>NC_092714.1:263628150-263928150 GCF_047496885.1 Scyliorhinus torazame | reverse complement strand
GTGCCCGGTGCTGGATGGGTTTTGGAGGGGTTTTGCGAGGACTATGGCCAAGGTGGTTAACGCCCGGGTCAAGCCGAGCTGGGGATTAGCATTATTTGGGGTATCGGACGAGCCGGGAGTGCAGGAGGCGAAAGAGGCCGGAATTCTGGCCTTTGCGTCCCTGGTAGCCTGGCGGAGGATTTTGTTACTGTGGAAAGATACGAAGCCCCCTAGTGTGGCAGCTTGGATCAATGACATGGCAGGGTTCATCAAACTGGAGAGGATAAAGTTTGCCTTGCGAGGGTCTGTGCAAGGGTTTTTCAGGCGGTGGCAACCGTTCCTAGACTATCTCGCGGAGCGTTAGGATGAGGTCAGCAGCAGCCCAGGGGCGGGGGGGGGGGGGGGGGGGGGGAGGGGGGATTTCTTTTAGGGTGGTGTTTGGGTTAAGATGGGGGGTTTCCCTATATGTACTTTCTACTGTTATATGGGGGGTTATTGTATATTGGGGAAATCCAATGTATAATTTCTGCTCGTTGTGTTTTTGTTTCTTTTTTCTTGTTGGGGGGGGTTTTGTTGAAAATTTGAATAAATATATTTTTTAAAAAAAGAATTGTCTGTAATTCTAACTCATATTTTTAAATAATTAGAAACTACTCAGAATAAATGATAGAATTGTCCAGGATTGTCCAGGATGTCCAGAATTGTCCAGGATGTCCAGAAAGGAGGTTATTCTGCGCATTATACCTGTGTCGGCCACCCAATTAGTCCCAGTCCCCTGTAACCCTGCAATCTCTCCCTTCTCAGGTGTATATCCAATTGCTTTCTGAACGTTACAGGGGAGTCTATTTCCACTGCTATTTCAGCCAGTGTATTTCAGATAATTACACTTTGCTGGGGTAAAGTGTCTTTTTTACCCTCGCTCACCTCTGGTTCATTTGCCAATGATCTTAAATCAGTGTCCTTTTGATTCCGGCCTTTCTGTGACTAAAACGATTTCTCCTTATTTACTGTATCAAATCATGTCAAAGTTTAGAGTATTTCTCGATAGTCCTCAGTGAGCTCAGTTCCATACCTGTGCTTTGCGGAAAGTTGGGAACGTCGGTGTATTTAAAGATTTCCTGGTTTGCAAGTGCCTCAGCAAGCATCCCAAGTCCAGAGCCACAGATTATTGCCACCTTTGGTCGAAGTTTGGTCCTCGATAGCAGCCAATCTGCCGTCTCCTGGTAGGTTTGGTAACTGAAATAATATTCATGGTTAAATAACCACCAACAGCAAACAGGGTGACGCCAATCTCTTCAAACTGGGATCTGAAGAAATGTGTCAGACAATGAGATTGTTTATCATTTGATGTCAGGCAGTCTATCTGAGTGTTTTGTATTGCAGATTTTTGTTTGGTGTACTGATTAGTCAAAGACTAGGAATCCTGCGGCGACTAACTCACCTGACTCCAAAAAGCCTGTCCACCATCTACAAGGCACAAGTCAGGAGTGCAATGGAATACTCCCCACTTACCTTGATGAGTGCAGCTCCAACAACATTCAAGAAGCTCAACACCATCCAGGACAAAGCAGCCCGTTTGATTGCTCCCCCTTCCACAAACATTCAAACATCCACCACCGACGAACAGTGGCAGCCGTGTGTACCATCTACATGATGCACTGCAGTAGCTCACCAAGGTTCCTTAGACAACACCTTCCAAACCCATGACAACTATCATCTAGAAGGACAAGAGCAGCAGATACATAGGAATCCCACCACCTGGAGGTTTCGCTCCAAGTCACTCACAACCCTGACTTGGAAATATAAAGCCATTCCTTCACCGTCACTGGGGTAACATCCTGGAACTCCCTCCCTAACAGCACGGTGGGTGTACCTACACCCCGGGGACTTCAGTGGTTCAAGAAAGCAACTCACCACCACTTCGTGAAGGGCAGCTAGCGATGGGCAATAATAATAATAATCGCTTATTGTCACAAGTAGGCTTCAATGAAGTTACTGTGAAAAGCCCCTAGTCGCCACATTCCGGCGTCTAATCGAGGAGGCTGGTACGGGAATTGAACCCGCGCTGCTGGCCTTGTTCTGCATTACAAGCCAGCTGTTTAGCCCACTGTGCTAAACCAGCCCCTGAACTAAATGCTGGCCTAACCAGCAACACCCACATCCCGTAAATGAATAATAAAAAAATATATAGTCGGCCATAATGTGTGGAGTAGGACATCAAGTGGAGCCTTGTTATTTACAGATACAGAACAAACCAGAATTGGCCAGTACAGTCAAAAGTTTAGAAACATATAGAGAATATAAATCAAGAGAAAATAACCCTGAGAAGCAAGAGCTGTGGCTTTAAGTTTTTAAAAAAAGGAACTTAAGTTTTTTTTTTTAAAGTGTTGCCGCAAAAATCATATTAAGTACATAATATCAAACCTCAGTAGTGGATCAAGTTGGATCCCCGGAATTACTGTCTCTGAGACATGAGTCCTGTTGTATCAAGTGGACATGGAGGGAAGGATCGTTCATAAACATGTGGACCACTCGAGCAGTAGAGAGATGCTCAGCAGTCAATGTTGCCATCAAGAAATGTTTCCAAACCCATAAGCACTAGAGTACCTGATCGACATGCTATAGACATAACTGATGTCTCCGTGAAAACAAATAGTGATGAATTGCCTGTGCCAGAGTTTTTGCCCTTCCTGTTAATGTTATTCCTGTGACGCTCTACAAGAAACAGAAAAAACCCTCAGAGACTCGATTTATAATTGTCCAGCTCATGCGTATAAGGTTTAGTTAGAATTTAGGACCGAGTAACTTAGTTATTGACGATTGAGTAAAGGAGTTAAAGGGGGAGGGATGTGGTGATTTGTGGCGATTGTCCTGCTAAGGGCAACACAGCAGAGTAAGGCTTGGGGACCAATTCGGGCGCAGAGTGGGTAATCAGCCTAAGTGGTGGAGCCCTCGCTTAGGCAGGAGCCATGTAGGGGATTAAGGGCAGCCGTGTGGTTGCTATACTGTTGCACAGTTTTTCTTATTAATAAATATCTTTTGTGTTTCTAATGAGGTCTGTGAAAGTGCATCATTACAATCCTGAAACTGAGCCCCCTTGTTCTAGATTTCCCAACCAGGAGAAAGCAACTTCTCAGGCATGCATTTTCTCTAAAATGGGAGCAACCCATGCCTTAGGCACCACATCCCTGAATCCAGAAGCCCCGATTCTACCTCCAGCACACACTATTTTCTCTGGTTGGTGAACGGGCGCAGGACCTATTGTGCAAATGCCCGGTTCATAGAGGCAGCAACACATTCAAAAATGCAGCTGATGTCAATCGAAAATGATATTTGTCAGAGACATTTCCAGAACACACCTCATGCGACTTGTGATTTTCAACAAAAGGTGTATACAGAGCGGAGGTCAGGCATCCTTTTGGAAAGGTCAGGTACTCTTTGGAGAGATAAGACAACCTTTTGGAAAGGTCAGCTACCCTTTGGAGGACTCAGGTACCCTTTGGAGAGTACATGTACCTATTTGAGAGGTCCTGTACCCTTTTGGAGACGTCATGCATCCTCTGGGAGGTCAGGTACCCTTTTGGAAAGGTCATGTACACTGAGATCAGGTACCTATTGGAGAGGTCAGCAGATATCTATTGGAAACATCATGTATCCTTTTGGTGAGGTCATGCACCCTTTCGAGAGTCAGGTACCTGTTGGAGAAGTCATATCCCCTTTTGGAGAGGTCATGCACTCTTTCGAGCGGTCATATACCTGTTGGAGTGGTCATGTACCCTTTTGGCGAGGTCAGGTGTACCGGATGGAGAGGTCATGTACCCTTTTGGAGAGATCAGGTGTACCATCTGGAGAGGTCTGATACCCTATGGAGAGCTTTAAAAATTTTCAACAAGTGCCCAGAACTTCAACACATTCAAACACAGTTGTGCAGCTGTCACCCAAGGGAGTTGGAAGGTGGGACCTGTGGCCTTAGAAGGACAGATACTTGTGGCCATCCTGACTCTGGCATCCAGAAGGGAGGGCACAAAGTGTGCCAAATTAGGGTAATAGTGCACATCATGGCAAAGAAGCTGCAAAATGGGGACGGCACCTTTGCTTTTCCGTGTCAAAGAGGCACATGAGTGAGAGCAATGTGTGACCAGAGGGAAGGGACAAGGCCACGAGTTGGAGGGAGTGCAGCTGTTTTTATTTAAACCCATCCCTCATATTTTCATAACTAGTAAATGGAAGTACTCAAAGGAAAGGAAAGAAAATTCGCAGAATTTCTTGCGAATCTCCCCACGGTTTTCTCTTGGGTTCGATCGGTGCAGTATTTTGGAGATGAATCTTCAATTCCTGGAGACTCCGGGCACAATCCTGGAGAGTTGGCAATGCTAAACTAACTTTAAACTGGCTTCAGCTGGACCAACATAAGGACATTGGTTCCGCTGAGCTGGGGGTGAGGAGCTTTCAGGAGCGGACACCTCCAGCCCAGGATACAGACCAATGTGCAAAAAAAAAAAGGTTGCAGAAGCAGGAAGGTCTCCTGTCAAAGGGAAGGATTTAGATCTGTTTGGTCTGAAAAGAAATGAGGGACCATTGACGTAAGAAAAACTCCACAGCAGCAAGGATAAAATCTCCAAATCCCCAAAGGAAGGAAAGAGTTAATATTTTATTGGCAAGTTCTAATGAATCTGTTTAAGAAGTGGAAAAGCAGCAGGTCAGTCATTAATTCAATAATTCATGCCTCACCAACATTTCTGAAGTAACAAAATACACTGTCATGGGGTGAAAATTTTAACGGCCCCGCTGCATATGGGGCGGGAAACCCGGGTCCTCAGATCATTACCCTGGGTCTCTGGATTATTATTCCAGCGACAATACCACTCTGCGACCGCCCTCCCTAATCCCATTTTCTGATCCCATTTCCCAGCACATGGTTCATAACCTTCGAATCCCACCGTGGCAGATGGCGAAATTTGAATTCAATAAAAACCTGGAATTAAAAGTCGAATGATGGCCAATGAAACCATTGTTGTAAGAACCCATCTGGTTCAATAATGTTCTTTAGGGAAGGAAATCTGCCGTCCTTACCCGGTCTGGCCAGACCCACACAGCAATGTGGTTGACTGTGAACTGCAACCCCCCCCCCCCCTGAAATGGCCTGGCAAGCCGCTCAAGGGCAATTAGGATGGGCAACAAATGCTGGGTCAGTCAGCAACGCCCACACCCCAAGAACAAATTTTTTAAAAGCTTCTCTGCCTTGGCCATAGCATGACTCCGGTTAGTCAGTCAAACAGCCTTTAATCCCCCCAGCTCCAATATTTTTTTAAATATAAAACAAATTAATTTAAGATGAATAAAAATTCAATGAAAAATCACAATTAAAAAAAAAAAGGTTCCTGGGCGGGGTTCTCCGAGCCCTGTGCCGGGCCGGAGAATCGCCGCAACCGCGCCACGCCGGCACACGATTCTCCGAGGAGCGGAGAATCGCCGCCATTTGCGTCGGCGCATTTGCCGCGGCGCCGGTCGCGGGCCGCTGTCCGCGGCCGGGAGGCCGATTCTCCCGCCTTTTGATGGGCCGAGCGGAAAGGGCAGATTCCCGCCCGGCGCCGTCCACTCCTGCTCGCAGCCGGCGGGAAATCTGCGCGCAGGGTCAGGGGGGGCATCTGTGTGGGGGGGGGGGGGCTCCTTCACCGGGGTGGGGCTTCCGATGGGGTCTGACCCGCGATCGGGGCCCACCGATCGGCGGGACGGCCTCTCCAGCCCTGGCCCTATTTTGTTACGCGGCTGGCCCCGAACCCCCGTGTCATGTTGCATCGGGGCCGGCACGTTGAGGACGTCCCCCGCGCATTCGCGGGTTGGCACGGCGTCCGGTTGGCACTGGGAAGGGAGGCTGAAATGGCATGATCCGCTCCAGCGCCGTGCTGGCCCCCTACGGGGGCCGCAATCAGTAGTGCCTGCGCCCGTTTCGCGCCATCGTGAAATGCGACGGCGCGGACACACTGCCTCCATTTTGGAGAATCACGCCCCCTATGTTTCTTCTCCTGTTTGTTCCTTGCAGCAGTGTCGTGGAGATTAATTTCCAATTGCTGGAGACTTCAGAGCAAACCTGTAAGGTTGGTGTAGTTTAAAGGGTTAATAGCTAATGATGCCAGGTCACATGTGATTGATCCCGAGGGGGCCGGTTTAGCTCAGTTGGCTGCACAGCTGGTTCATGATGCAGAGTGGAGTTCAACAGGGCGGGCTCAATTCCCGTACCGGCTGAGATTATTCACGGAGGCCCCTCCTTCTCAACCTTGCCCCTCGCCTGAGGTGTGCTGCCCCCTCAGGTTAAATCACCATCGGTCAGCTCTCCCACCCCAAAGGGGAAAGTAGACTATCTGGGACTTTGGTGACTTTACTTTTACCTACTCATTGAACCTGAGGAGAAGAAAGGCACCAATGGAGTGTTGCCAAAGTCCGTCTCTGTAAATAGTGGAAATGTTCACTAAATGTTCATGGTTGCAACAGCACAGTTTCCAGCTCTCTTCTATTAAAGGCTCCCAGAGTCCAGCTCTGATAACAATAGTCTGAACCTGGGTGAAATGTAATTCACCCTGATATTGAAGTGAATGAGGAGGAAGATTTTCAGCTGCCTTTTCTTTTCTAAATCATAAGTGTGTTTTTTCAGTGTTTCAAGGTCCCATTGTACTGCTCCTGGATTTACCAGCGTGCATACTGTGAGTTGGTGATCTCCCATTTGGTAGCTTTGCGGTGGAGTGCAATGTTTGCCGACACACACTGACCGTGAGCAGCCGAGCAATTTCTACCCCAATTAAGTAGCCGCAGAAACGTTCCCCTTCTGCCAGAGTAGAAACAGTCTGCTCCAAACTGCTGAAACTGGGATGCTCGATGCTGAACATTGGAATAGCATCGATTCCATTGCTCAGTGCGGACATTAAACAGCTCTACAAACTCATCAGAAGATACATTTGCAAAGATATATGGGTGGCATGATCTGGACCCGCCGAAGGCAGCTGCCTCCTCCCCCCCCTTCCCCCGACGGTGGGACGGGCGAGCCATGCAAAAGGGCAGGCATACATTGATGGCACTAGAAGATCCCACCAGGGGTCAGCGGTGAGCCACCCCCACAAAACCCACTGTGGGGTCTGGAAAATCCCGCCCTTTAATGGTTCCGTTGTAAGCCTTGGGACTATGAACCTTCATTACAAATACCGATTTGTACTTTCCCTCTATCCAGTGGTGGCCCTACAAATACTGCATTGATTTGCTGGCACCTCATTTCTACTCTGGTTGATCTCGTCTGATAACCTCAAGCATAGTTTGAGCGGTTATCAAGGCGAAACACGTGTGATTATGTATGTCAGCCAGGCCGGGAGATTAAACTTTCCTCAATAAAACTCTGAGTAATGCCACACAAAAGATATTGAATCCCATTGCCTTGTAACCTTGTATTTTCTGTAAGAACTATCATATTGTTTGGCGATATGCCAGTATAGTGTTATATCAGCGTGGGAGACAGTTTAACAATCCTGCTGATCTACTCCAGTTGAAGCTCAGTCCCCAATATTCTGTCATTTAAAAGGGGGACATAACTGATGGTCTTGATGTACGTTTTCGTTGCCAGTCCATGTCGGGAGCAAAGAAATTGAAGTTTTTACTTTGTAGCTGACAGTGGTTGGTATCTGAAGATATGTGACAACATGCAGCACCATGTGCATCATGCTAAGAATACTCTTCCAGGGTGGCACAGCGGCGCAGTGGTTAGCACTGCTGCCTATGGCGCTGAGGACCTGAGTTCGACCCCGGGCCATTGTCCGTGTGGAGTTTGCACATTCTCTCCGTGTCTGTGTGGGTCTCATCCCCACAACCCAAAGATGTGCAAGGTAGGTGGATTGGCCGCGCTAAATTGAGTCTTAATTGGAAAAAAATAACTGGGTATTCTGAATTTAAAAGAAAAGAAAACATTTCCAGTGTAGGAATAGGAGTAGACAAATCAGCCCTTTGATTCTCCTATTCAATAATGTTTGACCACATTTCAGCCTTATTTTCCCCCTTCAACTCCATCATGTTCATAAGTGCCCTTTACTGGCAACAATCCATTGATCTGAGTTGATTACTTGTTAATTAACTGTCAATAATAAATCCTAACATGGTGATTAGTAATGGAGGAGGATTAATATTGCACTAAGTAACAATTGAGAAGTAACTGACTTCAGGATGTTGTCCTTTATAGTATCCCGGGCAATTGGTTGTAAAGGAACAAAACTAATTGGACAACCTCCACCTGTACAGTAGAATTGTGCCAACAATGCTCAGTGAACTTCCTGCACTACTCGAGTCACCCGTACCACACGTACTACCTGCCTTATGCCTGCAGTGTTCAACGTACTACCCCGCCTTGACATGAGCACTACCATGGGTGATTCACTAAGGCGTAAAATTAAATGATAACTTACCAAATCTGATCTTCAGAAAGCATTGTGTCAAATATCAAGTCTGCTTCTTTCTCTCTTCAAAGACGGGAGACTTGCACTCGATTCTTTCCGACTAACTCAGTAAAAAAACTGCTTGCTGTGTGACCTCTCATTGGTTCACTGGCTCTAGACCGTCAAGTTATATATCAGGAAATGAACACTGAGTTCCAAATTGGCACCCTACCACGATCCAAGCAATTGGTTCATGTAAGATGATGTAAAGATATGATTGGCTGGCTGTAGGGTGGAGTAATTAATTGTTAAATGCAATAAAAATGTTCTTCTTCGGGAAGATAGTCAGTCAAGTGATGAATTAACTGCATGTGACCAAAAAGTGAATGGTTTTGAGTGAGTTAAGATAGGAAAGGACTTTAACACTTTGGCATAAGGATTAGTGTTTTTGTATTTCCTCACAGAATATAATTTGAGAAAGTTTAGCTTCTTCCAGGTTTCTGGGTTATTTGTCCAATGCGGTTTTGGCTCCTGGTGGGATTCTAGGAGAGGATGAAGGGAAACGCTCCCGGCATTCTCAATACCACAACAAGTAGATGTAGCCAATAACTGAAAGCCCAAGAGTCAAAAAGTAAAGGCCGGAATTCTCCATTTCGGAGACTAAGGGCGTGACCTAACGGCCGTTAGATCGCAGGAGAGGCCAAAATTGGCAGCTGTGCCGGGCGCCGATCGATTTGCCGATCTAACCGGTCCGCTCCCGTTGGCAAGATGAGGGGCTGGATTCTCCGCCGTTGGGTTGCTCCGTTTTGCCGGCGGCCCGGGGGTTTCCCGACGGCGTGGGGCTGCCCCACAATGGAAAACCCCATTGACCAGCCGGTGAAACCAGGAATCCCGCCGGTGTGCCGAACCAGAAATTTGGCGCGGCGGGACGGAGGAACCCGCCCGAGGAGTCCGCACCGGGATGGCGAGGGAGCAATAATCACCAATTAAAGCCAATCTAAATCCCATTAATGGGAATGTCCCCCTATCTAACGGCCTCCTGTGAGCTGACCGCCTCCCTGGCGAGCGGCCACGAGGGCACCGATTAGCACTCCATTTTAAATACGGGAAGCCTGCAGAATGGCTGCTGTGAGGATCCAGGGAGGTGCAGTTGCCGTCTTCAATCCCGGGTAGCAAGCCCGGGGACACTGGGGTTGCTGGCCCCATTGCTCGGGGGGGGGGGGGGGGGGAGAGACCTCTGGGGGAGACGGCCTCAGTTGGGGGGGGGGTGGACCGTCATCGGTGGGGAGGTTGCCCCTGGACTGGGCGAGGTGGCCATTGGGGGGGAGGGGGGTGGTAGGAGCCCCAGCACCCGTGGGTCTGCCGCGCCACCCCCTGGGCCATCTGTATCCATGATGGGGGCAGCTCTGGCTACTGCTTATCTGTCCCACTGAACACCCATAACCCCACTGCCCGTGGCGGCCTCTGGGCGCACAGCTGAAGGATATTGCTAATTGGAATTGGCAATTGTAGTAATGTGAGCACCTCACAGCTCCCGAGTGGATTCCCGTGGGTAGATATGCCATGTCGCAGGCCAGAGTTATTGCCTGCCATCCCAATCAGACCGTGAGGCCTGGACACTGGATGCTTCAACAGAAGCCAACATTCAAACACCCATGTGAAGGGTGGGTTGGATGGCACCCTGAGGGACGGCAAGGGATGTGAGGGGCGGGAGGCTCGAGGGGTCGGCCCATGTGCAGGCGCCGCCCTATAGCCTGGGTACCTGGCCGCACATCAGACCAGGGAGGGACCCAGAGGGAGGCTGGCGACGGCCCAAGATGAACAGGCGTCGCAGGTTGTTCATAGAACATACAGTGCAGAAGGAGGCCATTCGTCCCATCGAGTTTGCACCCACCCACCCAAGCCCTCAGTTCCACCCTATCCCCCTGACCCAATAACCCCTCCTAATCGTTTTGGTCACTAAGGGCAATTTATCATGGCCAATCCACCTAACCTGCCCATCTTTGGACTGTGGGAGGAAACCGGAGCACCCGGAGGAAACCCACGCAGACACGGGGAGAACGTGCAGACTCCGCACCGACAGTGACCCAGCCGGGAATCAAACCTGGGACCCTGGCGCTGTGAAGCAACAGTGCTAACCACTGTGCGACCATTGCGCAGTTGAGGGGTAAGAGCATTTATTCCAATATTGCACAATGTTATTTTGCCAGTAAATGAATTATTGAACATTGCCAATACAGTTATATATAGAAAAAAGATTTTGGTAACCCAGTTATTCATAGTTACAGACAATGAAACTCTTCTAAGATGTGGTCAATGTTGGAATGTAGAAACCACAAACTACCTCTGCCTTAAGAATATTCAATGATGCTACCTTTCCCACTCTCGGGGAAGAGAGTTTGACAGAGGCATGACCCTCAGAGTAAAAACAAATGTCATCCCCATCTTAAATGGCAAACCCCTTGGGCAGGATCTCCCCCCCACCCCCCTCTGCAGTGTGTTTCGTGGTGGTGGTGGTGGGGGGGTGGGGGGGCGGTGCCTGCCATTGGCCGGCAGGTGATTTTCTGGTCTTGCCGTTGGCGACTGGAACGCACCTCTCGCCACCGCGAAACCCGTGTGCGCCATGCTGGGAAACGGGGCTGGCGGGAGGGAGAATCCCGTCCCATATCTTTGAACTGTGTTCCATAATCCGAGTATCCTTTCGGCATGTATAATGTCGAGTCCTCTCAGGATCGCTTAAGCGTCAGTAAGATCACCTCTCATTCTTTTAAACTCCAATGGATACAGGTCCAACCTGTCTTATCTTTTCCCGCATAAGGTAAAATAAAATAATAATAGTAAAGAGCCCTTTTGCCCTCTCCGGCGCAGAGGACCCATTGTCTACCCAGCCACTAGCACCACTAAAAAAGATGATCTGATCATTATCTTATTATTATTTGTCGAAGTTTGCTTCTCTGCTGTGAAGCAACTGTGCTAACCACTGTGTTTCAGAGACTCGCTACCCTCAGAGAAAAACATTTCTCCCCACCTCCATCTTAAATGAGCACAGAGTTATTTTTAAACGGTGACCCCCACCTCACTCTACCAACATACGCTTCCATTCCTTTCTTTCTTATGTACTTGTCAATACTGATACATGTTAGTCCCATGCTACCGTTTCGTTCAATCTTTGTCTGAACATTCAGGGGTTGCGGTTTCCCGCCCCGGGATAGAACAGCTGTCCAGGTAGTTATTGACCAATTGGCCTGTCGTAGGCTAAAGGCGGAATCCCCCCCCCCCCCCCCGGGGTCAGGAAGCCCCATGACAGAGAGATCTCAAGTACCGGGTGCATCACTGTGGCCACTGGCAGGACTGCACCCGGGCCTTGAGGTGGCCTTGAGCAACGGATCTGAACTTTGGGAGTGTTTTGCGGGTGGAGGACGTGGCGAGGCTGAAGATGTGGCCATGTCTGCATGAGTGTGACCAGACCTGAAAAGTGTGCTTGCTGGGTGGGGGTGGGGTGGGGGTTTGGGGTGGGGGGGTGGGGGGGGGGGGGGGCATCCTTTGATGGATCTAAGGGACCAAGCCAAGTTAAGGAAGGATTCTCTCTGCCCACCACCAATCTCTGCAGGGAAATCTGTCGGGCATGCTGCCTGGCGTCAGCCTCCTCTGCCTTTGGTTTAATCCTGGTGGTGGTGGAAATAGGCCCTCAAATGGCCATTAATTGCCTACTTGGACCCCAAGTGGCCTGCAGGCTGCCAAATGCCACACCGCAGCGGGTAGAATTGTGGTGGAAGCCGGATTGGTGAGTATAGGTGGCAGGCCGACCACTAACTGGAATTAATGGGACCCCCCCACCTAAAACCATTGTCAAGGAGCATTAAATCCTCCCCATAGAACCATAGAATAGTCAAAGACTGAAGGGGGCCATTCAGCCCTATGGAACTCTGCTGTCTCTTTCGAAGAACAACTCAGTTAGCTGCCCTCCCCGGCTCTTCCCTCACATCCTCTCAAATATTTATCTGTAGGAGGTTGTGTGGCGCTGTGGGCAGCCTCACTGCCTCTGAGCCCGAAGCTCTGGGTTCGAGTCCCACTCCAGGACCTGGTGACCGAGGAAGGTGCGTTCATAACGCGGCCAAAACAGGTTGACTGTCAGTCAAATCCTTCCGAACACGCCAATGGCTGGCGGTAAGAGCGGGAGAGACTCCCGGGCAGCCACACTTGATGTGGAGTGGCGGCCCTCAAGCGAAAATCCTCTGGCAACACACTGTTCCAAGAATAACTAGCTACGAAAACAGACAAAGGTCCATCATGGTGCACCACACAAATTAGTTATCCAATTCTCCTTTGAAAGCTACTACTTAATTTATATTCACTGTCCTCTCGGATAATTCATTCCAAATCCTAACCACACGTTGCTTAAAAAAGATGTTTCTCGTGTTGCCTCTGGTTCTATGAAATCTGTGTCCTCAGGTTCCTAACCCTTCAGCCAGTGGAAGAGGCCACTCTTTATTTACCCTAACTAAACTGTAATATCCCGCACGGGATCTATTGGGTGGGGATGGTTATCTTCCCCGTGCTCCTTGTGGAGAATGAGCTCCCCACTAGGAATCGCTCAATTAGCCTGTGTCTGGAAGGTCGTCCAGTAAGGCACCGACCAGGGAGGAACGCGATAGGGTGCAACCGGGCAGTATCTATATCGTATTGTAAATAAAACTAAATTTCTTCATTTTCACTCGATACGGACTCCCTGTGTCCTTATTAAATAAACCCTGCGTGATTTTAAATGTCTCCATAAAATCCCCCGTTAATCTTCCTTACTTCAAGAAGAACGGCCCGTGCCGATCCAGTCTTTTCACATATATGCGATTCCTCATCTCGTGAGGCACCCTCTCCAAAACCTTCACATCTTTCCTGAAATACATTCTGCCGGAAAGCCTTAAATATCGGATCTAATTGGCCCAGCTGCATAGCTGAACTCATTTAGATGCACATGACTCGCGTTTCGGGTTGAAACAATTTGATAAAACCATCAAAACTATTTTGATCACAAGACAGCAAACAATTAGTGGTATTTTGGGTCCGCGCTCGTGATTGCTGAGTTTTTAAGACATATTTTGGATAATTAACTTTGCAACTAGTCCCCGGTTAACCCTTTGAGGATTGAAGCACAATCCCCTCAGGGATCAGTGTTGGGCCCACAATTGTTCACAGTTTACATAGATGATTTGGAGTTGGGGGACCAAGGGCAATGTGTCCAGGTTTGCAGACAACACTAAGTTGAGTGGCATAGCAAGAAGTGCAGAGGATACTGGAAGTCTGCAGAGGGATTTGGATAGGCTAAGTGAATGGGCTAGGGTCTGGCAGATGGAATACAATGTTGACAAATGTGAGGTTATCCATTTTGGTAGGAATAACAGCAAAAGGGATTATTATTTAAATGATAAAATATTAAAACATGCTGCTGTACAGAGAGACCTGGGTGTGCTAGTGCATGAGTCGCAAAAAGTTGGTTTACAGGTGTAACAGGTGATTAAGAAGGCAAATGGAATTTTGTCCTTCATTGCTAGAGGGATGGAGTTTAAGACTAGGGAGGTTATGCTGCAATTGTATAAGGTGTTAGTGAGGCCACACCTGGAGTATTGTGTTCAGTTTTGGTCTCCTTACTTGAGAAAGGATGTACTGGCACTGGAGGGTGTGCAGAGGAGATTCATTAGGTTAATCCCAGAGCTGAAGGGGTTGGATTACGAGGAGAGGTTGAGTAGACTGGGACTGTACTCGTTGGAATTTAGAAGGATGAGGGGGGATCTTATAGAAACATATAAAATTATGAAGGGAATAGATAGGATAGATGCGGGCAGGTTGTTTCCACTGGCGGGTGAAAGCAGAACTAGGGGGCATAGCCTCAAAATAAGGGGAAGTAGATTTAGGACTGAGTTTAGGAGGAACTTCTTCACCCAAAGGGTTGTGAATCTATGGAATTCCCTGCCCAGTGAAGCAGTAGAGGCTCCTTCATTAAATGTTTTTAAGATAAAGATAGATAGTTTTTTGAAGAATAAAGGGATTAAGGGTTATGGTGTTCGGACCGGAAAGTGGAGCTGAGTCCACAAAAGATCAGCCATGATCTCATTGAATGGTGGAGCAGGCTCGAGGGGCCAGATGGCCTACTCCTGCTCCTAGTTCTTATGTTCTTATTGCACAGACGTCATGGCCAGAGTCTTCTGACTCAAATCTAGGTTTGGCGGTGGTTGCAGATGTGAATGATTCTCGATGTGGGGGCGGACAGCTCACCACACACGGCCGTGCGCTGTGCAGCTCACTACATAAGCATTCATGGGGAGTTCGCCAAATCTCAGGAAACCTGCACCGGGTGTGCTCTCTCCCAGGGGCAGCAGCAGGAGGTCCTCCTGTCCGACTATGGTGGCCTGGGCGGAGGTCACAGCAGAGGTTAGCACCCATAGGGCTCACAAACGAACTGCCCAGCAGTGGAGAAGGGGATGAACGATCCGCCAGGGGAAGAGGCACAGTCTACTCACAGGTGACACTCATAAGGGCATCAGGCATTGTAAATGTGCAAGTACACAGGGATGTCAGGCAGGGGTTTGGGTTACAATGCACAGCAGCTGATGGGGCCGAATGTGTGGCAGCCACCTCATGCCCTCAGTGTTGCATCAGCTGCAGGACATCCTGTTTGTTTGTCACTTACCGGGAAGGGCACAGGAACTGCTGTAGGCATGCAGGCTCCGAAACTGCCCATGTGCCCATTGAGACGACACTCAATCCTCCTGCCTGTCTGCAGGGTAATAACTCACACAACAGGCATGAGTGGGCCCAGGCCGACAGCGCCATTCTGGACATTTGAGTCCTCATTCGAGGAGGAGGCTGCAGAGCTAACAGGGGAGGAGCATGTCCGTGTGGGCGGCACGGTCGCACAGTGGTTAGCACTGTTGCTTCACAGCGCCAGGGACCGGGGTTCGATTCCTGGCTTGGGTCACTGTCTGTGCGGAGTCTGCACATTCTCCCCGTGTCTGTGTGGGTTTCCTCCGGGTGTTCCGGTTTCATCCCACAAGTCCCGAAAGACGTGCTGTTAGGGGAATTGGACATTCTGAATTCTCCCTCAGTGTACCCGAACAGGCGCCGGAGTGTGGCAACTAGCGGCTTTTCACAGTAACTTCATTGCAGTGTTAATGTGAGCCTACTTGTGACAATAATGATAAAGATAAATATTATAAAGCTCATACCTGAGATGAAGGTGAGATCCAGGATTCCCCCTGGAAGCCAGTGAGGATGCCTCCAGTCTGCAGTTGTCAGATGTGCCAACAGAGTAAGAAATTGCTTTAATTAAATGCCTACACGACATAGTCCAGAGATGTGCAGGTTAGGTGGATTGGCCATGATAAATTGCCCATAGTGTGTAGTGGGGTTACTGGGTTATGGGGATAGGGTGGAGGTGTTGACCTTGGGTAGGGTGCTCTTTCCAAGAGCGGGTGCAGACTCGATGGGCCGAATGGCCTCCTTCTGCACTGTAAATTCTATGATAATCTATGAATGCAGCAATTCGGAAAGAGAGCTCGCCACCATTTTCTCAGGGCAATTAGGGATGGGCAATAAGTTGCCAGAGGCTATGCACAGGCTAGAGCGAAGACTGAAGAAGTCTACCTATGTTTTGTCTGATGTCATGGCTCCAGCATGCGAGCGCTTGGCTACCTCGATGGAAAGGATGATCCAGGTCCTGTAGAATGCACAATGCCTGCCAATTTCCATCAGAACTGCACTCCGTCACTTTAGTCACGGGCGTAGTGCAGCAGCGGCTGAGTGAGACGGGGATAGTTAAATATGCGTTTGTGGGATTCTCCCGGCACCGTTGACCAAACAGCCACACCTGAGAGACCTCACCAGGACCCCGTTTAGCACTGGTTTCCACAAACGTAATCCAGTCGTCATGGCACCTGGGGGGGGTCTCCCAGTTCAATAGAGACCCCTGGGTGGTCAGGGACAGGGCACGGTGGCACCCTGGCACTCCCTTTGGCACCAAGGCACTGCGAGGCTGGCAGGGACACTGCCAGGGTGACAGGGTGCCAGTGCCTGGGTGCCAGGTTGGTACTGCCTGGGATTAGGCCCAACGGGGCCTTACCGGGTGAAGGGGAGGTGAGGGGGTGTTCCTGGGGGCTTTCCTGAGGTTGGGGATGGGGAGGAGGAGGGTTGAAAATGGGGTTGGGGTGGGGGGGGGGGGGGGGGGGAGGGGGCTGAAAGGGGGGCGGGGGGGAGATCGGGGCAGCTTTCCAAAATGGCTCGGCAGTAGGGGATGACTCTAAGTAAGGCCTCGGCGGAGAGGAATTCCCCGAGGCCCAAACAAACTCAACAAAGTGCCGGTGAATAGTGGAGTTATTCTCGCCGCTGCAGCCATCGAGAAACACCCCGCTAAACGCACCCAAAATGGAACATAGATTTTTTTTTCTGGTTGAATCTCACCTGTAGATTACCAGACCCTTTGGATTTATTGGCCTTCAGTCTTATCAATTTCCCCAGCATCGGAACCCTACTAATACTGATTTCATTCAATTCTTCTCTCTCGCTAAACCCTGTGTCCCTCAACATTTCTGGTATCTTATTTGTGTCCTCCATTGTGAAGACAAACCAAAGTATGTATTTAGTTGCTCAGCCATTTCTTTGTCTTCACCAGTCTGTTTCTCTTCATGTACCGATAGAAACCTTTCCAGACAGTTTTTATATTCCCTGCAAGCTTACTCTCGTACTCTGTTTGTCCCCTTCTGAATCAATCCCTTTGCTGAATTCTAAACTTTTCCCTACCTCAGGTCTGTATTTGTTGGCCAATTTGTTGGTTTCTTTCTTGGATCTAACATGGGCATTGTTCGTCGGGAATCCCGACCCTCCTTTAATTCGCCTTTAAAATCCCGGGAACGTAATTGCTAAAGTTAATTTTGGAGTCGGAAAACTGATTTTAGCCTCAGGCCAAATTAAGCTCCCCTGTCCAACAAACTCCTGTTGGCGGAAGCAAAAGATTCCGCCCAATATGTCCTTTAAAATTAAATGTTCAAAAATGTATTTATGCATTATGCGCATTGCTAGCAAGGTCAAAACTTACTGCCCATCTCTAGTTGCCCTGGAGAAGGTGGTGGTGAGCTGCCTTCTTGAACCGCTGCAGTCCAAGTGGTGTAGGTACACCCACAGTGCTGTTAGGAAGGGAGCTCCAGGACGTTGGCCCAGTTACAGTGAGAAGGAACAGCCGATATAACTCCAAGTCAGGATGGTGTGTGACTTGGAGGGGAACCTCCAGGTGATGGAGTTCCCACATGTCTGCTGCATTTGTCCTGATGTTGGGGTTGTGAGTTTCGACGACAAGCTGCTGCAGTATACCCTGTAGATGGCAAACATGTGCCAGTGCTGGAGAGTATGTGGATAGGGCGATGATCATTACTCATTAACAATAGATTACCGGGGGGCGGCGGTGGTGCAGTGGTTAGCACTGCTGCCTCATGATGCTGTGGAACCGAGTTCGATCCCGGCCCCGGATCACTGTCCGTGTGATGTTTGCACATTGTCCCCGTGTCTGCGTGGGTCTCACCCCCACAACCCAAAACGATGTGCAGGAATGGCCATGCTAAATCGCACCTTAATTGGTGTCAAATAATTGGGTATTCTAAATTTATTAAAAATAAATAAATATTAAAAAATAAAATAATAGATCACCTGGTGCTGATCTCAGTGCTGCTGATAAGATTTTACACTGTACAAAATAGTTGCCACATTTGCTTCCATAACAATAGTGTCTATGTTTCAAGGCAATTCATTGTGCAGGATGGCATTTCTCTGGCAAAGTGTTTTAAAAAATGAAGTGTGCAATCTAACGAGAGAAGTACGAAGCGCGGTAGTGAGCGGGAATTGTCAGGTGTTTGCCGACGGCCGACACGGCGAGACTGTGATGGATATCTAACGCCAACTAGGGCATGTAATGGTGCCCCACGGGCTTCAAGGCAGAAATGGCTGTCCCGCCGGCTGATTCTCCTGGATTGCGTCAGCCGGCTCCCCGTTCACGCGAGGGAGCAGCACATAAACCACTCCCTCTGATGAAACCCCAGCCAACGCACAGCCATGCCTCAGACCTGCACCACGTTTCGGAGATGCCGACCTGGCCAGATTGCTGGACGCGGTGGAGTCGCGACAGGACACCCTATTCCTCCGAGGGGGTCGGGGGGGGGGGGGGGGGTCAGCCACAGACCAGCCAGTGCTGCTGGCGAAGCAGCGGGCATCAGCGTGGGGAGTGTTACCAGGATGACCGTCATCCAGTACCATAAGAAGGTCAACGACCTCCACTGGGCTGCATGGGTGATTGGCATCGACCCCCAGGCACCGTTCCTGCCTGTCACCTCCGACCTCCCTTGACGGCCTGGTAGTTGGCACCGCACCCTGCCCCAGCACGATGCCACATCTATGCTCTGGCACACCCTGGCACCCACCAGCATACCTCACCAATGCCCAGCGGTGGTGCCCATGCCTATCCCCCGTCACACCATGCCCTGCCCCCTGTGATGCATGAAGCGTGTGGCTCACAAAGCCCTCTCTTTGTCCCCGCAGGAAAAATTGGCATGCAATCGTCAGGAAAGGGCCCAGGCGGGCACTGAGATGCCGGTCTTCAGAGTCCTCACCAGCTACGAGGAACGGGCGCTGGAGGTCGCGGGGGGGACCGAGGACAGAACTTGGCCTCCACCGCCTGTCTGGGCCCTTCTCCGATGATTCTGTGCCAATCGACGATTGTGGGACTGCACTCTCTCCCAGCCTGATGCTGTGCCTCTGGACAAGATTCTCCCGGAGCTGATGCAAATGTTAGGATTCAGCTGTGAGTTTCAGAAAGGGATGCCAGCGACACTCCAGTGGCCCGTTCAGGCTACAGGCGCAGGTAATAGTGCTGGAAATGCGTGGCATCGAGGCCAACACTGCGAGTGGAAAGCCTGGAGTACGACATCAGCACCATAAGTGGTGTCCAAGGCGTGGCTCTGTCAGTGACGGACAGACAATGGGGAGCCGCCAGGGCTGGCACAGTGCCCACTCCCACCCCCAATGCCAAGGGGACCCTACGAGCACTGTCCAGGAAGCTGTCCAGAGATCGACCCGGAGCCCCCCTACAGGGAGACGGCGGCAGTCACCAGCTCTCCGAGTTCCCCCTCCTGACATCGGCACGTCTCGGGGCCAGCTGGCGTAACAGGATGGCACGGCGAGGCATGGATCACCGACAAGGTGGCCGGCACGCTCTGGCCCCAGGCACGTTGGAGGCACCGATGGCCACAGGGCGCGGTAAGCAGCAGGCTGCCTCCACGTCCGTTGTGCATCCTGGCGACACACTGAGATGATATAGTGGCAGAGCATGGGAGGCGAAGAAGATTGAGGGTTACTGGGAGGGCAGCAGCGGCAGCTTTTAGGGTCATGATTGTACACCATTAAAACACGTTATACCCAAGACAAATGCGGTCTCTATTCCACAGTATGGGCTGGGCCTGTACCCGAAACTCCCAGGTGCCCTTCACCCTCCGTTGGCCCCAAGTTCCGGCTCGAGCCCTGGAATGAGCCCGAAGCATAAACATTCAGGGCTGAGGTGACCTTCACGGCCACTGGGAGTGGGCATCCTCCTACACAGGGTGCCAAGTCTGCAAGGACATGGCACATGGCACCCTCCCCCTGTTGAGGCGGAGCCTCCTGCGGCACATGCTGTCCATCATCTCCTGGAACTGCCAGTGACACCTGTACAACCTGGGCCGTCGCTAGCCTCCCCCTCTGGGTCCCTGGCCTGATGGTGCCACTGCCCCCCCCCCCCCCCCCCCCCCCCAACACACTCACACACTCACACTCTGGAGGGATATTCGCAGTTCTTGTTTTTTCTTATAAATTTTGAGTAGCCAATTCTTTTCTTTCCCCATTCAGAGGCAATTTAGCGTGGCCAATCCACCTAATCTTCACATCTTTGGCATGTGGGAGTGAAACCCAAGCAGACTTGGGGAGAATGTGCAAACTCCACACGGACAGTGACTGAACCTGGGACCTCAGTGCCGTGAGGCAGCAGTGCTAACCACTGTGCCACCGCGCTGCCCCGATATTCCCAGTGCTGAGGCCCAGCTCTCGGGTGGTTGATTGTTGGCTGCTGCCCCTGCGGTGTTGGCACCTTCAGTGTTCAGGCAAAGTTTCCAGATCACGCAGTCTGAGTGGGATGCTGGGCAATAACACTCACCTGTGACATGACATATCTACCCACGGGAATCCACTTGGGAGCTGCGGAGTGCTCATATAACTAACAATGCCAACTCCCCATGAACGATAGCCTTCACCACAGACAGGGTTCCGTCCCGGGGGCATTCGGTTGGACGGACAGGCAGCAGCTGGAGTTGCCCCTGGTATGGGTGTACGCAATCCGGGGGGGGGGGGGCTGGCCTGTTGGATCCGCGGGTGCTGAGTCCCTCACACACCCCCAGCCCAGATCTGGCCTGTTCATGATATGGAGATTGGCCTTAATTGGTGATTATTCATTCTTGCCACGTTTAGGGTGGGATCTGTCCTCGCCAACAGGAACGGGCCGGTTAGAGGGGAACCGATCACCGCCTGGCATAGCCCCAGATTTCGGCCTCTCCTGCGATCTAACCGGCTTGCATGGATCTGCGCTAGGCACATCGCGGCCATTAGATCGCGCCCCACGTCTCTCTCGGCAGCATGTCCAAATGCATCACCTCAACCATCTAAAAGGTCGAGTGCAGCAGGTGCACGGGAACATTACCGCCTGCAAACTCTCCAAGTCACTCACACCATTCCCGACTTCGACATTTATTCATCATCGCCAAGTGAAAATTGTGGAATTGTCCAATAAACAATGATGTGGGAGCTATGTGTCACCACATCGACGGCAGCAAGGCAGGAGGGCACCACCATCCTCACATGGGGCAATTAGCGGCGGGCAATAAATATCCATAACCCGGAATGAATTTAGTATTTCTTAGCACATTAGATTTAGCCGATTACGGTGTTCATTTGCACTGTTGTATTAAGCAATGTGTGACCATTTTAGGGATGAAATTTGGTCCTTAATTAATTTAAAGGAATCCTACAGGTATTTTGAGTTACTGTTAAAAATTAGTTGGACAACATAGAACAGTACAGCACAGTACAGGCCCTTCAGCCCACGATGTTGTGCCGACCGTTTATCGTAATCTAAGATCAACCTCACCTACACCCCTTCAATTGTCCATGTGCCTGTCGAAGAGTCGCTTAAATGTCCCTAATGACTCTGACTCCACCACCTCTGCTGGCCGTGCATTCCACACACCCACCACTCTCTGTGTAAAGAACCTCTGACATCTCCCCTATACCTTCCTCCAATCACCTTAAAATTATGTCCCCTCGTAACAGCCATTTCCACCCTGGGGAAAAGTCTCTGGCTATCCACTCTATCCAAGCCCCTCATCACCTTGTACACCTCTATCAAGTCACCTCTCTGCCTTCTTCGCTCTAGTGAGAAAAGCCCTAGCTTCCTCAACCTTTCTTAAAAAAACATGCCCTCCAGTCCAGGCAGCATCTTGGTAAATCTCCTCTGTACCCTCTCCAAAGCATCCACAACCTTTCTATAATGAGGCGACCAGAACTGGACACAATATTCCAAGTGTGGTCTAACTAGGGTCTTATAAAGCTGCAGCAAAACCTCGCGGCTCTTAAACTCAATCCCCCTGTTAATGAAAGCCAACACAGCATATGCCTTCTTAACAGCCCTGTCAACCTGGGTGGCAACTTTGAGGGATCTATGTACGTGGACCCCAAGATCCCTCAGTTCCTCCACACTTCCAAGAATCCTGCCTTTAACCCTGTATTCAGCATTCAAATTCGACCTTCCAAAATGAATCACTTCACATTTATCAAGGTTGAACTCCATCTGCCACTTCTCATCCCAGCTCTGCATCCTGTCAATGTCCTGTTGTAACCTGCAACAACCCTCAACACTATCTACAACTCCCCCAACCTTTGTGTCATCGGCAAACTTACTAACC
Source organism: Scyliorhinus torazame (assembly GCF_047496885.1). Lineage (NCBI taxonomy): Eukaryota > Metazoa > Chordata > Chondrichthyes > Carcharhiniformes > Scyliorhinidae > Scyliorhinus > Scyliorhinus torazame. The sequence continues at coordinate 263,905,739 of NC_092714.1, read as the reverse complement.
CACCCTTCCACTTCCTCATCCAAGTCATTTATAAAAAAGGACAGATGACGAAGTCCGGAAACCAACCACAAGAGGGAAGCAATAATTGGGATGGGAAAATGACGCGTTGCGGCCTCGTTGCTCAGGAGTCAGAACAAAGGTTGCTGGGATTGTTGTATCCCAAGAAAGAGTGGAATGTAACAGACGGATAGACAGGGAAAGGAAGTGAAAGCTGGATGATGCAGAGAATTAGGGAGATGTAGCATCCAAATATAATCCCAATAAATATATGATCTAATCCAGAAAGTATACTGCACACTGGGTCCCAGCCTACGCAGTTGGGTAGGCAGTGTCAGGGAAAGGCTTGTAATGTTAAATGTACTAACTTTCTGTCCATACTGCTGCATTTCCCCTCAATCACAGAATTTCTGTCACAAGTCACCAGTGAGACATCTTATCAAAGACTTTCTAAAGATGCACCTACCTTACTTCCTCTGATCCAATCTGCTATTTCTTCAAAGAAACTGCACTCAGTTTGTTAAACACACGTGTCTTGAACAAATTTATACTGTAGGTCAATGGTTCCCCTATCTCCAAATGCTCACAAATTCAATCATGAATTTTGATTTAATTTTCTCTATTGATGTTACTGCCAATGACCAGCCTGACCCTACAAGTAGTTACTCACAATTGATGTCAGACTAACTGTGCTAATTGTTAGATCACATTGCCTTTTTTTTTAACGTTTAAATTCTTGCAATGGTGAAACCATTCCTGGACTTGTCTTGAGCTCTTCCAACTAGTTTCAACAGCATGGGGGAACTGCTTCAAGAGATGGATTTTATGAGTGGGGGGCTGTGCTGGATTAATCGCTCCCTCATCTCTGAGCTAAACATTGGTTGCCACCTCAACAACATGGAATCTGGCTTCCCTGCAGCAATAATATACTGGGGGTGACTTTAATCTGAGTGGGACAGGCAGTTCCTCCCGAGAGAGCTTCTGGCCAGCCTGATTGTAGCGTCAGAAGAGAGTAGTGGCCAGTACTGGTACTGCAAGCAGTCCTCAGGATGAAGAATCTGGACTTCAGGGGAGTTTGGGCGGGCACTGTTGGAAGATCTCAACAGGAGGGGTGGGGGAATTGGGTTAGAGAGGCTAGGGATGAGGGGTTACCATTGTACCATCTGTGAGGGGGGTGGGGGCTTGATGGGTGCAGGGGACATCCCCGAAGGAGGTATCTTCCCCTTGCTACCCACCAACAACCCGTACAGTGAAAGCTGCTAAAGATGTTTGTCATGTAGCTGCTTTCCCCCACAGACTGTGACATAGCAGCAGATATAGCAGCAGAATTAGGCCCATTGAGCCTGCTCCGCCATTCGATCATGGCTGATCTCATCCTGGCCTTAACTCCTACCCGTTCTCCATAACCCTTCAACCCATTACCAATTAAAAATCTGTCTACTTCCTCCTTAAATTTATTCACTGTCCCGGCATCCACCGCACTCTGGGCTAGCGAATTCCACAGATTCACAACCCTTTGGGTTTAAAACAACATCTCCGTTTTAAAGTTGCTACCTCTTATCCTGAGACTGTGACCTCTCGTTCTAGAACGCCCACAAGAGGAAACATCTACTCCACGTCTACTTTATCCATGCCTTTTATCATCTTGTATACCTCAATTTGATCTCCCCTCATTCTTCTAAACTCCAGAGAGTACAGGCCTAAACTGTTAAATCTCTCTTCATACGACAAACCTCATCTCTGAGCTAAACAGGACGTGCAGACTCCGCACAGACAGTGACCCAAGCCGGAATCGAATCACAGCTCCAGGGTCCCAGGTTCGATTCCGGCTTGGGTCACTGTCTGTGCGGAGTCTGCACGTCCTCCCCGTGTCTGCGTGGGTTTCCTCCGGGTGCCCCGGTTTCCTCCCACAGTCCAAAGATGTGCAGGTTAGGTGAATTGGCCAATGATAAATTGCCCTTAATGTCCCAAATTGCCCTTGGTGTTGGGTGGAGGTGTTGAGTTTGGGTAGGGTGCTCTTTCCAGGAGCTGGTGCAGACTCAAAGGGCCGAATGGCCTCCTTCTGCACTGTAAATTCAATGATAATCTATGATTAATCTAGGACAAAGGTTCGGCACAACATCGTGGGCCGAAGGGTCTGTTCTGTGCTGTATTTTCTATGTTCTATGTTCTATGTTCAAACCCCTCATCTCTGGAATAACCTCGTGAACCTGCTCTGAACTGCTTCCAATGCCTCTACATCTTACCTCAAATAAGGGGACTAAAACCGCGCACAACACTCCAGATGTGGTCTTACCAAGGGCATGTACAGTTGCAACAAAACTTCTTTACCTTTATGTTCTATTCCTTTAGCTATAAATGCTAACATTCCATTTGCTTTCTTTATTACCTGCTGTACATGCAGGCTGGTTTTCTGTGACTCATGCACAAGGACACCCAGATCCCTGTGTATCGGAGCTCCCCGAAGTCTCTCCCCATTTAGATTTTAAGTTGCCTTTCTATTTTTCTGACCAAAATGCATGACCTCACACTTATCCACGTTGTACTCCATCTGCCACATTTTGGCCCACTCACCTAACCTATCTATATCCATTTGTAAGGTTCTTATTTCCTAATTGCAACTTACTGTCCCACCTATTTTTGTGTCATCTGCAAATTTGGCTAGAGAACCTTCAATCTTGTATCCAAGATGTTAATATAGATTGTAAATAGCTGAGGGATTGGACCGAACCCTGTGGCACCCCACTAGTTGAAATGAAATGAAAATCGCTTATTGTCACAAGTAGGCTTCAAATGAAGTTACTGTGAAAAGCCCCTAGTCGCCACATTCCGGCGCCTGTTTGGGGAGGCTGATACGGGAATTGAACCGTGCTGCTGGCCTGCCTTAGTCTGCTTTAAAGCCAGCTTTTTATTGCATCTTGCCATCCGGAAAAAGACCCATTTATCCCGATTCTGTCTTCTGTCCATCAGCCAGTCTTCTATCCAAGTTAATAAATTACCCCGAATCCCATGTGATCTAACCTTAAGAATTAACCTTTTGTGCGGCACCTTATCAAGCGCCTTCTGGAAGTCCAGATATACTACATCTACAGCATCCCCATTATCCACTTGGCTTGTTACATCTCGAAGAACTCTAGCAAATTAGTCAAACATGATTTGCCCTTCATAAAACCATGCTGACTCTGATGGATTGCATTTTGACTTTCCAAATGTCCTGATATTACTTCCTTGATAATTGATTCTAATAATTTCCAACAATAGATGTTAAACTAACTGGTCTATAATTTCCCACCTTCTGCCTCCCTCACTTTTTTGAATAAGGGCGATACATTAACACTTTTCCAATCCACTGGACCCTTTCCTGTGTCCAGAGAATTTTGGAATATTATAACCAATGGATTCATTATCTCCGCTGCCACTTCCTTTAACACACTTGGATGTCGGCCATCAAGCCCACGGGATTGTCTGTCTTCAATCCCAAGAGTTTGTTGTGTACCATTTCCCTATTGATGTCGATTGTTCTAAGTTCCCCCCTTTATATTACCTCTGAATTGCCCGTTCCTATAGGAATGGTACTAGTGTCCTCCACCGTGAAAACTGAGGCAAAATATTGATTTAGCATCTTTGTCATTTCTGTTAATTATTAACTCTCTGGTTTCAGCTTCCAAGGGACCAACATTCACTTTAGCGTCTCTCTTCCATTTTATGTACTTACAGAAACTTTTACTATCCTTTCTGATATTTTGTGCTAGCTTTCTTTTGTAATTTACCCTAGCTCTTTTTGTTACTTTTTAGTATCCCTTTGTTTATGTTTGCAAGTTTCCCAATCCTCCAGCCTGCCACTGCCCTTTGCACATGGTATACCTTAGGTTTTGTCCTTATACTGTCCTTGTTTAATTTAGCCAGGGATGTTTTTTGACCCTGTTTTAGTAAGGAGAATAAATGCAAGAATTGTGAAGAAAAAAAGGCCATATTGCAAAGCATGCTGGTCACGTCAAACTTCGGCAGAACAAAATTGGCATGCAATAAATGTACAGTCAAGTCTATTTGTCGAGTTTACAAGTTGAGTGACAGAAATAAATACTCACTAAGGGACAACGTACCAGATCAGCTTCAAGAGTTGAAACTAGGTGTCTTGTCAGTATGGGGTGATCAACAATGCTTCTGGGTAATCCCAAAACTTGACGTTAACCAAGTCAAGATGGAAGTGGATACAGGTGCAGCGGTATCACTGATACCAGAGACAATATACAATCAGAAGCCATCAAATGTTATCCTCAGGCCATACACAGAAGAGGTTGTGCCACTAAAAGGATTCATTATGGTGAAAGTGAAAGTTAATGGTCAAACAGCAGAGTTGCTTCTACACATTGTCCAAGGAATCATTCCTGCCTTATTTGGTAGAGCATGGTTGAGCAAGATAAAACTCAACTGGGCCATCGTGAAACAACTGATTGATTTAGAGAATGACTTAAAACAACTTCTGGAAAAGTATAGAAAGGTGTTTGAAGACTCACTGGGCTCAATGGCAGGAGTTGAAGTCAAATTCAAGATTAAGCCAAACAGTACGGCAAAATGTCTTAAAGCAGGAACCGCACCATACAACATTAGGCCAGAAGTCGAAGAGGAACTAGAAAGACTAGTTCAAACAGGAGTAATTGAACCCATTGCTACCAGTAATTGGGTGTCACCAATAGTTCCTGTGTTGAAGCGTGATAGTTTAATGAGAATATGTGGAGATTTTAAAACCATAATTAACCCAGTATTGTGTGCAGATCACTATCTACTGCTGCTGATCGAATATTTATTTGCTGGATTTTCTGGAGGTCAGAAATTCAGTGAAATAGACATTTCGCAAGCGTATCTACAGATGAATGTGGCTGTAGAATCATAACTGTTACTTACAATAGTGACAAACAAAGATTTTTTTTGTTACAGGCCCCATCCATTTGGGATAACTTAAGCAACCTGCTCTTTTTCAGAGATGCATGGATCCAATTCTGAGTAGGGTAACTGATGTACAATGTTATCTAGATGGCAGTCTTATCACAGGTTCAAGTGACCAAGAACACTTAAAGAGCGTGGAGGCTACCCTACCCTACGATTACAAAACCACAATCTTAAGAGTCAAAAAAGAGATGCGTGAACTGTTCAAGTCATCCATCAACTATCTGAGTCACATCATTGACAACAATGGTTTACATAAAGAACCAAAGAAGATGGCTGAGATCCTAGAAGCTCCACGTCCGCAAAATGTGAAGCAGCCGAGTCCATTTTTAGGATTGCTCAGTTATTTTGAGCAACGGGATTAAAGCCATTACGCACTGTATTATATGTCAAACAGGCGCGGTACTGGACCGAAGACTGTGAAAATGCCTATCAAAATGTCAAAGAGGTTGTTTTTTATGAATGTTTTTTATTGGGTTTTTGAACAAAGTATATTTACCGTTATGTACACAGGATAAGAAACATAAATATATATATACACACATTATATAGAAGAGAAGGGCACACCCAAACATACCAAAGAGAAGAAAATAGTAAATAGTTAAAAAAAAGAAAAAAATACAATAAAATAAAAAATAAAAAATAGGATAACTGGCAGGGTATTGTGCACCAGCTCAACAGCAGCAATTCTATACAACTGGGAAAATTATTTACAACACATAAGTAGGCGACTGTTTGCGGGAGGGAGGGAGGGAGGGGGGTGGTGGTGGAGACCGGGGAGGTAAATATACATTCGGGTGCCGGAGAGACAATTACAGTGGGCAATACTCGAATGGGTTTGGTGTTGTTGTCGCTTCTCCCAGACGGATCTCGCTGCCGTCTCGCGCTCACCGCTACTTCTGCCGTTCCTCCCGTCTTTCGTCTTCATTCTCCTCATTCCCTACTCCTGGAGATGCCCTGTTCGTTATTGTATCCCGTGCCTTCCTTCCGTCTCTCATATCCCTGCCTCCCCCCCCACCTCCCTGATTATGTCAGAGGTTTTAAAGAAGCCAGGGGTATTGGTCCATTGCAATCCTAAACTGTTTACGACACATCGCCCTCTGGGGTTGGCGCAGTTGCCTCGCTCATAATGCCCTCAGGAGAGTAAAGACCAATAGCATTTGCTTCACAAACACTTACGATTACAGAAACAAATTGTGCTTGCCTAGAAAAGGAAGCTTTGAGCATCATATTCAGCATAAAGTGGTTTCATCATTAATTTTATGGATGATCACCGACCCTTGATGGCAATCTTTGGGCCGCATAAAGATATTACTTGTTTAGCAGCTCCTTGGTTACGAAAATGTTCTTTGGTATTGTCGGCACACGATTATGATATCCAGCATTGTAATTCAGAGCAGCTCGCAAGTGCTTTATTCAGACTGCCGTTACAAGTCAAACAAGAACCTGAAAACATTTAATGAACATCTTATATTTCAGATAAATATTTCAATAAATCAGATTGAACTAACTTCAAGGTCTGGAGTATCTTTTGGTTAAAGCTGCATCCAGTTGCAGCCTGTGTTATCCCAGAGTACATAACACAACACTTATATTTCTCTCACGTGGAGAATGTACCTGAGAGTTCATCTCAAGTACAGAGATCCACAAGAACCGGTCCAGTGATGGAGAAAGTTACGGACATGATCCTGAAAGGGACAATGATAGACGTATATTGGAAAAATTCAGACTTCAAGCCCTACGTCACAAGAAGAGTTGAGCTAACAGTGGAATTCTATTACGGGGAATTTGCTTGATCAATCCTCCGTGCTTACAGAACAGAATTCTTGATCAACAACATGAAGGACATCGTGGTGTGGTGAGGATGGAAGAATTGGCACTCAGTTATTTTTGGTGGCCGGGACTAGATGCTCAAATTGAAGAGAAGGTCGTGTGCAAAACTCAAGAACACTCCAGCATTGAAACCCTTACATCTGTGGGAATGGCCGACCAAGCCATGGCAGAGAGTACACATAGACTACACTGGTCCAACTGAGGGATACATGTTCCTAGTGATTTTGGAGGCACACTCAAAATGGTCAGAAGTCACAAACATGAAATTCACAATGACTGAACAAACCATTGAGAAATTAGATGAGCTATTCGCAAGGTTTGGAGGGCTGGAGCAGGCCGTAAATGATAATGGAACTCAATTTTCCTCAAAAGAGTTTGAAGCTTACTTAAAGGGGATTGGTATACAAAATATAAAATTGGCTCTGTACCATCTTGCAATAAATGGATTCCGAACAATTTGTTTTGTTGCTCAAACATGCAGTTAAGCATCGAGCGAGCAGGGCGCATTATCAAGATATGTTAACAACTTTCTAATGTTGCATATAAATACTGCACATGCAACAATGCAGAACTCACCAACAATGCTCCTCTTCAAGAGGAAACTGAGGATACAATTTGATGACTTTATATCACCTGATACTTCTGAGATTGTCAAATGACAACAAGCACAAGTTGCTAGGAGGGAGAAAAACTCCAAGAGTAAAGTCTTCAACTGAGGAGAATGAGTATTAGCCAGGAGCTATACGACGAGTGAAAAATGGATACCAGCCTTCATCCTAGCTAAGACAAGTCCGATATCTTACACCGTACATATAGATGATGAGAGAGTTCGGCAACGTCATACTGACCAACTACTAGCTTCACAAAGTGAATTCACTGAGTCTTCACCAGAAGTATTCGTATCGGAAACATGGACAGTGATCGGTCGGAACTGAGATCGACTGCACAGGAAATTACGGAATCTGTCCCTGCAGAACCTTCAGCACCAATGGAGACAGACCCTGAGGTGATTCCTCAAGAAGTGCCTCCAACAAAAGAAAAGGAAAATAATAATAATCGCTTATTGTCACAGGTAGGCTTCAATGAAGTTACTGTGAAAAGCCCCTAGTCCCCACATTCCGGCACCTGTTCGGGGAGGCCAGTACGGGAATTAAACCCGTGCTGCTGGCATTGTTCTGCATTATAAGTCAGCTGTTTAGCCCATTGTGCTAAACCAGCCCCTATAAATACTTGTGAAGTCTCGAGTAGCCAGGTTCCAGATTGTCGGGTACAACCTAAACAAGAGACAGACGTCCTGTCCAGAGACTGTCTCATTAAATGTATATCTGTCTAGACAGCATAATGGTGTAAAGTCAAGTAATGGATATTTACTTGGGTGTTACAAGGAAAAGTCGTTTGTACTAAAGGAGTAAAAGGGGAGGGATGTTATGTCATACTGCTTGCTGGTGGAATGTCACGTGATCTGTCGTGGCATCAGCAGTGTGTTTATGGGGGTGGCATGGTGGCGCAATGGCTAGCACTGCAGTCTCAAGGTGCTGTGGACCCGGGTTCGATCTCGGCCCCGGGTCACTGTCCAATAGGAGTTTGCACATTCTCCCTGTGTCTGTGTGGGTCTCACCCCCACAACCCAAAGATGTGCAAGGTAGGATCATTGGTCACGCTAAATTGCCTCTTTAATTTAAAAAAGCAGAGTGTTTGCACTTTCAGTTCGTCATCTTGGACTGTAAGAGTAACATCTGCAAATAAGCCCTGTGTGGTGATATGCATCACTGTATATACACAAGGGGTCAATGCAAATACACTACAACTAAATAACCTCTCGAGGGAGCACCAGAGATGTCATGACATGCAGACATACAGCCAATGAGTCATTACAACAGGACACAACCAATGGGTAATCAGGACACCCAGAGGTGGCATTACCACAAGGGGGCACTTCATAGCCCATATAAAAGGACAGGGCACACATGCTCTGCCTCTTTCCACAGACAGACATCTAGAGAGTACATCAGAGTTGATCAATAGCATCGCACCCAGTACATGGCTTAGAGCAGGCTGGTAAAGATAGACTGAGTTACTACAGTTAGATTAGCAGAGAGTCAAACTCATTTGAGAACTGTGTTAATAGTTCAATAAACAAGTTGAACTCATTTCACAGTCAGGAGCTTCCTTTGTCAAAGCATACATCAAGGAAGCAACTGATGCTACATGAAGCAGCATAACACAACACCCTGTAATATGTTTTTGATGATCATTTCATTTCATTTCAAGTAACGCATCCTTTCAGCATACTGGTTCCAGTCTTCAACACCGGCGTCAAATGCATCCAATCACCCAAACAGAGGCATGGCAAATCAAGTAAATCCAAACCTGGGTCCAGAAAATCGAGGAGGTGGCTCAGCTGAGTAGGTTGCACTGTTTACTCCTCGTCGCCACTTTAATAAGGACATGGGGATTCCACACTGAGTAAAATAACAAAATGTAGTTTTATTTACACACGATATTTACACTGCCTGATAGATCTCTACCGGGTTCCTGTTCTGGTAGGTACCTTACTGGCCGACCTTTTATTCAGAGGCTGATAGACATCCCCTGCCCCTAGCAGCGGAGCTCGTACTCTGCAAGGACCACGGGGTAGGTAATCATTCCCACCCCATAGGCCTCGTGGGGGCTATTACACTACACATGAATACTTTTGATAATAGGTTTACTTACAAAATGCAGCATGACCTATGACTGCTTCGTACCGACTACCCCAAGTGTCCTAGCCATCTCTCTTTATAAGTACTCGAGGTACTTACTTAAACAGTTCTCTTCACCAGTACTCTTCACCAGCGTATCTTAACAATATAATTAACACACCATGAACAGTGTAAACCCAACGACCTTCTAACTCAGAAGTGAGAATGCTACCCACTCAGTAACAAAGTGCCTCTGACAAAGATAAAAGCTGAAAGCAAGTGGCCTGAGCCCCAATAATCAGCAGCGTGAGCCTCTGGGCAAACCTTTCAAGAATACCCCCCAAAAAAGATCCAAACTGACTAATTTAAAATGATAAAAACACAAAATGAAATGACGAGACGGCGAGGGAATTCAGCAACCTTTCCTTTGAGGTTTTTTTTGTGTATTGAACCCTTGCCTCTGGCTGAGCTACTTATGGAGATTACGTTCAGATTGACGTGGGACTGTTTTCACCCCTCACCGTCTATTAGTCTCTTTGTAGCGCACATTTCCTCACTTTCCCTGCTGTATATATATATATGTGTGTGTTTGTGTGTGGAGAATGATGAGGTCAAATGTTCTCCTGTATACACAAAACGCACCGGGGACGTGTTCTGCGTTAATTAAGGATTTTCTGCTGGAAGTGACAGGAAACGTGGATTATGATTACCATATTTAGTGATACTCAATTTATGGGAATGCTCCATCTTTGATACTTCCCAGGCTTTTCCACAATACTTTCTACCACCTGGAAAGAGTGATGCACAAAAGGATATTAGAGGCAGAAGCTCTCATAACTTTAAAAAAGTACTTGTATATGCACTCGAAATGCCATAACCTACAAGGCAATGGATCAAGAGCTGGAAACTGGGATTCGGCTGGATGTCCGGCCAGTGTGGACACAATGGGGTGAATGGCCTCCTTCCGTGCTGTAAGTTTGTATGATTCTATGATGCTTGAAGGACGAGGAATGTGGGTGGGTGGAAACACCATTAGCTCCAAACTCCCCTCCCAACCGTTCACAATGTCAATGCTTTGGACATTCCTTTAGTGTTGCTCATTCAAAATCCTGGAACTCATGTCCGAACAGCAACAAATTGTGATCCCTTGTGGTACTTGCTGAACAATCCTGAGTGCGTTAATAGCTACACTAACAATCAACTTAGGATAATGAGTCGACCCCGTAATGTGGCTTATTTCCACTTGCTAGAAGTAATATTACATTCACACACAGGGACCCATTCTCTGCAAACAAAAGGAATATGTCCAAGCCTTGCACCTTTTTTGAATTACCCAGAAGCTTGGGGAGCCTATGGTTCCCTGTTGCTTTCTCCACGGCAATGCCTTAGCCAATCAGAATCAATTTGCCAGCCAATCAGCACCTTTTTCCCCTGTGATGTAAATTGTTGTGATGCTTTGAAATTTGACTTTCTTGCATTCGTCCTGCTAAGTGCAAGATGAAGATTTCCAGTAACTTGCCTCTCTTTTCAACGTGTGTTTATTTATATGTGTGTTTAACATATGTTTTGAAACCATGTTATATATCAAAAAATGATTTTTGAATTTACTGGCTGGAAAACCCAAATCATTTTTTTTTAAAGACAAAGGCCACATCCCAGTGTTTTGGTTTCACAGTCAAAGATGTCTGCACATTTGTATCCGTTTTGAGCCCTTCTAGTGACAGAGTTTCCTGGTGGCAGAGGAACTGGAAGAGTTCAAAATTGATAAGGAGGAAGTGCTGAATAGACTGTTGGTACTGAAATTTGACAAAGCACCAGGACAGGATCAGATGTATCTCAGGATTTTATAGGAAGTGAGAGTTAAAATTGCAGGGGCATAATCTTCCAGTCTTCTCTAGACTCAGGGAAGGTACCAGAGGACCGGAGAATTGTAAACTTTATGGCCTTGTATTAAAAAATGTTTGTAAGTGTAAGCCCAGTAATTACAGACCAGTCAGTTTAACTTTGGAAGTTTCTAGAAACAATTGGCGGGATTCTCTGATCCTGACGCTAAGTGTTGACGCCGTTGTGAATGCCGTCGCGTTTTACGACAGCGTCAACAGGCCCCCAGGAGCAGCGATCCTGTGCCCTACAGGGGCCAGCCCGGCACTGGAGTGACTCGCGCAGCTCCAGTTGCCGATACCGGCGTCAAACGGGCGCTGCGGGTCTGCACATGCACGCCATGGCCGGCGCGACGCAACATGGCGGTGAGCTACAGGGGCCCGGCGCGGAGGAACATGGCCCCCCTCCCAGGAGAGGCCGGCCCGCCGATCGGTGTGCCCCGATCGCAGGCCAGGCCACGGTGGAGGCCCCCCCTCCCACCCGGGTCGGATTCCCCCCTCCCTCCCACCAGGCCACCGCCTGCAGGATAAATGGCGAGGTCCCGCCAGGTTGGTCCACATGTGAACGTCACCGGTGGGACTCGGCCTATCTCGGCGGCCACTCGGCCATCGCGCACGGAGAATCGCCAGGGGACCACGTCGAGCGGCCCTCGACCGGCGGCACGCCTACCGCGCCGGCGCCAATGGCGTGATTCTCCGCTCACCAGAGAATCGGCGGACCGGCATCAGAGCAGCGTCGCGCGAATCGCGCTCCCCCCCCCCCCCCACCCCACCCCAGCGATTCTCCGGCCCGGCCCGGGGTCAGAGAATCTGGCCCAATTATTCAGGATATAAATAATAATCACATGGAAAAATGGGATTGATTAGGAAGAGTCAGCATGACTTTCTTAAGGCAAGATCATGTTTAACTAACTTGCTGGAGTGTTTTGAAAAAGTAATAGAGAGAATCGATGAGGGTAATTCTCTTGATGTGGTGCACACGGACTTTCAAAAGGCATTGGATACAGTGCCACACAACAGACCTGTGAGAAAAGTTACAGCTCATGAATGAAAAAAACAGTTGCAAAGTGGATACAACATTGGCTGAATGGATACTTTTTGGGCTGGTGGAAGGTTTGTAGTGATGTTCCCCAGGGGTCAGTATTGGGGCTTTTCCTCATTTACATTAATGATTTTGATCTTGGCGTGCAGGGGGCATTTTCAAAGTTTGCGGATGGCACAAAACTTGGAAATAGTGTAAACTGTGAAGAGGCCAGTGTAGAACTTCAAAAGGACATAGTTGGTGCAGTGGGCAGATAGGTGGCAGATGAAGTTCAATGCGGAGAAGTATAACCTGATGCATTTTGGTGGGAAGGGCATGGAGAGACAATATAAAATAAAAGGTACAAGTCTAAAAGGGTTGCAGGACCTGGGTGTATATGTATATAGATCATTGAAGGTAGCAGGACAGGTGGAGAGAGCAGTTAACAAAGGATATCATATTCTGGGAATTATTAATAGGGCTGTGGAGCACAAGTGGAAGGAGGTGATGCTGAACTTATACAAGACACTAGTTAGATCTTAGCTGGGATATTAAGTACAGTTCTGGGCGCCACACCACAGGAAGGATGTGAACATATTGGAGAGCGTGCAGAAGAGATTTACAAAAATGGCTCCAGGGATCTCAGTTATGAGGATAGATTGGAGAGATTGGGACAGTTCTCCTTGGAGAGGAGAAGGCTAAGAGGAGATTTGATTGAGCTGTTCAAAATCATGAGGGAATTGGACAGAGCAGATAGGGAGAAACTGGTAAAAGGATTAACCATGAGAGGGCACATATTTAAAGAGATTTGCAAAAGAAGCAAATGTGATGTGAGAAAAATGTTTTTCACACAGTGAGTGGTCGGGGTGTGGAATGCGCTGTCTGGGAGTGTGGTGGAGTGTCAATTGAGGCATTCAAGGGAACATTAGATGATTATTTGAATGGAAACAATGGGCAGGGTTATGGGGAAAAGGCAGGGGAATTCTGTGATCCTCTGATTTTATGTTCAATACTTAATAAACCATTAAAATGATCCAACTTGTCTGCAAAGCCATACTTGTCACAATGGGCCTTGATAGAATGGGGGCCATCTCCTGTCTCATCACAAAAGTGTCCTATCATCCAATTGGGTGAAAGTGTAATCACTTGGACAATGAGACTTTGACTTTGAAAGGAATTCCTAGCCATGATCTAGCCAAGGTATGCCCGGAATACACGAATCATATTTGTGTCACTGGACAGTTAGAAAGAGGAGGTCAGTGACAAGACAACCTTTTGCATGTTTAAGAATTTCTGTTCTGTGTTGAACAGCACAACCAACTGAGACATTGAAGGGAGAAAACCCTGAGTGGGTTCCTTGTCGCTCCTCCTCTCTCTCTCTCTTTCTTTCCAGCCAATCTGTAAATTTTGAAACCCATCTGCTGAGTTTGACTATCCAGGTACAGAGGGTAGGTAAGAGGTAACGGGTGGTGTGCTGGGATCGGTGCTGGGGGCCTCAACTTTTTACAATTCGTGTAAATGACTTGGTTGAAGGGACTGAAGGCATGGTTACTAAATTTACTGATGTCACAGCGATAGGTAGGGCAGTAAATTGTGAACTGAGGTCACAGTCAGATCAGCCATGATCTTATTGAATAATGGAGCAGGCTCGAGGGGCCGAACGCTCCTGCTCCGAATTTGTGAGTTCATGTGTTGGTATGTACATATCCCCTAGAACCCTTTGTAGAGCAATCCAGTCTGTCCCATTCCCCTGCTCGATCCGCATACCCTTTATTTCCCTCAAGGGTTCATCCAATTTCCTTTGGAAATCATTGACTGTCTCGCCTTTCACCGCCCTCATGGGCAGCGAACTCTCAGTCATTCACGATCGTTGCGTAAAAAGTTTCTTCTTCACTTTCCCCTTTTGTCTCTTTCCCAACACCTTAAACCTTTTTCCTGTGGTCATTGTGCTACCAGCTAATGTATGACTGTGATAACAGCCTACATTGTCGATCGAAACCTGAATGGGGAGGATTCAAACAATACTCTTCCAATTAGAAGGACCTGGAATAATGCAAGGCATCTCCACATCTAACCAAATACAAAAACAAACTGCTATGTAAACCTGAAAGAAAAACAGAACATGCTGGGGGAAAGAAATACTCAGGCAGGTCAGGCAGCCTCTGTAGCGAGACAAAGAGAATCAACACTATAATTGATTATTGGATGCGATCTAACCGACTTGCAACAGAGTCCTGCGTCGAGCGCGTTTAGACGGGCATTTCCCAGCGCTCGTAGCACCGAGAAAGACCACACTATCGAACAAGACTTTGTTGCAATCCGGGGCCTCGGTGGGGAATGCACTTGGTTGCACTTGGTCCTGTTTGCACTTGGTCCTGTTTCATGCACGGAGGAGCTCGCCAGAAGTGTCTTGATCACTCAACCCCACTGACACGACCTCCAAAGTCCCCCCCGTCCCCCCCGGCCCCCCCAGCCCCACTCACACGGGCAGGGCACCCCCGGGCCTGATGGCTGGTGCAGGCACAATGCCAATCTGGCAACTTGGCACTGACAGCCTGGCACCCAGGTATCACCCTGCCCAGAGGGCAACTGCCTGGGGGCTTCAGATCCACCCGCCCCCTCAAGTGCCAGTCCATTATGTCTCCGTTTGTGGGGACCAGCACTGAACGGCGCTCACCTAAGGTCTCAGAGGCGAAGGGGTTAGATCTCAAAGCCTAGGGTAGATCAGGTGAGCTGCATATTCGAGTGAGACTAGCTGCTCACTCTAATATGCAGATTTGCGAAATACTGATCCCGCCCACAAATGGGGGGGGGATTCAGATCGCAATGTCTCGTGAAATCCCGCAGGGCGTGGCAACGTGAGTATATCCCAGAAGAGGTCTCTCCCGGCATCTACTGGCTGTATCGCACCCACATTCGCCTGAACGAAGGGCGCGACGTGGATGGTAGATCGGCCCATTATGGTTAGGAAGCTTAGGCTGGTGTTAAACAGTGTCTAGAAGATTGTGAGTGATGTACAATAGGGGCTGTTTAGCACAGGGCTAAATCGCTGGCTTTGAAAGCAGACTAAGGCAGGCCAGCAGCACGGTTCAATTCCCGTAACAGCCTCCCCGAATAGGCGCTGGAATGTGGCGACTAGGGGCTTTTCACAGTAGCTTCATTGAAGCCTACTTGTGACAATAAGCAATTTTCATTTCATTTCAGTTTCCCCTCCCTCTCCACCAAATGCCTGTTCCTATCTGATGTCACGTGTCACGATGACAGAAAATATCTGTGTTTGTATTGCTTCATTGGGCTGAGATCTGGCTCTAATAATCGACAATATTAATCTATTAATAGATAAAAAGCTTTAGTACTGGGTGCTGTAAATCTTTGCAAAGACGACTCTCTGACAACAGCAGAGCTTACCAACTCTATTGCACTCTTGTCAATATCTGTATTTCCATTGTCACCCCAGAGTACCAGGAAACCAAATTCCTGAAGAGAAAATAACTGTTCTAACAGCACTTCAACACCAGGAGTCACTCTTTTATTACAAAATAAACGATTTTGTGGTCCGGTTTATGGATTGTATGAATTATGACTCCAGTGATGAGTTTGTTGCCCTCTTTTACGATTGTAATTAAGATTCTTAATTGTTGCCATGGAATCACGCACCCATAAATTTGTGAAGCCGAAACTGTAGCATTTGTTTTTGCTTATCAAATTGCCTTTGAGCAGGTAAAGTTAGCTGGAGGATATTTGAACGGGGAGACCTGGGTTGAGCGAGTCTCCAATAACACAAGTTAACAGAGCTGAAAGGGCGATACAATTCGCCGGACCCTTGGGTGAGGATTTTGCTGGGAGCAGGTGTTCAACGTGGCAGAGATAGAATTGGACATCTTACCCAAGCATCAGGACAATGTTAAACTTCTCTCTTTCCTCCTTTTGTTGTTTAGCTCCACTACTATCCTTCCCTCTTTCCCTTCTGCTCCATTTCCTTTTTTTCCCCCATGTCTCAATCCTCTTTTCCCTGCTCTCTACTTTTAGGTGGTCGTTGTTGACCGACACTGACGTGAGGGACTGAAGGTCCTTTTCTACGCTGTAGGCCTCCATGGCTCTCTCCTTTTCTCAATTTAACATTTCTCCCTTTTATTTCCCCGTCTCCCATTTTCTTCCTGTTTTCCCTTATCTCTAAATGTTTCTGCCCTTTTCGTTTATTCTTTCTGTTTATTTTTTTCTTTCCCTTTCCACAATTTCCCTCTTACTGTTCCCTTTCCCTCTCTTTATCTTCCTTTCTCACTCTCTCTTTCCCCTTTCCTCGTCTCCTTTTCCCTTGACTTCTCTCTTTCAGTTGTTTATTTTTCCTTTCCCCCCTTCTCCTTTCACTTCTCTCTTTTTCCGTTTCTCTTCCCTCATCCCATCTCCCTTTCTCATATGTGGTACTTTCAAGTCTCCCTCACTACCTTTCCCATTCTTTTTCCTTGATCTACTTTCTTTTTTTTCTTTTTCCCCCTCTTTTCTCCTTCCCTCTTTTCCCTGCCCACTTCTGTATTTGTTCCTCTCTCTTTTATTGCTCCTGCCTGTCCCCCGTCCCCCCCTTCTCTCTCTGTCTGCCCCCCCCCACTCCTTTTTCACTCTCCCCTTCTCTAATCGCATGTTTAACACAGGAAAAACATCTCAAGATGTTTTGCAGGGGGTGTTATTGAGCCGAATTAGACATAGAGCCCCATTAGGAGATATTCAGGCAAGTGGAACAAAAGATTAATGAGCGTCTTTAACGGGTCAGAGGGAGCTGGAAAGGTTGAGGGAAGGATTTCCAGAGCTTAGGGACCAGGCAGCTGAAAGCATTGACAAAGTAGAATTTGATTCGAAAAGCAAAATGCCGCAGATACTGGAGTTCTGAAATTAAAGCAGAACATGCTGGAAAAACTCAGCAGGTCTGCCAGCATCTGTGGAGAGAGAAACAGGGTTAAGATGTTGATCTGAATACGACTCTTCACCAGAACTGAAGAAAAGCAGAAATCTGATGGGTTTAACGTTGCTGAGAAAGGGAGGAGGGTCAGGATGAGCAAAAGGTGAAGATCAAGGATAGACTAAAGCAGGGTTTTTCAAACTGGGGATCGCAACCCACGGGTTGGTGTTGGGAGGGTCACTGAGCAGTCGGTCCGGGCGTTCCTGGTTGCGGTCTTTTAAGAATGCCAGCCATGACCCGCTTTTAAGTTGAGAATGTCGGCTGTGACTGGCCTTTAAATGTAAACGCTGGAGTCTTTCCCCCAGAAGCGGCGGCAGAGAGCAGACCACACGCTCGGTGTGTACACTGACGTCACGCGCCCTGTACGTCTGTGCTTGGGGCGCAAAATCGCAGAGGAGAGATTCCTCCATTTTGTAGCTGCCAGCAAGCAAACAAAAGTGCTGAAGATCGGTCATTTTGTATCAAGAAAGAGAAGGCCAGAGACACAAACAGGCCAGGATCTCACAACTGAATCTGCTGGAGAGAGCTGCGCAGGAGAGTCTACAGCAGGACAAAACGGTACTTGTGTGAGCTGCATCCAGAGCTCCAGGACCTCTGGTGAACAACCGATGAAGAAGAAATTGAAATCAGGAGCAAAGGAGTATAAAGTTGATTTCTTGAGGTATGGCTTTGTTAATTGTGCCAATGCAAATCAGGATTCAAAGCCCATGTGTTATATGCATGGAAGTACTGGCAAAGAAGAATTGGATGCTAACTATATCTTGCCTTGCAGATATTATTTTCAATTCTAAACAAACTGAACCTCAAATTGCAATGGAAGGATGATGATTGTTGTCGGCACTGAAGAAATAAATCCTTTCCAAAAGTAATTGAAAGTTTGGCAAGTGTGAGCAGAAAACCAAAACCACTACATATTCCCCACACTGCTACAATCGAAGAAAACAATGTTAGTAAGGGAACTAACATTGACTGGCAATAGACTGGCAAGCCTTATTCAGTCACACCTGGCTGCGCTGATCAACAGTTTTTGTCGCTAATTTCCAGATGAGAAGTTTGAGATTTTGAAAGAGAAGAGGTGGGTGAAAAATCCCTTTGAGTTTGAGACCCCAGGGCCAATTATTAACGTACAGCTGACTCCAAATGAAGAGACTGAACTTCTGCGCCTCAGCTGTGACAGCATATTAAAAACACAACGTAAGTCGAAGAGGCTGTCAGCATTCTGGCGTAGCGTCTCCAAGGAGTATCCAGTGCTGAGCGGAAGTGGTTGCTGGGAGGTAAGTCTGTCCTTTAAAAGCACTTGTCTTTGCAGGGGCAGGCCAGTCGATTTCGGAGGGAGTGGAGCTGGCTGGTTAGTCAATTTCAGCAGGAGCTGAGAATTTTTTAAATTTTTTTTTTAATTAGTGTTTTAGGCGGGAACAGGAAGTCGACCCGCGGATGTCTGGGAAGACCCTCACCAATAAATTCTGGTGGAGAGGAAACCCGAGACACTACACGTGTAGTGTCTCCCACCCGCCCTCCTCCTCTAACCTAATAATAAAACCCATTGGTCTGAGGTAAGTACCATATTTTATTATATTATTATTATTTTTTATAAAAAATTTAATTTAGTTGTTAGCCAGATCTTGGTAGAAAGTTAGAGGAATGGCAGGGAAGGGAGTGCAATGTTCCTCCTGCAGGATGTTTGAGGTGAGGGATGCAGTTAGTGTCCCTGCTGAGTTTGCCTGCAGGAAGTGCTGCCATCTCCAGCTCCTCCAAGACCGAGTTAGGGAACTGGAGCTGGAGTTGGAAGAACTTCGGATCATTCGGGAGGCAGAAGGGGTCATAGATAGCAGCTTCAGGGAATTAGTTACACCAAAGATTGGAGATAGGTGGGTAACTGTAAGAGGGACTGGGAAAAAGCAGTCAGTGCAGGGATCCCCTGCGGTCGTTCCCCTGAGAAACAAGTATACCGCTTTGGATACTTGTGGGGGGGGGGACTTACCAGGGGTAAGCCATGGGGTACGGGCCTCTGGCACGGAGTCTGTCCCTGTTGCTCAGAAGGGAAGGGGGGAGAAGAGCAGAGCATTAGTAATTGGGGACTCTATAGTCAGGGGCACAGATAGGAGATTTTGTGGGAGCGTGAGAGACTCACGTTTGGTATGTTGCCTCCCAGGTGCAAGGGTACGTGATGTCTCTGATCGTGTTTTCCGGGTCCTTAGGTGGAGGGGGAGCAGCCCCAAGTCGTGGTCCACATTGGCACTAACGACATAGGTAGGAAAGGGGACAAGGATGTCAGGCAGGCTTTCAGGGAGCTAGGATGGAAGCTCAGAACTAGAACAAACAGAGTTGTTATCTCTGGGTTGTTGCCCGTGCCACGTGATAGTGAGATGAGGAATAGGGAGAGAGAGCATTTAAACACGTGGCTACAGGGATGTGCAGGCGGGAGGGATTCAGATTTCTGGATAACTGGGGCTCTTTCTGGGGAAGGTGGGACCTCTACAGACAGGATGGTCTACATCTGAACCTGAGGGGCACAAATATCCTGGGGGGGAGATTTGTTAGTGCTCTTTGGGGGGGTTTAAACTAATGCAGCAGGGGCATGGGAACCTGGATTGTAGTTTTAGGGTAAGGGAGAATGAGAGTATAGAGGTCAGGAGCACAGATTTGACGTCGCAGGAGGGGGCCAGTGTTCAGGTAGGTGGTTTGAAGTGTGTCTATTTCAATGCCAGGAGTATACGAAACAAGGTAGGGGAACTGGCAGCATGGGTTGGTACCTGGGACTTCGATGTTGTGGCCATTTCGGAGACATGGATAGAGCAGGGACAGGAATGGATGTTGCAAGTTCCGGGGTTTAGGTGTTTTAGTAAGCTCAGAGAAGGAGGCAAAAGAGGGGGAGGTGTGGCGCTGCTAGTCAAGAGCAGTATTACGGTGGCGGAGAGGATGCTAGTTGGGGACTCTTCTTCCGAGGTAGTATGGGCTGAAGTTAGAAACAGGAAAGGAGATGTCACCCTATTGGGAGTTTTTTATAGGCCTCCTAATAGTTCTAGGGATGTAGAGGAAAGGATGGCGAAGATGATTTTGGATAAGAGCGAAAGTAACAGGGTAGTTATTATGGGAGACTTTAACTTTCCAAATATTGACTGGAAAAGATATAGTTCGAGTACAATAGATGGGTCGTTTATTGTACAGTGTGTGCAGGAGGGTTTCCTGAAACAATATGTTGACAGGCCAACAAGAGGCGAGGCCACGTTGGATTTGGTTTTGGGTAATGAACCAGGCCAGGTGTTGGATTTGGAGGTAGGAGAGCACTTTGGGGACAGTGACCACAATTCGGTGACGTTTACGTTAATGATGGAAAGGGATAAGTATACACCGCAGGGCAAGAGTTATAGCTGGGGGAAGGGCAATTATGATGCCATTAGACGTGACTTGGGGGGGATAAGGTGGAGAAGTAGGCTGCAAGTGTTGGGCACACTGGATAAGTGGGGCTTGTTCAAGGATCAGCTACTGCGTGTTCTTGATAAGTATGTACCGGTCAGGCAGGGAGGAAGGCGTCGAGCGAGGGAACCGTGGTTTACCAAGGAAGTGGAATCTCTTGTTAAGAGGAAGAAGGAGGCCTATGTGAAGAAGAGGTGTGAAGTTTCAGTTGGGGCGATGGACAGTTACAAGGTAGCGAGGAAGGATCTAAAGAGAGAGCTAAGACGAGCAAGGAGGGGACATGAGAAGTATTTGGCAGGAAGGATCAAGGAAAACCCAAAAGCTTTCTATAGGTATGTCAGGAATAAGCGAATGACTAGGGAAAGAGTAGAACCAGTCAAGGACAGGGATGGGAAATTGTGTGTGGAGTCTGAAGAGATAGGCGAGATACTAAATGAATATTTTTCGTCAGTATTCATTCAGGAAAAAGATAATGTTGTGGAGGAGAATGCTGAGCCCCAGGCTAATAGAATAGATGGCATTGAGGTACGTAGGGAAGAGGTGTTGGCAATTCTGGACAGGCTTAAAATAGATAAGTCCCCGGGACCTGATGGGATTTATCCTAGGATTCTCTGGGAGGCCAGCGGAGAGATTGCTGGACCTTTGGCTTTGATTTTTATGTCATCATTGGCTACAGGAATAGTGCCAGAGGACTGGAGGACAGCAAATGTGGTCCCTTTGTTCAAAAAGGGGAGCAGAGACAACCCCGGTAACTATAGACCGGTGAGCCTCACGTCTGTAGTGGGTAAAGTCTTGGAGGGGATTATAAGAGACAAGATTTATAATCATCTAGATAGGAATAATATGATCAGGGATAGTCAGCATGGCTTTGTGAAGGGTAGGTCATGCCTCACAAACCTTATTGAGTTCTTTGAGAAGGTGACTGAACAGGTAGATGAGGGTAGAGCAGTTGATGTGGTGTATATGGATTTCAGCAAAGCGTTTGATAAGGTTCCCCACGGTAGGCTATTGCAGAAAATACGGAGGCTGGGGATTGAGGGTGATTTGGAGATGTGGATCAGAAATTGGCTAGCTGAAAGAAGACAGAGGGTGGTGGTTGATGGGAAATGTTCAGAATGGAGTACAGTCACAAGTGGAGTACCACAAGGATATGTTCTGGGGCCGTTGCTTTTTGTCATTTTTATCAATGACCTAGAGGAAGGCGCAGAAGGGTGGGTGAGTAAATTTGCAGACGATACTAAAGTCGTTGGTGTTGTCGATAGTGTGGAAGGATGTAGCAGGTTACAGAGGGATATAGATAAGCTGCAGAGCTGGGCTGAGAGGTGGCAAATGGAGTTTAATGTAGAGAAGTGTGAGGTGATTCACTTTGGAAGGAACAACAGGAATGCGGAATATTTGGCTAATGGTAAAGTTCTTGAAAGTGTGGATGAGCAGAGGGATCTAGGTGTCCATGTACATAGATCCCTGAAAGCTGCCACCCAGGTTGATAGGGTTGTGAAGAAGGCCTATGGAGTGTTGGCCTTTATTGGTAGCGGGATTGAGTTCCGGAGTCGGGAGGTCATGTTGCAGCTGTACAGAACTCTGGTACGGCCGCATTTGGAGTATTGCGTACAGTTCTGGTCACCGCATTATAGGAAGGATGTGGAGGCTTTGGAGCGGGTGCAGAGGAGATTTACCAGGATGTTGCCTGGTATGGAGGGAAAATCTTATGAGGAAAGGCTGATGGACTTGAGGTTGTTTTCGTTGGAGAGAAGAAGGTTAAGAGGAGACTTAATAGAGGCATACAAAATGATCAGGGGTTGGATAGGGTGGACAGTGAGAGCCTTCTCCCGCGGATGGAAATGGCTGGCACGAGGGGACATAGCTTTAAACTGAGGGGTAATAGATATAGGACAGAGGTCAGAGGTAGGTTCTTTACGCAAAGAGTAGTGAGGCCGTGGAATGCCCTACCTGCTACAGTAGTGAACTCGCCAACATTGAGGGCATTTAAAAGTTTATTGGATAAACATATGGATGATAATGGCATAGTGTAGGTTAGATGGCTTTTGTTTCGGTGTAACATTGTGGGCCGAAGGGCCTGTACTGCGCTGTATTGTTCTATGTTCTATGTTCTAAAGCAAGCATTTTGTTGCTATTACCCTTCACAATGACCTACATGTGAGAGGTTGAAATTTCCGTCCTCACCAAGATGAAGACAGCACAAAAGAACTGGCTGAACTCTGCACCTGATATGCGCATTGCCCTCTCCTCCTTTGAACCCAATTGGAGTGAGGTCATGAGAACAAAGCATTAAAGGTAAGAGGAAATGGTGTGTTGTGAATGTCGGCCAGAGTGGGTCACAAAGGTCGGCCGGTGAGCATCGCGAAGGTCGGATGGCGTGGGTCCCTAAGGTTGGTCAGTTGGTAAAAGTGGGTCCCGGCGAATAAACAGTTTGAAAAACACAGGACTAGAGCAAAGAAGAGATTAAATTACTAAAATGTCATGGAGAAAAAGGCAAAGAGAGTGGGAATGGTAGCAGTATAGGAACAAGGGATTGGTTCAGAGTAGGTGTTAATAACAGGAGAAAGATCAGTCTGTCTGAAAGAAAAAGAGAGAAGGAGATACAGACTGGCACTGGCACAAAATGAAAGACAGAGTTCATGGTCTGAAATTGTGGAACTCAGTGTTGATTCCAGAAGGCTGTAAAGTGTCTAATTGGAATATTAGATGCTATTCCTCCAGTTTACATTGGGCACCATTGGAACATTATAGTAGGCTGAGGGCAGAGATGTGAGAGCACGATGGTGAATTGAAACGGTAAGTGATCAGAAGGGCAGGGCGATGTGTGCGGACTGGACCAGGCAGCCTGCACTATCCATCCACCTTTACCTGGCCACTGCTCGCTCCACTCTTCCCTGCTGACCCAACCTGCATTTGGTCTCCCCAATGTAGAGGAGACTACCTTCTGAGCAGCAAATACAATAGGTTAAGTTGACAGAGGTTGTGTTTGGGACCTTGGATAGTGAGGGGGGGAGGAGGTAAAGGGGAAGGTGATACCCCATCTGCAGTTGCATGGGAAGGTTATGTGAAAGGGTTGGAGATGATAGACGAATTGTCCAGGGGGTTGAGGAGCAGATGACTCTGACCAGGGAGGGGTGGGAAAGGGAAGATGTGTTTGGTGGTGACACCGTGTTGGAGTTGGCGGAAATGGTGGGCGGGATTCTGTGATCCTGAGGCTAAATGTTAACGCCGTCGTGTTTCTCGATGGTGTCAACACGGCCTCAGGATCGGCAATTCTGGCCCCTACAGGGGGTCAGCACGACACTGGAGCGGTTCACGCCGCTCCAGCTGCTGATCCCGGCGTCAACTGGGTGCCGCGGGGTCCACGCAGGCGCAGTGTCTCCCTTCTCCGCGCCGGCCCCAACGCAACATGGCGTAGGGCTACAGGGGCCGGCGCGGAGGAAAGGAGGCCTCCCAGCCAGCGAGGCCGTCCCGCCGACCGGTGGGCCCCGAACGCGGGCCAGAGCGCATCGGAGGAACCCCCCCCCGGGTCGGACTACCCTCCCCCCCCCCCCCCCCCACAGGCCGCCCCCCCGACCCTTCCATGCCGAGTTCCCGCCGGCTGAGAGCAGGTGTGGACGGTGCCGAGCGGGACTCTGCTTTTTTTACGACGGCCGCTCGGCCCATCACGGGCCGTGAATCGGCGGGGGGGGGGGGGGCCCGTAGAGCGGCCCCCGACCGGCGGCGCGCCAACCACGCCGGCGCCAATGGAGTCAATTCTCCGCTCTGCGGAATATCGCGTGCCGGCGTCGGGGCGGCGTGGCGCGATTCGCACCGGTCGCGGGGATTCTCCGGCCCGGCCCCGATCCCGCCCGGTGTCTGTGTGTGTGCGTGTGTATCTGCCTTTCTCCACGGGTGGAATCCTGCAAACCCACCAGCAACGGAAAGCTTGGTGAGTGCACGAACTGCATTTGGCTTGAGACCAAAAATCAAATCCCCGTTGGCGAGATTAACTTTTGCAATTTTGTCTTTGGAACTTTAAAGTCAGGTTGAATTTCCCGATGACCAATGTCCGGCAGCCCTTTTGCATGCGTTAGCTTACCACGTGGGCTCATTAAAAGACCAGCTTGCCGGAATTAATTTCCCCTTCAAATTCGGTTCTCTGCCAGTGAGAAATTGCAATGTTCACTTCACCTTAGTGGCGTGTACCTGGCGGGGTAAACGTCTTCCACGGTTCTCTTTGCAGATCATCTGCAAATACTGGCCTGTGCTCGAGACTGGGTGGGCGCAGTGCAAGTTTTTTTCTTGTTTATTTTTCCAATTAAGGGGCAATTTAGCGCGGCCAATCCACCTACCCTGCACATCTTTTGGGTTCTGAGGGTGAGACCCACGCAGACACGAGGCGAATGTACAAACTCCACACAGTGACAGTGACTCGGAGCCGGGATTCGAACCCGGGTCCTCAGCGCCGTAGGCAGCAATGCTAACCACTGCGCCGCCGTGCTGCCCTGTGATGCAGCAGTGCTAACCACTGCGCCACCGTGCCGGCCTTTGTGGCAGTGCAAGTTGTGCGGAGGGTGACCCAGGAAGGGAGAAAAGGTTAGCCGGGAAATACGGAGCGAGCAGTGGTCAGGGAAAGGTGGGAGGGATAGTGCACCCGGACCTTGGAGCCCATGAGGTAATGGTGGGAACAGCAACTTCCTGCCCTCCTGCCCCTGCCATGAGAATCGATGCACTTCTGCAGGTGCACAAATAATAAACTAAACAGCGCGCCTCAGCTCCCCGCACAAATCATTCTCACTTCTCTACCTGCCACCGAACGTAGACGCCAGATTGGAAGATTCCGGGCATGTTTGTTGGACGACCTTTTCACAGACTTGGCAAAGGTGCAATGAGCTGAACGGCCGCCTGGTTTATTATTCGACGGAAAGTACTGAACATTACAGAACAGGACTGTCATCGGGTGTAAAGTATCCTTTTCCTCAGTGACAATTGTTTGCCTGGCACCTTTCCTGTAAAGCACACTGGGGTATTATACATCGAAGGTGCTAGTTAAATGCAAGTTGTTATTTATATGAGCAGGGTGGCAGTAGGGAGAGAGTAAATGAGTTAGGGGCAGTCCTGCTCCCCACAGCTGTCAGCTGCTCCCTGTTGATATGTGATGTTTGAAGGTATCTGCAAGTTTGTGTGCGTCAATGTGTCTGTCTCTGTGCCTGCCTGTTTGAATGTACATGTCAGTATTTGCCTGAGTTTGTGTGTACATGTATATGTGTCTGTGCATTTGTGCCATACCTGTGTAAATGTATGGGTTTTAGTGTGTGTGTGTGTCTGTTTTTGCCTGCCTCTGTCTTTGTGTGTGTGTCTGTGTACATCTACGTGTGTGCCGGTCTGTGTACATCTGCGTGTGTGTCTGCCTGTGTGTATGTGAGTGCCAGCGTGCGAATGAGCACCTGTGCGTGAGAGTTGAATGTCTGTACATGTTTGTGCATGTCTCCGTATGCGTGCGCCCGTGTCTGTCTGCGTGATGTGTACTTTTCTGTCGTCGCGTATGTAGGTCAGAGTCTGCCTTTCAGCCATTAATGTACACGAGCGTAGCTATCTGCCTCCCTCCAGTGACCTGCTACATTATTAAAATTTAATACCAAGGCCAGCATTCCATAAGCCAGATGGGAGTTCAGCTTATTTCAAGAGACCCTAAACCAGGGCACTGAGGCAGTGGATTCTAATTATCACAACTGATGGGATGTTTGCGAGTGAACTCTGCTTGGCAGAGATATTCATTTGTTTGATCCTGGGACTGTCAGCTGCACTCACACTGAGATGGGAGACTCAAGACATCAAGCACATCTCACAGAGACATGTGTGCTTTTTAAAAAAAAACATGATTGTGAATAACAATTTCTTGGGAGGTGCGGGGAGCCTAGCTGTCAATGCAAAAATGCCAACCTGCTTTTGGAACTCAGTTTTTCCCTATATTATAATAGCGACCGAAATACTTTGGCTGTGAAACATTTTAGAACGTCTCGAAATGTATCGAATAAACTCCCTTCCATTCCTTCCTTTATTGCTCTTTCTTCTTCTTCTTATTACTATTCCTCTTTCTTCCTCTCCTTTCTAGTCAGGGCAGCTCAGGTGAATGTAAGATATAAGCAGCAACTTGAGGCAACTTGTGGGTTAGAAACTGCTGCCTCACGGCGCCGAGGTCCCAGGTTCGATCCCGGCCCTGGGTCACTGTCCGTGTGGAGTTTGCACATTCTCCCCGTGTCTGCGTGGGTTTCGCCCCCACAACCCAAAGGTGTGCAGGGTAGGTGGATTGGCCACACTAAATTGCCCCTTAATTGGAAAAAAATGAACTGGGCACTCTAAATTTTTTAAAATATAAATAAGCAGCAACTTGCATTTACATAGCACCTTGAATGCAGAAAGACAGCCTAAGGTGCTTCATAGGAGCGTTATCAAAAATATTTGTCACCGAGTCACATAAGATACTCGGACAGATGACCGATTGCTTGCTTCAGAGATAGATTTGAGAGTTTCTTAAAGGAAGAGAGGTTTGTTGGAGGGGTGCGGGGGTGGGGGGGGGGGGGGGGCTATTGCAGAGCTGTGCACAAGACAAAATTCCCTTTAAAATGTATTGATTTTATGTCTGGTTATTTATCTCGGTATCTTCCGGGCTGGTGCTTGAACACTTGCCTGATATGCAGCTTATTAGGAAGACTGTAACAGATATGCAGCATATACCCAATGAAGCAGTGTCATTATTTATTTCGCAGTCCCTCTTTCCCTTTCTTCCTACGGGACATGCTCCCAAGCTCTCTCCACCGCACCAGCTCCCACTCTTCCCCTCTTAGAGCTTCCTCACCACCAACTGGAGTGGCACGGTAGCACAGTGGTTAGCACTGTTGCTTCACAGCACCAGGGTCCCAGGTTCGATACCCGGCTTGGGTCACTGTCTGTGCGGAGCCTGCACGTTCTCCCTGTGTCTGCGTGGGTTTCCACCGGGTGCTCCGGTTTCCTCCCACAAGTCCCGGAAGACGTGCTGCTAGGTCATTTGAACATTCTGAATTCTCCCTCTATGTACCCGACAGGCGCCGGAATGTGGCGACGAGGGGATTTTCACAGTAACTTCATTGCAGTGTTAATGTAAACAGTACATGTGACAGTAAGGATTACTAGCCCATTCGCGGGATTGCATAATAATCACAGCACATTAACAGGCCATTCGGCCCATCTGCTCCATGCCGGTGACTGTGCACCACATTAGCCTCTTCCCATCCTACTTGATCGCATCCCATCAACTTATCCTTCTGCCTTTCTCCCTCGTGTGCTTATCTCGCTTCCTCTTGAATGCATCTATTCTATTTGCCTCAACCACTGTCTGTGCATAGAACATAGAACATACAGTGCAGAAGGAGGCCATTCGGCCCATCGAGTCTGCACCGACCCACTTAAACCCTCACTTCCACCCTATCCCCGTAACCCAATAACCCCGCCTAACCTTTTTTGGTCACTTAGGGCAATTTATCATGGCCAATCCACCCAACCTGGAGCTGTTCCGCGCAGGGTTGCTGCTTACCGAGTTCTGTCCACGACTGTTCTCTGACCATGTGACTACATACGTCACTCTGTGGGCGGTGCCACTCTCCAGTCCCACATTGATCCTTGCTCTGCCGAGCACCTTACATTATAATGCGTGCAGGTACACATCATCACCGTGCAACAAAGTCTTATGTCTTGACGGTTCTTCCACAATCTCGGTCTGTCACATGTGAAGGAATGGCTGTGGTTCTCTGTTTCTGAGTTAGTTCGTGTGATAAAGTTTCTTCCCTTTCCAGCATTTCAATTCAGCATCTTTTTCATCGACCAATTTACCATATTGGTTCTTGTGCTTTTCCATTAGTGAGATCATTTAATCTTGTTCTGGCACTGTCATCTCAGTTTTTGTCTGAATTGCTGAGTCTGCGTCAATTTCAATGCTTTTACCTCTTTGGTTAATTTCTCATTATTTTCAGTATTCCTCCCAAGGGGAATCTATCATGTTCTTACTGGACATGTACATTTCATAAATAGAACCATCATTTCTACTTGTCTTAACTTCAACCCCTTTTGGCTTCACTGTTGGTCAGGTTGGCTTCTGATGAAGTGTTGACTTGTTTTTATTCTGCAATTCTCTCATTGCCCTGCTTGTGGGGTCTCTCATTGCCCTGCTTGTGGGGTCTCTCATTGCCCTGCTTGTGGGGTCTCTCATTGCCCTGCTTGTGGGGTCTCTCATTGCCCTGCTTGTGGGGTCTTTCATTGACCTCCTTCTGGGGTCTTTCATTGCCCTGCTTGTGGGGTCTCTCATTGCCCTGCTTGTGGGGTCTCTCATTGCCCTGCTTGTGGGGTCTCTCATTGCCCTGCTTGTGGGGTCTCTCATTGCCCTGCTTGTGGGGTCCTTCATTGCTCTGGAGTATTTTTTTGCTGGCCCCGCTCTCCCCTCCGTCCCAGGCCCCATTTTCCCCCCTTGCAGGTCCCAGTCTCCCCCCCCCTCCCCCCCCCCCCAACTGCATGGGACCCACTTGTCTCCCTTTGCAAGCCCCACCAACACCCTCTCATAGGCCCTGTTCTCCCCTTCTCGCAGATCCCGCTCTCACCCCTTCACAGATCATGCTCTCACTCCCTCATTGGTCCCGCTCCTCCCTCGCAGGATCCACTTATCCCTCATCACAGGCCCTGCTCTCCCCTTCTCGCAGGCCCCACTCTCACACCCTCACAGGCCCTGCTCTCCCCTCCTTGGAGGTCCTACTCACCCATTTAGAGTCCCGCTCCGTCCCTCACAGGCCCTGCTCTCCCCTCTCCGAAGACCCCACTCTCCCCTCCTTGCAAGCCCCGCTCTCCCCTCCTCGCAGGCCCTGTTCTCACCCTCTTGCAGGCCCCACTCTCACCCGCTCACAGGCTCCGCTCTCATCCCGTCACAGACCCCACTCTCCCATCCTCATAGGCGCCCCACTCTCCCTCTTCTTAGACCCTGCTTCCCTCCCTCGCAGGCCCTGCTCTTCCCCCCCCCCTTTACAGGCCCCGCTCTCACTCCCTCGTAGGCCATGCTCTCCCCCCCTCACAGGCTATGCTCTCCCCCCCATAGGCCCCACGTTCTCCCCTCGCAAGCCCTGCTCTCACCCCCTCAGTTTTGTGCTGTTTCCAGCTCATCCTATCAAAGGCCAGCCTCTCATTGAATGAGCTGGAAATCGTATCAATCTACCTGGCTTTGCGCAGAAACCCTGGTTTCTGCAGAACCCAGTTGAAGAACTGTTGTGTTAACCTTTTGCCCCACACAAGTTCTAAAGAGTGGCGTGCTAGAACAGAAATATTGCTATGGTATAAATTGCTGAGGTTATTTGAAATTTGGTCTTAAGGGGCAATTTAGCGTGGCCAATCCACCTACCCTGCACATCTTTGGGTTGTGGGGGTGATACCTACGCAGACACGGGGAGAATGTGCAAACTCCACACGGACAGTGACCCAGGGCCGGGATCGAACCCGGGACCTCGGCGCCGTGGGGCAACAGGGCTAACCCACTGCGCCACTGTGCTGCTGAGGCTGACCGACAATTTGACAAACATGGAAAAACCTGGGTGAGGCGATAAGAGGAAGGACTGACTCGAATGTGCGGCACAGTCTGGAGCAGGCAGAAGCCCCTTTTACCCCATTGCAGGGTCACCTTTGACCCAATTAAACAGAAAGCGCTGGAAATACTCAGCAGAGCAGGCAGCATCTGTGGAGAAAGAAACAGATTTAATGCTTTGAGTTGGGTCTTCTTCTTCTGAAGAGTTATATTGGGATTTGAAACATTAGCTGTGTCTCTCTCCACAAATACTATCTGACCTGCGGGGAATTTCCAACACTTTCAGTTTTTATTTTGGACTTCCGAAATACCAGCGTCTGCGGTATTTTGTCTTTATTCACTTTTTAAAATTTGTTTATGAGATGTGGGCGTTGCTGGCTGGGCCAGCAATTATTGCCCTTCCCTAATTGCCCTTGAGGGGGCAGTTAAGAGTCAACCATGTGGCTGTGGATCTGGAGTCACATGTAGGCCAGACCAGGTAAGGACGGCAGATTTCCTTCCCGAAAGGACATTAGTGAACCAGATGGGTTTTTACAACAATTGACAATGGTCATTATTAGATTTGTAATTTCGCCATCTGCAGTGGTGGGGATTTGAACCTAGCCCCCACAGCATTACCCTCGGTCTCTGGCTTACTAGTCCAGTGGAAATACCACTAAGCCACTGCCTCCCCAGGAGGGGACCCAGTGAGGACTCATCTATGATGCAGCCAGACAGCATGCTTTCTATGGTGCATCTGTAAAAATTGGTAAGAGTCAATGTGGACATGCTGAATTTCCTCAGTGTCCTGAGGAAGTATAGGCGCTGTTGTGCTTTCTTGGATGTAGCGTTGACCAGGACAGATTGTTGGTGATGTGCACACCTAGGAATTTGAAGCTGTCAACCAGCTCCGCCTTGGCCCCATTGATGCAGGCAGGGGTGTGTATGATACTTCGCTTCCTGAAATCAATGACCAGCTCTTAAAATTTGCTGACATTGAGGGAGAGATTGTTGGCATTGCACCACTCCGCTAGGTTCATTATCCCCCTCCTGTATTCGGTTTCATTGTTGTCCGAGGTCCGACCCACTACAGTCGTGTCATCAGTAAACTTGTCGAAGGAGTTGGAGCCAGATTTTGCCAGACAGTCGAGCGTGTACAGGGAATGTAGTAGGGGGCTAAGTATGCAGCTTTGCGGGGCCCCGGTATTGAGGACTATCATGCAGGAGGCGTTGTTATTTATCCTTGCTGATAGTGGTCTATGGATCATGAAGTCAAGGATCCAGTTGCAGAGGGAGGAGCCAAGTCCTAGGTTTTGGAGCTTTGATATGAGCTTGGCTGGGTCTAAGGTGTTGAAGGCAGAGCTGTAGTCATTGAATAGGAGTCTGATGTGGAGTCCTTGTTGACGAGATGCTCCAGGGATGAGTGTTGGGCCAGGGAGATAACGTCTGTTGTGGCAGTACGCAAATTGCAATGGATTGGGGAATTCTGGCAGTATGGAGTTGATATGAAGCTAAGGGGGAGAAAAGGATATTTGTATTAAAATCAAATTTTCATGTTTAATAAATGTTTTGTGTAATTGTTAAAAACTAATTAGTGAGGGCAGCACGATGGCGCAGTGGTTAGCACTGCTGCCTACGACGCTGAGGACCCGGGTTCGATCCTGGCCCCACGTCACTGTCCTTGTGGAAAAATGATGTGCAGGGTAGGTGGATTGACCACATTAAATTGCTCCTTAATTGGAAAAAAAATAATTGGGTACTCTAAATTTATTTTTAAAAATAACTAATTAGCGGTCCTATGCCTCTGTTCTTTCAGTTACAGTCTTTCGAACCAAGGTTCCATGGGATCTTCCCGTCCAATTATATCACCAATAACACCTTCCACTTGCTTCTCTTTTGTTGCTTCATTTTTATTTCGCAGAATAGAACCGTGGGTGAACTTAAATGGTAGCCATGTTGGCTCGTGGTTCTTGGAGGCCCGCTCAAGCACTGCCACCACTCCAGCAGCGTGACTTTTCAGTCAGGCTCGTGGGAATCCTCGGAAAGGCTCAGAGGAGCTCAGCATCAAATACATGAGCTTCAACAGAAAATCCATCACTCAAATCTTTTCAAAGCTCCGAGCAAGTCGTCCCGAGGCAGAGCACTTTAGTCTTCAAATGAATTCCCCTCAGAGATCCCATCTCTGGTTACGGTTACGCCAACTTACTCTCACAACCGTTGATGCTTTCAATGTGTCAAGTGGCGGTGTAGGATGAAGGATAAGGGAACGGCAATGCAGAAATTAAAATAATTTTTTAATCACAAAAAATAAAATAATTTTTTTTTTGAAATATATTTTATTGAAATTTTTCAAACAGAAATTTTCCGTTTTTACAACTTAATAAAGGAATATACATTAAATGTTATTTAAATAATATATTAAACTAACAACAAATGAAAAAGAGATAAACAAAAAGCAAATATCAACAACTGGCAAAAAACAAAAACACAGGATAATACCCCCCCCCCCTGGGTTGCTGCTGCTGTCCTTTCAGTTTCTTCATTATCGTTCCGCGAGATAGTCAAGGAACGGTTGCCACCGCCTGGTGAACCCCTGAGCCGATCCTCTTAACGCATATTTTATTCGTTCCAGTCTTATGAACCCTGCCATGTCGTTTATCCAGGCCTCCAAGCCCGGGGGCTTCGCTTCTTTCCACATAAGTAGAATCCTTCGCCGGGCTACGAGGGACGCAAAGGCCAAGACGTCGGCCACTTTCGCCTCCTGCACTCCCGGTTCTTCTGCAACCCCAAATATAGCCAACCCTCAGCTTGGTTTGACCCGGACCCCTACCACCTTTGAAATCACTCTTGCCACACCCTCCCAGAACTCATGCAGTGTCGGACACGACCAGAACATGTGAGTGTGGTTCGCCGGGCTTCCTGAGCACTTTCCACATCTATCCTCCACCCCGAAAAACCTGCTCAGTCTTGTTCCTGTCATATGCGCTCTGTGTAGAACCTTAAATTGAATCAGGCTAAGCCTGGCACACGAGGACGAAGAATTTACCCTACTTAGGGCATCTGCTCACAGCCCCTCCTCGATCTCTTCCCCCAGCTCCTCTTCCCATTTTCCCTTCAGCTCCCCTACCATCGCCTCCCCTTCGTCTCTCATCTCCCTGTATATTTCGGACACTTTACCTTCTCCAACCCATGCCCCCGAAATCACTCTATCCTGGATCCCTTGCGTCGGGAGCTGCAGAAATTCCCTCACCTGTTGCCTCATAAATGCCCTCATTGCATGTATCGGAAAGCATTCCCTGGTGGCAACTTATATTTTTCTTCCAATGCTCCCAGACTCGCAAACGTCCCGTCTACAAACAGGTCCTTCAGCTTCCTAATTCCTGCTCGCTGCCAACATTGAAATCCCCCATCTATCCTCCCCGGGACGAACCTGTGGTTATTCCTTATCGGGGACCACACCGAGGCACCCGTCAATCCCCTGTGTCGTCTTCACTGCCCCCAGATCTTCAAGGTCGCCACCACCACTGGGTTTGTGGTGCACCTTTTCGG
Organism: Scyliorhinus torazame; assembly: GCF_047496885.1. Classification (NCBI taxonomy): domain Eukaryota; kingdom Metazoa; phylum Chordata; class Chondrichthyes; order Carcharhiniformes; family Scyliorhinidae; genus Scyliorhinus; species Scyliorhinus torazame. Next base: position 263,871,901 of record NC_092714.1, on the reverse strand, counting down.
GGAGAACGGTAGCGGCGCCGTCACCAGCGCTTTTAGACTCGTTCCCTTACAGGACGCCATCTCCAGCCTTTTCCACGCCGCACCTTCTTTTTTTTTTAATAAATATTTTATTGAAAATTTTTGGTCAACCAACACAGTACATTGTGCTTCCTTTACACAATATTATAACAACACAAATAACAATGACCTATTTTATAAACAAAAAATGAATAAATAATAAATAACAAAAATGAAAACTAACCCTAATTGGCAACTGCCTTATCACAAGTAACACTCTCCAAAAATATAATTTAACAGTCCAATATATAATTATCTGTCGCAACGACCTATACATACTATACAGTATATATTAACAACCCTGAGAGTCCTTCTGGTTCCTCCCCCCCCCGATCCTGGGCTGCTGCTGCTGCCTTCTTTTTTCCATTCCATCTATCTTTCTGCGAGGTATTCGACAAACGGTTGCCACCGCTTGGTGAACCCTTGAGCCGACCCCCTTAGAACGAACTTAATCCGCTCTAGCTTTATAAACCCTGCCATGTCATTTATCCAGGTCTCCACCCCCGGGGGCTTGGCTTCTTTCCACATTAACAATATCCTGCGCCGGGCTACTAGGGACGCAAAGGCCAAAACATCAGCCTCTTTCGCCTCCTGCACTCCCGGCTCTTGTGCAACCCCAAATATAGCCAACCCCCAGCTTGGTTCGACCCGGACCCCCACTACTTTTGAAAGCACCTTTGTCACTCCCATCGAAAACCCCTGTAGTGCCGGGCATGACCAAAACATATGGGTATGATTCGCTGGGCTTCTCGAGCACCTCGCACACCTATCCTCCACCCAAAAAAATGTACTGAGCCTTGCTCCAGTCATATGCGCCCTGTGTAATACCTTAAACTGAATCAGGCTTAGCCTGGCACACGAGGACGACAAGTTTATCCTGCTTAGGGCATCTGCCCACAGCCCCTCCTCGATCTCCTCCCCCAGCTCTTCTTCCCATTTCCCTTTTAGTTCATCTACCATAGTCTCCCCTTCGTCCCTCATTTCCCTATATATATCTGACACCTTACCATCCCCCACCCATGTCTTTGCGATCACTCTGTCCTGCACTTCTTGTGCCGGGAGCTGCGGGAATTCCCTCACCTGTTGCCTCGCAAAAGCCCTCAGTTGCATATACCTGAATGCATTCCCTTGGGGCAACCCATATTTCTCGGTCAGCGCTCCCAGACTCGCGAACTTCCCATCCACAAACAGATCTTTCAGTTGCGTTATTCCTGCTCTTTGCCACATTCCATATCCCCCATCCATTCCCCCCGGGGCAAACCTATGGTTGTTTCTTATCGGGGACCCCCCCAAGGCTCCAGTCTTTCCCCTATGCCGTCTCCACTGTCCCCAAATCTTCAGTGTAGCCACCACCACCGGGCTTGTGGTGTAGTTCCTCGGTGAGAACGGCAATGGGGCTGTCACCATAGCCTGTAGGCTAGTCCCCCTACAGGACGCCCTCTCTAATCTCTTCCACGCCGCTCCCTCCTCCTCTCCCATCCACTTACTCACCATTGAAATATTAGCGGCCCAATAATACTCACTTAGGCTCGGTAGTGCCAGCCCCCCCCTCTCCCTGCTACGCTGTAAGAATCCCTTCCTCACTCTCGGGGTCTTCCCGGCCCACACAAAACCCATGATGCTCTTTTCAATCCTTTTTAAAAAAGCCTTCGTGATCACCACCGGGAGGCACTGAAACACAAAGAGGAATCTCGGGAGGACCACCATCTTAACCGCCTGCACCCTCCCTGCCAGTGACAGGGATACCATATCCCATCTCTTGAAATCCTCCTCCATTTGTTCCACCAACCGCGTTAAATTTAACCTATGCAATGTGCCCCAATTCTTGGCTATCTGGATCCCCAGGTAACGAAAGTCCCTTGTTACCTTCCTCAACGGTAGGTCCTCTATTTCTCTACTCTGCTCCCCTGGATGCACCACAAACAACTCACTTTTCCCCATGTTCAATTTATACCCTGAGAAATCCCCAAACTCCCCAAGTATCCGCATTATTTCTGGCATCCCCTCCGCCGGGTCTGCCACGTATAGTAGCAAATCGTCCGCATACAAAGATACCCGGTGTTCTTCTCCTCCTCTAAGTACTCCCCTCCACTTCTTGGAACCCCTCAACGCTATCGCCAGGGGCTCAATCGCCAGTGCAAACAATAATGGGGACAGAGGGCATCCCTGCCTTGTCCCTCTATGGAGCCGAAAATATGCAGATCCCCATCCATTCGTGACCACGCTCGCCATTGGGGCCCTATACAACAGCTGCACCCATCTAACATACCCCTCTCCAAAACCAAATCTCCTCAACACCTCCCACAAATAATCCCACTCCACTCTATCAAATGCTTTCTCGGCATCCATTGCCACTACTATCTCCGTTTCCCCCTCTGGTGGGGCCATCATCATTACCCCTAACAGCCTCCGTATATTCGTGTTCAGCTGTCTCCCCTTCACAAACCCAGTTTGGTCCTCGTGGACCACCCCCGGGACACATTCCTCTATTCTCATTGCCATTACCTTGGCCAGGATCTTGGCATCTACATTTAGGAGGGAAATAGGTCTATAGGACCCGCATTGTAGCGGGTCCTTTTCCTTCTTTAAGAGAAGCGATATCGTTGCTTCAGACATAGTCGGGGGCAGTTGTCCCCTTTCCTTTGCCTCATTAAAGGTCCTCGTCAATACCGGGGCGAGCAAGTCCACATATTTTCTATAGAATTCGACTGGGAATCCATCCGGTCCCGGGGCCTTTCCTGCCTGCATGCTCCTAATTCCTTTCACCACTTCTTCTACCTCGATCTGTGCTCCCAGTCCCACCCTTTCCTGCTCTTCCACCTTGGGAAATTCCAGCCGATCCAAGAAGCCCATCATTCTCTCCCTCCCATCCGGGGGTTGAGCTTCATATAATTTTTTATAAAATGTCTTGAACACTCCATTCACTCTCTCCTCTCCCCGCTCCATCTCTCCTTCCTCATCCCTCACTCCTCCTATTTCCCTCGCTGCTCCCCTTTTCCTCAATTGGTGTGCCAGCAACCTGCTCGCCTTCTCCCCATATTCGTACTGTACACCCTGTGCCTTCCTCCATTGTGCCTCTGCAGTGCCCGTAGTCAGCAAGTCAAATTCTACATGTAGCCTTTGCCTTTCCCTGTACAGTCCCTCCTCCGGTGCTTCCGCATATTGTCTGTCCACCCTCAAAAGTTCTTGCAGCAACCACTCCCGTTCCTTACTCTCCTGCTTCCCTTTCTGTGCCCTTATTGAGTCCCCTCTAACCACCTCCCAGACCACTCCCACCTGGACCTCCCCATTATCATTGAGTTCCAAGTACTTTTCAATGCACCCCCTCATCCTTAGACACACACCCTCATCTGCCATTAGTCCCATGTCCATTCTCCAGGGTGGGCGCCCTCCTGTTTCCTCCCCTATCTCCAAGTCTACCCAGTGTGGAGCGTGATCCGAAATGGCTATAGCCGTATACTCCGTTCCCCTCACCTTCGGGATCAACGCCCTTCCCAGCACAAAAAAGTCTATTCGCGAGTAGACTTTATGGACATAGGAGAAAAACGAGAACTCCTTACTCCTAGGTCTGCTAAATCTCCACGGGTCTACACCTCCCATCTGCTCCATAAAATCTTTAAGTACCTTGGCTGCTGCCGGCCTCCTTCCAGTCCTGGACTTCGACCTATCCAGCCCTGGTTCCAACACCGTATTAAAATCTCCCCCCATTATCAGCTTTCCCATCTCTAGGTCCGGAATGCGTCCTAGCATCCGCCTCATAAAATTGGCATCATCCCAGTTCGGGGCATATACGTTTACCAAAACCACCGTCTCCCCCTGTAGTTTGCCACTCACCATCACGTATCTGCCCCCGTTATCCGCCACTATAGTCTTTGCCTCGGACATTACCCGCTTCCCCACTAATATAGCCACCCCCCTGTTTTTCGCATCTAGCCCCGAATGGAACACCTGCCCCACCCATCCTTTGCGTAGCCTAACCTGGTCTATCAGTTTCAGGTGCGTTTCCTGTAACATAACCACATCTGCCTTAAGTATCATAAGGTGTGCGAGTACCCGTGCCCTCTTTATCGGCCCGTTCAGCCCTCTCACGTTCCACGTGATCAGCCGGGTTGGGGGGCTTGTCGATTAGCCATCCCCTTTTTCCAGCTCCTCACCCGGTTCCCACGCAGCTGTATCTCCCCCAGGCGGTGCCCCCCCGCCCATCCCCTCCCATACCAGCTCCCCCCTCTCCCCAGCAGCAGCAACCCAGTAATTCCCCCCTCCCACCCCCCCCCCCCGCTAGATCCCCCGCTAGCGTAATTACTCCCCCCATGTTGCTCCCAGAAGTCAGCAAACTCTGGCCGACCTCGGCTTCCCCCCGTGACCTCGGCTTGCACCGTGCGACGCCCCCTCCTTCCTGCTTCTCTATTCCCGCCATGATTATCATAGCGCGGGAACCAAGCCCGCGCTTCTCCCTTGGCCCCGCCCCCAATGGCCAACGCCCCATCTCCGCCACCTCCCCTCCTCCCCCCATCACCACCTGTGGAAGAGAGAAAAGTTACCACATCGCAGGATTAGTACATAAAACTCCTCTTTCCCCCCTTTTTAACCCCCCTCTTCGCCCCCCACATTCGCCCCACCACTTTGTTCAAACGTTCTTTTTAATAACCCGCTCATTCCAGTTTTCCTTCCACAATAAAAGTCCACGCTTCATCCGCCGTCTCAAAGTAGTGGCGCCTCCCTCGATATGTGACCCACAGTCTTGCCGGTTGCAGCATTCCAAATTTTATCTTCTTTTTATGAAGCACCGCCTTGGCCCGATTAAAGCTCCCCCTCCTTCTCGCCACCTCCGCACTCCAGTCTTGATAAACGCGGATCACCGCGTTCTCCCATTTACTGCTCCGAGTTTTCTTTGCCCACCTAAGGACCATTTCTCTATCCTTAAAACGGAGGAATCTCACCACTATGGCTCTGGGAATTTCTCCTGCTCTCGGTCCTCGCGCCATCACTCGGTATGCTCCCTCCACCTCCAATGGACCCGCCGGGGCCTCCGCTCCCATTAACGAGTGCAGCATCGTGCTCACATATGCCCCGACGTCCGCTCCCTCCACACCTTCAGGAAGACCAAGAATCCTCAGGTTGTTCCTCCTTGCGTTGTTCTCCAGTGCCTCCAACCTTTCCACACATCGTTTCTGATGTGCCTCATGCATCTCCGTCTTCACCACCAGGCCCTGTATGTCGTCCTCATTCTCGGCTGCCTTTGCCTTCACGACCCGAAGCTCCCGCTCCTGGGTCTTTTGTTCCTCCTTTAGCCCTTCGATCGCCTGTAGTATCGGGGCCAACGGCTCTTTCTTCATTTCCTTTTTGAGCTCTTCCACACAGCATTTCAAGAACTCTTGTTGTTCAGGGCCCCATGTTAAACTGCCACCTTCCGACGCCATCTTGGTTTTTGCTTGCCTTCCTTGCCGCTGTTCTAAAGGATCCACTGCAATCCGGCCACTTTCTCCTCCTTTTTTCATCCGTATCCAGGGGGGATTCCCTTCTGGTTTACTGCACAGTGTTTTTAGCCGTCAAAATTGCCGTTGGGGCTCCAATCAAGAGCCCAAAAGTCCGTTTCACCGGGAGCTGCCGAAACGTGCGACTCAGCTGGTCATCGCCGCTGAGTCTCCACGCCGCACCTTCTTCTTCCCTCATCCACTTACAGACCATCGACACATTGACGGCCCAATAGTAGTCACTCAGACTCGGCAGTGCCAATTCCCCTCTGTTCCTACTGCGCTGCAGGAACCCCCTCTTTACCCTCGGGGTCTTTCCCGCCCACACAAAGCCCATAATACTCCTGTCTATTTTTTTGAAAAAGGCCTTTGTAATCAGGATGGGGAGGCACTGAAACACGAAAAGAAACCTCGGGAGGACCACCATTTTAACCGCCTGTACTCTGCCCGCCAATGACAGGGGCACCATATCCCACCTCTTAAAGTCCTCCTCCATCTGCTGTACCAGTCGCGTCAGGTTAAGTTTATGTAGGTTTCCCCAGTTCCTGGCCACCTGAATCCCCAGGTATCGAAAGTCCCTTGCCACTCTCCTCAGCGGCAGAGCATCTATCCCCCTGCCCTGTTCCCCGGGGTGCATCACAAAAATAAAATAATTTTTTAATCACAGAAAATAACATCTTGCTGTTGTTTACTGCCCTTTGTGCATGAGGTTTTTGAGTGCGTTGCAATGCGGAGAGGCAGATGCTGAGATTTGCCCTTGATGAAAAGATGAGTTAGTCCTGCACCAAGCCACAGTGAGAGGTGACTTTAATTGCTCTCCCTCCTGGGTGTTAACAATAACAATAGTTTGTATTTATATAGCACCTTTAACATAGTTCTAACGCACTTCACAGAAGCGTTACTACACAAGTTTTGACACCTAGACAGATAAGGAGATATGAGGAGAGGGGGTCAAAAGATTGGTCAGGGGGATAGGTTTTAAGGAGTGTCTTAGAGGAAGAGAAGGCTACAGAGCTGGACAGATTTAGGGAAGTAAAATTCCAGAGGTTAGGGCTGAGGTAGCTGAAGGCACACTCGCCAATGTTGGAGTAATGAAAATCTCACTATCTTGCCGAAAATGATTTAAAAAAAAAAAATTTAGAGTAACCAATTAATTTTTTGCAATTAAGGGGCAATTTAGCATGGCCAATCCACCTAGCCTGCACATCTTTGGGTTGTGGGGGCGAAACCCATGCAAACACGGGGAGAATGTGCAAACTCCACACGGACAGTGACCCAGAGCCGGAATCGAACCTGGGACATCGGCGCCGTGAGGCTGCAGTGCTAACCCACTGCGCCACCGTGCTGCCATCTTGCCGAAAATGATTGTGTCAATGTAAGGGTCTCTGCAGTCCCTCGGTTGGCAATACCTCTTGAGTTACATGGTTATGAGTTCACGTCCAACTCCGCCACGTGAGCACAAGAATCATGGTGACACTCCAGTGCTTTGAGGGAGTGCTGCATTGTTGCAAGTGCTGCTCTTTTCTTAGAGAATTGAAAAAATCAGGAAGTTATCCGAAACCTGCATCGAACCTCGGTTGGACCATCCTTCGAATATTGTGTGCAGTTCTGGCTGCCATATTATAAAAAGGATAAAGAGGCACTGGAGAGCAGGGAGGAGGTGGTGCAGGTACTGTCACTGGACCAGTAATCCAGAAACTCAGGGCTCTAGCATTCCAGGTTCGAATCCCACCCAGGCAATTCGTGGAATCTGAATTCAATAAAAAATCTGGAATTAAAAGTCTAATGACGACCATGAAACCATTGTCGATTGTCGTAAAAACCCATCTGGTTCACTCATGTCCTTTAGGGAAGGAAATCGGCTGTCCTTACCTGGGTCTGGCCTACATGTGACTCCAGACCCACAGCAATGCCCTCAGGGATGGATAGTAAATGCTGATCCAGCCAGCGACGCCCACATCATAAACAAATTTAAAAAAAAGAATATCAGAAATGCGGGGGTAGAAGTATCAGAAAAGTATCGACTGTTTAAAATCATGGAAGGCTTTGATAGAGAGGATACAGTGAGACTGTTTTCAGCTGTCAGGAAGAGCCGGATTCGAGGCCATCAACACCAAGGTAGTCACCAAGAAATCCAATAGGGAATTCAGAAGAAACCTCTTTACCGAAAGAGTGGAGAGAGTATGAAACTCGCTACACAGGGAGTGGATGTATTTAAGTGGATAGTGAATCATATGAGGGAGGCGGGAATAGAGGATTACAACGATAGATTTGGACGAGGAAAGATGGGAGCAGGCTCAAGTAGAACATTAGACTGGTTGGACTAAGTGGCCTCTTTCTGTGCCGTACATCCTAGTAGTAAGAATGGGTTCTGGAATGTTCCAACACCTGGGGAATAATAATTCCTTAGGTGGGTCGGAATATAGCTACATATTCAGCTGAGCTAACGAGATGCTGGTAGGCGAGGTGACGAGAGGGCTTCAGAATCCCCATTGTTCACGGGAAGTCAAGGAGCAGATTCTGTGACAGCTCATTAACTTAGCTCTGTAAACGGAAACTTAGCGATACATCCTCGAAGCATCGAGTCGGGTGGACAAAATAAGGTCAGAATGAAGCGCGCGAGAGGTGGGGGAAGAACGAATCCTAACCGATAGGCCCCATAAAATCAACAAGCAATTTAACTCAAGAGGCTGGATGTTGAATGTGAGGGCCAGACAGGGTGAAATACAATCGCCCTCTCAGATCTGGCACTCGAAGGCTTGTACCTGTCTGAGTGCCAATCTCTGTGTCTGTATGCTTGACAAGAGGGACGGGGAAGCAGTTCTTGCCTGTCCAATACTATATGGCTCTACATGTCCCAGTGTCAAACCTTGTAAATGTACAGGGCTTGCCGAGAAATGGGTGGCAGTTCTCTCTTACATCTGCTGCAACATGCCCCGCGTGCTGCCCTTTAAGTGTGTGGCAGAGAGCGGGTGAGCTGCATAATGGGCAAAAGAGAACAGCTGATGCCTGAGATGTGCGTGCCGCCGATGTGTTGCCAGTGATAATCTGTCGTCAGTTGTCAAACTGGCACAGTGGTCATGTCGGGGGTCTAATTCATTCAACGGAGCGCTGCCTGACATATTCGTGTCAGCTCATGTCCTTTGCAGACCTGAACCCCGTCACTAAACCACTTTTTGTCTAAACTAATGACTGCGCAGATGTGGTGCACAAAACAATTCTGGGTTAAGCACTGTAGCGCCGGAGAATCTGGAACTATCAGAGCGATGTGCCTCCTGACATACATGGCACGATTTAGTTCAGCATGATTTATTTAGTTCAGGATTAAAGGAAATTGTTCTTGTAATGTGGGCGACACAGATGGCAGGATAAAGAAAGGCCTTGCATTTCTATGGCACCTTTCCTGACCTGAGGATGTCCCAAAGAACCTGACACACAATTAGTGACTTTTGAAAATGCAGTCACAAAGGGCAGCCCGGTGGCGCAGTGGTTAGCACTGCAGCCTCACGGTGCCGAGGTCCCAGGTTCGATCCCGGCTCTGGGTCACTGTCCGTGTGGAGTTTGTACATTCTCCCCGTGTTCGCGTGGGTTTCGCCCCCACAACCCAAAGATGTGGAGGTTAGGTGGATTGGCCGCGCTAAATTGTCCCATAATTGGAAAAAATTAATTGGGTACTCTAAATTTATGAAAAAAAAAAGAAAATGTAGTCACAATTCCGAACAGGCGCCGGAATGTGGCGACTAGGGGCTTTTCACAGTAACTTCATTTGAAGCCTACTTGAGACAATAAGCGATTTTCATTTCATTTTTTTTTCATTTCAATTCTAATGTCGGAGGTTTAATCACAGCAAGATCCCAGACGACTCGATAATCCATGTAGTCAGGCTCGTTTAGGGTTAAATACTGACCAGGACACCAGGGAGAACTTCCTGTCCTTCTTTGAACTGTGCTGTGGAATCCTGCTTTACATTCATCTGACACGGTTAATGGGCACTCAGTCTAATCCAAACGGCAGCAGCCCTGTCAGTGCAGCACTTCCTCAGTGCAGCACAAGAGTGTCAGCCTAGATTCTGTGCTCAAGTATCTGGGGCGAAATTCTCCGGAGACGGCGCGATGTCCGCCTACTGGCGCCCAAAACGGCGCAAATCAGTCGGGCACCGCGCCTCCCCAAAGGTGCGGAATGCTCCGCATCTTTGGGGGCCGAGCCCCAACCTTAAGTGGCTAGGTCGGCGCCGGGCGAATTTCCGCCCCGCCAGCTGGCGGAAAAGGCCTTTGGTGCCCCGCCAGCTGGCGCAGAAATGACATCTCCGGGCGGCGCATGGTGGAGACTGTGGCGGAGGCGGAAGGGAAAGAGTGCCCCCACGGCACAGGCCCGCCCGCGGATCGGTGGGCCCCGATCGCGGGCCAGGCCACCGTGGGGGTCACCCCCCCGGGGCCAGATCGCCCCGCGCCCCCCCCCAGGACCCCGGAGCCCGCCCGCGCCGCCTTGTCCCGCCGGTAAGGTAGGTGGTTTAATCTACGCCGGCGGGACAGGCATTTTAGCGGCAGGACTTCGGTCCATCCGTGCCGGAGAATCGTGCGGGGGGGCCCGCCAACCGGCGCGATTCCCGCCCCAGCCGAATCTCCGGTGCCGGAGACTTCGGCAACCGGCGGGGGCGGGATTCACGCCAGCTCCCGGCGATTCTCCGACCCGGTGGGGGGTCGGAGAATCTCGCCCCTGAAGTGGGACTTGAACTCACAACTCGCTGACTCAGTGTTGCCCTCTCTGGGACAGGGCAGACACATACCATTGGTGTTTTTTTTTACACAATAAGCCACCAGTCTTAAACAGTTACTTTTCTGATTCCAACCAACAAATTGCCTGATTCATTGAATTCAGGTGATAGTCGTTCATCCTGTAACTTACCCATAAAGTGCCTGTGCCCAATTTACTTGTATTTTGCCTGAAGAGGTTTTCTCCTTCAGTGTCTACTGGCTGACAGCCTCCAATCCAAGATCCCAATTTGAGGAGACGTGCTTGTCTATTCATGGGTGAGGCCACCCACAGTCAAATATCCCGATCGTAATCGCTGTCTACGCTCAGAAATGAAGTATGACTGCCTGTTCAGGGCCACAAGGGACAGAAAGCCCCTGTGAGCAAACATGCCATATAACCTGTTCCGGACCCGATTTTAACCTCACTCAAAACCCATTCACCTCGAGTTAGAATTGGGCCCAACTTTTCCTTCCGTGAGTGACGGGAAGGAGTAACACAATTGTCCCAAATTCTGGCAGAGATCAAAGTATAGCTGAGTAATCGGCAGGGAACTGGTTACTGGTCTATGCTTTCAAACTGGAAGGCGAATGTTTGATAACCCTGGAGATAGCGAGGTAAACATCACTCGCCATTTTTAAAGGGGCATTCTTTTTTGTTAATGTATTCATTCGTGGAAAGTAGGCCCTTGAGAAGGTGCTGGTGAGCTGCCTTCTTTAACCGCTGCAATCCGTGTAATGTAGGTACACTCACATTGCTGTTAGGGAGGGAGTTCCAGGATTTTGACCCAGCCACAGTGAAGCGACGGCGATATATTGCCATGTCGGGGTGGTGAGTGGCTTGGAGGGGAACCTCCAGGTGGTGGAGTTCCCATGTGTCTGCTCCCCTTGTCCTTCTAGGTGGGAGAAGGAGGTTTGCTGCTTAAGGAACTTTGGTGAGTTCCTGCAGTGCATCTTGTAGATGGTACACACGGCTGCTACTGTGCATTGCTGGTGGAGGGAGTGAATGTTTGTGGAAGGGGGAGCAATCAAGCGGGGCTGCTTTGTCCTGGATAGTGTCGAGCTTCTTGAGTGTTGTTGGAGCTACACTCATCCAGGCAAGTGGAGAGTGTTCCATCACACTCTTGACTTGTGCCTTGTAGATGGTGGGATTTAGGAGTCAGCAGGGGAGTTACTCACTGAAAGATTCTGAGCCTCTGGCTTGTTCTTGTCGCCACAGTATTTATAGGGTGGGTCCAGTTCAGTTTCTGGTCAATGTTAAGCCCCAGGATGTTAATAGCGGGCGATTCAGCGATGGGAATGTCCAGAGATGTTTAAGTTCTCTCTTGTTGGGGATAATTATTGCCTCACACATGTGTGCCACGAATTCCATGCCACATTCGATGTTCTGAATAAGTCATACTGGAGACGAAACATTAACTCAGTGTCTCCCTCCACAGATGCCGATGGTGATGAGGCTTTCTCTTTTCATTTCAGATTGCAGCAGCCGCGGTATTTTGCCTTTATTGTAGTGTTTAAATCACTGCCACCTCTTTTCCAGACTTGAAGTTCTGCTCTTTCCCCCCCCCCAATGGTGTTTCTGTTTATTTGTTTCAATGTGTTCACTTTCAATGCTTTCCATTTCCCTCCTGGTGTTTGACAAGGTGTTTACAAAAACCTGCTTTCACACCCGCGTCTCCTTCACCATCACCTGTCACCAGCTCTGGCTGAACACACGTGGATTCCAACTGAAGTACCATCCACTTTGTATTGAATTTATCCAGGATTATAGGTATCTCCGAGACTTAATACATTCCTCAAACTGTTGTTATTGCTTCATCCTGAGATCCAGGCGCTGTCCACACACCTGACCTCTCCCTCCGACTCACCTTTACTCAAATCTGTCCTCATCCCCAGTTTAGTTTCCTTCTTTGTCTCATCCGATACCTTAACATGAAACATTTTCTTTTCTTTTCAGGTATCCAACCTCCAACAGGTTATTGGTACCAATGTACATCAGGGTTATTCCTCTCATTCCCATCCCTCTCACACATCCCTTCTTCTCATTCCACCTCTTGCTGTGAGTTCACTATACCTTCTGACCTTCACCTTTCTGGGGCGAAATTCTCCGGTATCGGCGCGATGTCCGCCGACCGGCGCCCAAAACGGCGCAAATCAATCGGGCATCGCGCCGCCCCAAAGGTGCGGAATCCTCCGCATCTTGGGGGGCCGAGCTCCAACCTTAAGGGGCTAGGCCCGAGCCGGACTAATTTCCGCCTCGCCAGCTGGCGGAAAAGGCCTTTGGTGCCCCGCCAGCTGGCGCGGAAATGACATCTCCGGGCGGCGCATGCGCGGGGCGTTAGCGGCCGCTCACGGCATCCCCGCGCATGCGCTGTGGAGGGAGTCTCTTCCGCCTCCGCCATGGTGGAGACCGTTGCGGAGGCGGAAGGAAAAGAGTGCCCCCACGGCGCAGGCCCGCCCGCGGATCGGTGGGCCCCGATCGCGGGCCAGGCCACCGTGGGGGCACCCCCCGGGGCCAGATCGCCCCGCACCCCCACCCAGGACCCCAGAGCCCGCTCGCGCCGCCTTGTCCCGTCGGTAAGGTAGGTGGTTTAATCTACGCCGGCGGGACAAGCATTCTAGCAGCGGGACTTCGGCCCATCCGAGCCGGAGAATCGCGGGGGGGGGCCCGCCAACCGGCGCGGCGCGATTCCCGCCCCCGCCGAATATCCGGTGCCGGAGAATTCAGCAACCGGCGGGGGCGGGATTCATGCCAGCCCCCGGCGATTCTCCGACCCGGCGGGGGGGTCGGAGAATCTCGCCCCTGATGCTGAACGATCTGTGTGGTGTTCTTTGTGTTGCTTATTTCAGGATGGTTGGCGTAGTGTTCACAAAGACCACAAAACAGCTTTAACTTGAACAAAGTTATCGATTTATTAACACTACTAATTTGGATTCGACTCTTACTCCTAAATAATACATTGCTGATAATTAACATATAATCTACACTCACCTACAACTAATCTCTACACTACAATAACCTACGATCTGCTCTCACTCACACTATCTTTCCTTCAGTCTGTACTCTAGCAAACTCTTTCAATTCTCTCCCCCACATGGCTTAGCATCAATATCTTATATACTTGTAACTAGTTCCCTCTAGTGGCTGATCTAGACATTTCATTAACCTTTGCAATTGTTACATTTATGATAATACCACAGTCTGTTCTCAGCAAATGACTCCGTTTTATTCCCTTGCGTCCTCACCTCCATGAATTTTGGGCTCCGCATTACATTGAACTCTTCTTCTGTTATCTTTGACACTGTATTCCCTTCTTTGGACAAGAGTCCTCCCCACAGCTCAACAAACCCTTTCACTCAACTCCAGCATCCTTCCTCCATCTGGACCTCGCCATACCGCCTCTGACCCGCTCTTGATTTTCACTGAGAACTGTCACAGTGACATCGGACGTCTTGACGTCTCTGCTCCTCTTACGCACTCCAACCTGTCTCCCTGGTGAACTTGCTGCACTCAACTCTCTCAGGTCCAACCCTGATTTTGTTGTCAAACCTGCGGAGAAGGGTGGCGTAGTTATTGTCCGATGCACCACACTCTAACTTGCAGAGGCTGAGCGCCAATTCTCAGACGCTTCCTCCTACCACCTCCTGGACCATTACCCCACCACCAGACATCAAACCATAATCTCCAGGTCAGTCACTGGCGTCATCTTCTCTGGACATCACCCCTCCACAGCGTCTGTATGAGTCTCACCCCCACAACCCAAAGATGTGCAGGGTAGATGGATTGGCCACGCTAAATTGCCGCTTAAACAAAAATCTCCCCTCCACCCCCTCTATCCTCATTGTCCCCCAACCCTGCTTCTACCTCCTTCCCAAAATCCACAAACAGGGTTGCCCTGGTAGACCCATTGTATCAGACTGTTCCTGCTCCACTGAACTCATTTTTTTCTTTGACTCTTTTTTTTCTCCACTTGTCCAGTCTCTTGGCACCTATATTCATAATTCTTCTAACTTCCTACGTCATTGTAACAATTTCTAGTTTCTTGGTCCCAACTCTTCACAGTGGGCGTCCAATCCCTCTCCACCTCCACCCCCCCCCCCCCACCAGGATGGTCTGAGGGCTTTCCACTTCTTCCTTGAATGGAGCCCTGAACTATTCCTGTCCACCAGCTCCCTCCTTCACCTGGCTGAACTTGTTATTCCATTGAACTTTTTTTTTTTAACTTGTCTTCATTCTGAAGGAGAGTCATATCGGACTTGAAAGGTTAACTCTGTTGCTCTCTCCGCAGTTGCTGGCAGACCGGCTGGGATTTTCCAGCACTTTCTGTTGCTATAACTTGCCATTCATCGGCCCAAGCCTGAATGTTGTCCTGATGTTGCTGTGTGAGGGCACTGACAGCTTCAGTACCTGAGAAGTTGCAAACGGCACTGAGCATTGAGCAGTCGCCGGAGAACATCCCCATGTCAGTCCTTAAGATTCAGTTCCCATCAATTTGGGTCTTAAGTGGAGTTATTCACGATGGCTGACAGATACGGCTGGTTCTCTCCGTGTCTGCGTGAGTTTCCTCCGGGTGCTCTGGGTTCCTCCCACAATCCAAAGATGTGCAGGTTAGGGGAAATGGCTCTGCTAAATTGCCCCCTAGTATTCAAAAGGTTAGGTGGTGACTGGGTTACGGGGATAGGGTGGAGGCATGAGCCTAAGTGGGGTGCTCTTTCTAAGGGCCGGTGCAGACTCGATGGGCCAAATGGCCTTCTTCTGGATTGGACCTACGCTCTCTCTCCCGGTTTTTTGGGTGTGTTTGTTGAATTTGGCTCCCTCAATAATGGTGTTCCTTTGCAGACTGAATAAAGACTTTGAAGCACTGTAGAATCCGCTAAATCAGCACGCATTGACCAGGCAGGTAGAAAAGAACGATTATGGGTGGGTTTCTCCGTTCTGCCGTGCCAGATTTCTGGTTCAGCACGCCGGCCGGATGCTCCGTTTCGCCGGCTGGTCAGTGGGGTTTCCCATTGTGGGGCAGCCTCACGCTGGCGGGAAATCCCGGGCTGCCGGCAAAACGGAGCATCTGACGGCGGACAATCCAGCCCGATATTTATTTGCGACATTACACTCTCCACTCCCAGAAGGGTCCCCCTCCTCGACCTGCTCCCAGGTTGGGGTTTTTATACTAGAGGTATAAGGGGGAAACCCCACCCCCTCATTACTGGGGGAGCTCATATTCAGAGGAGGTCACCTGGAATCTAATTGTCCTGTTGCCGTGGCCTCCTTGAGGATCATAACAATAACCTTTTTATATTAGGTTAGTAAGTTTGCTGATGACACAAAGGTTGGTGGAGTTGTAGATAGTGTTGAGGGTTGTTGCAGGTTACAACAGGACATTGACAGGATGCAGAGCTGGGCTGAGAAGTGGCAGATGGAGTTCAACCTTGATAAATGTGAAGTGATTCATTTTGGAAGGTCTAATTTGAATGCTGAATACAGGGTTAAAGGCAGGATTCTTGGAATGTGGAGGAACCGAGGGATCTTGGGGTCCACGTACATAGATCCCTCAAAGTTGCCACCCAGGTTGACAGGGTTGTAAGAAGGTGTATGGTGTGTTGGCTTTCATTAACAGGGGGATTGAATTTAAGAGCTGCGAGGTTTTGCTGCAGCTTTATAAAACTCTAGTTAGACCATACTTGGAATATTGTGTCCAGTTCTGGTTGCCTCATTATAGGAAGGATGTGGATGCTTTGGAGAGGGTACAGAGGAGATTTACTAGGATGCTGCCTGGACTGGAGGGCATGTCTTATGAAGAAAGGTTGAGGGAGCTGGGGATTTTCTCACTGGAGCGAAGAAGGAAGAGAGGTGAGTTGATAGAGGTGTACTAGGTGATGAGAGGCATGGAATAGAGTGGATAGCCAGTGGATATTCAGCATTCAAATTCAACCTTCCAAAATGAATCACTTCATATTTATCTAGGTTGAACTCCATCTGCCACTTCTCAGCCCAGCTCTGCATCCTGTCAATGTCCTGTTGTAACCTGAAACAGCCCTCGACGCTATCTACAACTCCACCAACCTCCGTGTCATCGGCAAACTTGCTAACCTATCCTTCCATTTCCTCATCCAGGTCATTTATAAAAACCACAAAGAGCAGAGGTCCCAGAACAGATCCCTGCAGGACACCACTGGTCACCACCCTCCAGGCGGAATACTTTCCAACCACTACCACTCGCTGTCTCCTTTTGGCCAGCCAATTCTATATCCAGACTGCCAAATTTCCCTGTATCCCATGCCCCCTAACTTTCTGAATGAGCCTACCATGAGGAACCTTATCAAATGCCTTACTGAAATCCATATACACCACATCCACTGCCCGACCTCCATCAATGTGTCTCGTCACATCCTCAAAGAATTCAATGAGGCTTGTGAGGCATGACCTGCCCCTCACAAAGCCATGCTGACTATCTTTTATCAAACTATGTTTTTCTAAATAATCATAAAGTGAGGACGCAAAGATCATCGCCAACGGCGCAGTAAGAGGCAGATGATCGGCCAGGATCTGTCTGAATGGCGGAGCACATTCGATGGGCCGAATGGCCTACTCCTGCTCCTATTTCCTATGTCCCGACATGCATTCCCAATTTTCGTCACTCAACCATTGGAGGCCGTGCTGTCTGCTGCCTGAGCTCTGTAATCCCCTCCCCTGAAACTCACCATCTCTTTTTTAAGATGCTCCTTAGAAAACCCACCTCTTTGCCAATGGTTTCTGGTCACCTGTCCCAATGTCTCCTTGGTGTCATTTCGCCGATCAGCTGGAATGGACTGTTTATTATCTGGGGTTGTGTCTGATTGTCGAGGTATAAAATGATATCGATCCAAGGCAAGCGGGTGGAGTTAAGCTCCAGGCCCCAAATGGGGGATTATTCTCGAGGGGCCTTGTTTCTAAAGCTGAAATCTTCAGGCCTTTCGCCATCTGATCCCCGGTGGCGAAGGGAGCGAACAATGGGAAAACCCGATGACAGCGGCGGGACTGGCAGATTCCGCCACTGGCCGTCTCTGCTGCCGCAAAACATGCCGCGAGGAGGGCAGCACGGCGGCGCAGTGGCTAGCACTGGGACTACTGCGCTGAGGACCCGGGTTCGAATCCCGGCCCTGGATCACTGTCCGTGTGGAGTTTGCACATTCTCCCCGTGTCTGCGTGGGTTTCACCCCCAAGACCCAAAGACGTGCAGGGGAGGTGGATTGGCCAAGCTAAATTGCCCCTTAATTGGAAACAAAAAAATAATTGGGTACTCTAAAATTAGTTTAAAAACCATGCCGCGAGTGGGGCTGAACAATCCTGCCCAATGTTACAGGCGCTATGTAAATGCAAATGAATTACCTCGCCCCACACCCACCTTAAAGTGATAAGAAGACAGAAACACTTTGCCAACTTGGTGAGTTAGACCGAGGTATTTGTTCAAATAATTATTCGGGAGCAAAAACATGTCAGATTTACGTCAACAGACAGATTTTGTTTTTTGCAAGGAGGCACGGAATGCGGACTGCCTTCACCTCTCCATTAGGCGCATGTCATCTTAAATCAGAGTGACTGAATGAGGCTTGGTTTGAAACGGATTAAAGATTGCGCTGTGGAGGTTCGGTCAAGTTAGATAATGACACGCTCTCCAGCTGACAGCACGGATTAAGCCGCTCGATGCCAGACTGCTGTCGGAGGGCCGCTAATGGGACCCCCCCGCTGCTTTCCAAGGCCTGGCTTCGGGGTCGTGCGTGGGTAAGCACTCGGCGGGGTGGGGGGGGGGGGGTGCAGAGTGGGGGTGGGGGGTGGGGGGAGAGAGGTGGACCCCTGCTGCTGTCACTCCTCACAGCGGAATCGGCGGCTGTAGTTTCTGCACCGATGCAGGCGAATGGGTGGCTGGAGGCCACGATGAAGCCTTCAACTGTGAACGGGATGCCGCGTCACGAAGTTTATTCGTTGCTCTGCCATTATCGAGATCGGGCATCAGTTCCAGTCACAGGTTTAAAGGCACAGGACCACAAAGAAGCCTCAGCGACGGGCCGGCTTTTAAACCGCCAAACACAATTCCTCTTTAAAGGTCTTTCGTTCACTTGTCCTGTCGATTTACTTCAAGAAAATAAAAATAAGCAACGGCCGGCTACGAAATCAAGAGTTTGGAGGAGCCACTGTGCACCGCAGCTGAGTTAGTATCATGTTTGAACTGGTGTTGCCATTAATTCAGTTGGTACCCGAACGGGGCAAGGCCATTCAGCCCGTCGAGCCTGTCCCAGCATTCGGTTCTGTCACGGTCGATCTGCTCCATTTAACCACATTAGCTTTCTGTTTCTCAATCCTACAAAAACTCAGCAATTAATCCCCATCTGGAGAGCTCCGTTGTCCCCAAGAATCCACAGGTATGGGCGAGCGAGCTCCAGATTTCTCAGACTCTTTGTTATTCATGCAGGCCCCACCTTCTCAACCTTGCCCCTCGCCTGAAGTGTGGTGCCCCCTCAGGTTAAATCACCACCGGTCAGCTCTCTCCCCTCAAAGGGGAAAGCAGCCTATGGTCACCTGGAGCTATGGAAACCTTGGGCCAAATTCTCCGATTCTGAGGCTGAGTGCAGAGGATCCGTGGCGTTTTACGTGGAAAAGATCGGAGTCGCCCCCTCACCGATGCTGCGACCGGTGAGGGGCTGGCAGCCGCACCACGTAAAACTCCCGGCCCCCACAAAATAAAAGGCCGGAGAATTGCTGGGTCCGTGGGCGTGCACGCGCACGACGACGACCTGCGGCGGTCGCCTCGACCACGTGGCGCCGGACGTGCGCGGACCAGACCTGCCAGATAGTACTCCCCTGGCAACAACCCCCCCCCCCACCGGCCTCCCCAGCCCTCGCAAAAGCCCACCCCGACCAGCAGCATGGCTCCTGCCCAGCTGTGGCGACGGTGGCCTTCGCAACATCGGGGGGGCGGAGCATCGGGGGAGGGAGGGCCTTCAGGTGACGCGCTGAGGCTGTCCCAATGGCGTGCAGCGCGCGCCGCGATGACACAATTTCGGAGGGGGCGGAGCACGCAAGATCCTGCCATCGGTCAATGGCGGGTCACCTCCGCTGCCGTGTAACACGTGGCTGGGTGCACGGAAAATCTCACTGTTGGCGCCCAGAGCTGGAAACGTACGTGCCCCGCCCTTTGTCGGCAGGATTTTCCAGTCCCGACTGTCATGTGAGAGTATCTTTAAGAAATGGGTGTTTAAGAAATGTACCTTTAAGAAATGGGTGTTTACTACTGCAGTGATGTCAGAGAGTGGGTGGAGCTGGGCTGTCTGTCAGCTTTTTACTTTCGTTTTAGGCTGTTTGCTGCAGGGTGTGTTTTAGTTTTGTTTTCAGAGCTGGATAGCTGCAGTCACAGCCAGAAGGTGTATTAGAGTCTCTCTCTGTAATCTAAAGACTGTAAATCGATCTTGGTGATTTAAAACTAATAACAGTAGTGACTTTAACCTGATGTGCTTCTGGTAAAAGGCGTTTTAAGTCTTATGGATGTTAAAAGGAAAGCTTAAAGGATTACTTAGTGTTGTATTCTTGGGGGTTGTATTTGAATTAATGGTTGCTAAGATGTTCACTGTATGTTTTAAAAAGGTTAACTTGAATTCATAGAATAAACATTGTTTTGCTTTAAAAAATACTTTTCCATTTCTGCTGTACCACACCTGTAGAGTGGGCCGTGTGCTCCCCATACCACAATCTAGTAAAAGTTGTGGGTCAGGTGAACTCCACGATACACTTTGGGGTTCTCTAAACCCTGGCCCATAACACGACGAACACAATGGATCTTTGAACTTCTTGTCACATTTTCAACCCTACCCCCACCCCCGCAGTGAGCTGGTGGTAAAATTCCGTTCCAGGTATCATTTTGGTTCATCTACGACTGCTGCATAAGCGATTGAACCTGGACTGTGCATTCATTGGATGATAGTGCAGAGCCTAGGGATGGTCATTGCATTATTACGGGCAGCACGGTAGCACAGTGGTTAGCACTGTTGCTTCACAGCTCCAGGGTCTCAGGTTCGATTCCCAGCTTGGCTCACTGTCTGCGCGGGGTCTGCACGTTCTCCCCGTGTCTGCGTGGGTTTCCTCCGGGTACTCCGGTTTCCTCCCACAGTCCAAAGACGTGCAGGTTGGGTGGATTAGCCATGCTAAATTTCCCTTAGTGTCCAAAAAGGTTAGGAGGGGTTATTGGGTTACAGGGATAGGGTGGAAGTGAGGTCTTAAGTGGGTCGGTGCATACTCGATGGGCTGAATGGCCTCCTTCTGCATTGTATGTTCTATGTTCTATGTTCACCCGGAGGAAACCCACGCAGACACGGGGAGAACTTGCAGACTCCGCACAAACAGTGACCTAAGCCGGGAATTGAACCTGGGACCCTTGCGCTGTGAAGCAACAGTGCTAACTGTGCTGTACGTCGGTAAATGTGACAATAATTCCAGATCCAAATCCTCAAAAAGGAATGTGATAAACCAGCAGGCCATCGGCTTCAGTGAGGGATAAATATTGGCCAGGACACCAGGCATTAGTCCCCCGCTCTTCTTTAACTTAGTGCCCTGGGACCTTATACGTCCATATGATTCGGAAGACAAGGCCTGAAAAACCGTAGGTCTGACTGAGCACCACGACAGAGTTCCAGTCCAGGCTTTTGAGCTCAATCGTCCAGTGTGGGAGTTGGCCCCACAATCTTCTGCCAGAGACAGGAGTGCTGCCCACTGAGCCACAGGGGGCACTCATTTCTTCTTTAAGTCTGCAACTTAAAAGTTTCAACACATTTTGCCATCAGTCATGTACATCAGGCACAACACATTTAACAACCTGCAAAGGGCGAAGCTTTTCAATTGTTAATGTGACTTACAACCGATGACATAAAAATCCATTAAAGGGAATGGGAAATACAGAGCGGCTCTCAGTGTGACTAATTTTTACAAAGTTCAAGAAAAGTGCAATCAAAGACAAGATGAATAATTTTCTTTCCTGCTGTGCCTGAAGTTTTGCACTTAACGTTGGGACATTCCTTCAAAGAGATTCAGCTGAGAATTGGGAGAAATTTCAGATACGCGGGTGCATATATGTTTGGGCGGGTGTGCCTTGGTGGATGGAAGAAAATATAGCAAAGTTTTGGATGGGTTGTACTTATGTGGGTAAGCTCATTAACTTTCCTTGATCAAATCAGTCACGCGATTGATTTCGGCCCAGATCACTGTTGTGTTATTGTGATGAATGATATCTGTATACATATGTACCGTTAATGCATAGACCCCTTTAAGACCAGGTTTGGAACCCTGGGGGACTCCGCCTCCGGCTCCGCCCCCAGGAAGCTGTATATAAGGTTACGTTCAGTAGGCAGCGTGCAGTGAGCACACTTCTCGGCAGCTGTCTGGTTCTCTGGTTATTAAAGCCTTTGTATTATCGAACTCCTCTCCTGAGTCATAATTGAGGGTATCTCAATTTAATAACCAGACTACATCAAGATGGACAGCGGTCTAAAGCCAGAGAAGCTCAATTTGGACGCTCGGTCGCCGAAAGCCACTGAAATTTTTAAATACTGGCTCCGGTGCTTTGAGGCCTATCTGAATTCCTCAGAGACGGAAGTTGACGGACCTCGCAAGCTGAGCTTACTACAAGCCCGGGTGGGCCACCGACTATCTCCGTGATCGAGAAAGCTACGACGTACGAAACGGCGGTCAAAATCCTACAGATGCGCTTCGTAAAGCCAATAAACGAGGTACACGCCAGACCATAAACCGCTTTACGCAACTCGATGCGTACCCACTTCCCCGCATAGCAGAAATGGTGAACCAAATCGCTCAGTATCGAGTATTCTCCACGGTCGACCTGAAATCGGCCTATCATCAACTCCCTATCCGCCCAGAGGACCGCCCCTATACAGCCTTCGAAGCAGGGTCGGCTCTTCCACTTCCTCAGGGTCCCTTTCGGTGTCACAAAGGGCAATGGATCAAATGGTGGACCAGTACGGCTTACGGGCTACATACCTGTACTTGGACAACGTCACCATCTGCGGCCATGACCAGCAGGACCACGACGAAAACCTGAGGAAGTTCCTCCAGACCGCCGGGCCCTCAATCTGACATACAATAACGAGAAATGCGTGCTCCACACAACCCGGCTAGCCATCCTCGGCTACGGCGTGGAAAACGGGGTCCTAGGGCCAGACCCCAACCGCATGCGCCCCCTTAAGAAACTTCCCCTCCCCCGTAGCCTCAAGGCACTCAAACGGTGCCTGGGGCTCTTTTCCTATTATACCCAGTGGGTCCCCAGATATGCGGACAAAGCCCGTCCACTCATTAAGACCACGGTTTTTCCCCTGCCGGCTGAGGCTCAGTCGGCCTTCAGTCGTATCAAGGCCAATATCATCAAGGCCGCCATGCACGCGGTGGACGAAACCATTCCCTTGCAGGTAGAAAGCGACGCATCAGACGTCGCCCTGGCTGCTACCCTCAACCAGGTGGGCAGACCAGTAGCGTTCTTCTCCAGAACCCTCACCGCCTCGGAAATTCGACACTCTGCAGTCGAGAAGGAGGCACAAGCCATAGTGGAGGCCGTGCTGCACTGGAGGCACTACCTAGCCGGGAGGAGGTTCACCCTCGTCACCGACCAACGGTCGGTCGCCTTTATGTTCGATAACGCACAACGGGGCAAGATCAAAAATGATAAAATCTTGCGGTGGGGGATCGAGCTCTCCACCTACACGAACGATATTACATATTGTCCGGGGAAGCTCAACGAGTCCCCAGATGCCCTATCCCGCGGCACGTGCACCAACGCGCAGGAAGATCGTCTGCAGGCCATCCACGATGACCTCTGCCACCCGGGGGGTCACCTGACTTGCCCATTTCATCAAGTCTCGCAACCTACCTTATTCCACTGAGGAGGTCAAGGCCATGACCAAGGCTTGCCAGATCTGTGCGGTGTGCAAACCGCACTTCTATCGACCAGACAAGGCTCGCCTAGTAAAGGCCTCTGGGCCCTTTGAGCGACTAAGCGTGGACTTCAAAGGGCCCCTCCCGTCCACCAACCAGAACAGTTATTTCCTCACTGTCATCGATGAATTCTCCCACTTCCCCTTCGCTGTCCCCTGCCCCGATATGACCTCGGCCTCCGTAATCAAGGCACTGCACAGCATCTTCACGCTGTTTGTTTTCCCCGCTTATATCCACAGCGACCGGGGTGCATCGTTCATGAGCGATGAGCTGCGTCAATATCTGCTCAACAAGGGCATCACCTCAAGCAGAACGACCAGCTATAACCCGCGGGGAAACAGGCAGGTGGAGAGGGAGAACGCAACAGTTTGGAAGGCTGTCCTTCTAGCCCTACAGTCAAGAAGTCTCCCAATCGCCCGCTGGCAGGAGGTCCTACCCGATGCACTACACTCCATTAGGTCGTTCCTCTGTACGGCCACGAACGAGGCCCCTCACAACCGTTTGTTTGTCTTCCCCAGGAAGTCCACCTCTGGGGTCTCGCTTCCACGTTGGCTGACGACTCCGGGACCAGTTCTACTCCGGAGGCACGTGAGGAGCCATAAAACAGATCCACTGGTCGATACGCCTCAATACGCCTATGTCGAGCACCCGACGGCAGACAGGACACCGTTTCCCTGCGAGGCCTGGCACCCGCTGGCTCGCCCACTGACGCCCCCCCTTCCACCGACGCTCCCCTCCCCGCACCGGCGGTCGGCTCTGACAGCGCACCCCCCATAGCGCCCCCCTCCCCCAGCCGGCGCTGGCACCAATCACCCTCATCACCCCGGATACCCCCACTGCTCCAATGCGGGCAAAGGCTCAGACAACCATGCCCCCAGATATACCACCACCGAGGACGACCGTATCCGCCGCACCACCGCTGGAGCTGAGACGGTCGACACGGGCAAACAGACCACCCAAAAGATTGAACTTGTCATTCCACTTCACCCCCGACGGACTACGCGTTTTTTTAAACAGGGGGTGAATGTGATGAATGATATCTGTATACATATGTACCTTTAATGCGTAGGCCCCTTTAAGACCGGGCTTGGAACCCTGGGGGACTCCGCCTCGGGCTCCGCCCCCAGGAAGCTGTGTATAAGGTTACGTTCAGTAGGCAGCGTGCAGTGAGCACACTTCTCGGCAGCTGCCTGGTTCTCTGGTTATTAAAGCCTTTGTATTATCAAACTCCTCTCCTGAGTCGTAATTGAGGGTATCTCAGTTATGTACTCTGGGATAACACAGGCTGCAACATGATGCAGCTTTGACCAAAAGATACTCCAAACTTTGAAGTAAGTTCAATGTGATTGATTGAACCATTAGCACAGTTCTCTATGAATTCGACTCTCCTGCTAATCTTGCTGTAGTAACTCAGCCTACCTAACCAGTCTGCTCTAAGCCACGCGGTGGGTGTGATGCTTCTGATCTGCCCCTGTCCTACTCTCTAAGTGTTGCCTGTGGAAAGAGACAGAGCATGTGTGCCCTGTCCTTATATATGGGTTGTGTAATGCCCCCTTGTGGTAGTGTCATCTCTGGGTGTCTTGACTGCCCATTGGTCATGTCCTATTCTATGTGTTCATTCGCTGTATGTCTGCATGTCATGACGTCTCTGGTGCTCCCTCTAGTGTTTACTTAGTCGTAGTGTGTTTACATGAACCCCTTGTGTATTTACAGTGATGCATATCACCACAATCACAAGTATCTTTGGCTGCAAAACAGGAGGTAAAGCCATTTTCCTGTCTTGAGTGCAGTGACTCATCCTGTAGCTAGACAGACACCAGCAGGCCCCCAGTTAGTCCCTGCATTGGAGCCCTGTTGTTTATTATTGCACGATCTGTAAAGCACTCAGAACTAATTAGCTAGGAACTAATTGTTATCTGTAAGTGTTCCAGGTGGCCACATTTCACGGCTGTACAAGAGAGTCATGTGATGTATTCCAGAACAAGTCCAAACTGGTCTTTTGTACAAGGAAACATGGCAAATATTGAACATAAAGAGCTCTCGGCTGTGATTACTAATGACGGCAGGGTTGCAAAAGTAACAAGAATGCATAGCATGGTGGCAGCCAGTGTCTGCGCACAAACCTGAAGCATTTTCAATTAATTTAGCATGATTTGGAAAATCTTCACACATTAGTGCCAAAGGATAACGTGAGTGAACCATATTGAAGTTGCTTCACAGCGCCAGTGACCTGGGTTTGATTCCCGACTTGGGTCACTGTCTGTGCGGAGTCTGCACGTTCTCCCCCGTGTTTGCTTGGGTTTCCTCCGGGTGCTCCGGTTTCCTCCCACAAGTCCTGAAAGACGTACTGTTAGGTGAATTGGACATTCTGAATTCTCCTTCGGTGTACCCGAAAAGGTATCATAGTGTGGCAACTGGAGGTTTTTCACAATGGGCGCGATCTCCCAAAAGGGAACAAAGTCCCTGAGTGAGCCCATTTAGCCGCGTGTTTCCCGGCACTCACAGTGCCGAGGAACACATTGCTATTTAACGCAACTCGCTTTGAATAAGGGGCCTAAACAGAGAACGTGCGGGCGAGGCAGCACATAGTCCTGTTCTTTACAACGGGAAACTCCCCCGTGTAGCGAGAGATCGGGACACCATTTTTAAATTGCATCCCAATCTCCGAGACCCACAAAAAATACCCAACCTCCCCCAATCCCAACGCAACATGAAAGGGCCCCAGTCCCAGCCTCAGCCCCTCCCCCACACAGCAGCCAACCCCAGCCCAATCTTGCGCAAAAATGCCAACTTGGCAGTGCCGCTGCCAGTTCCACCCAGTCAGTGCCAGGCTGCCAGGGCACCACCCCTTGGAGACGCCCATGAGATCCATTCCATCTGGTCCCCGTTTGTGGGGAGCTCACCCGAGGTCTCAGAGGCGAAGTGGATGAATCCCAAAGCCTCAGGTACCTTGGGAATCTGCACATTAGAGTGAGGCTTACTGCCTCGCTCTAATATGCCGATTTGTCAAAAATTGATCCCGCCCTCAATCCCACTGCAAAGTCTCACGAGATTGCGTCGAATCTCGCGAGGCGTTGCGAGCCGGGTAGATCCCGGGATCGGGATGTCCCGGCTTTCACCGACCACACTGCGCCACGGCGAGGTGCTTTTCTGGCGCAGCGTGGCCAGAAGATAGTAACGTCATTGCAGTGTTAATGTGGGCCTACTTGTGACACTAATAAAGATTATTATTAAAACAAAAAACGTGGGCGGCACGGTGGCGCAATGGTTAGCACTGCTGCCTCACGCCGCTGAGGACCCAGGTTTGATCCCGGCCACTGTTCGTGTGGAGTTTGCACATTCTCCCCGTGTCTGTGCGGGTCTCACCCCCACAACCCAGGAAGATGTGCAGGGTGGGTGGATTGGCCACGCTAATTGGAAATTGCCCCTTAATTGGAAAAAAGAAGAATTGGGTACTCTAAACTTTTTTTAAAAAGGAAGATAAAAATGCAATGTCGACTGGCACAGCTGGGGCCCATAATCAATTAGAGAACTGATGATGTTGTGGGACATTTGCAAAGTTTAAATAAAAGTCCAGATTGACATTCAGAAGCTTCCTAAAAGAAAGGCACCAGCAATGGCGAGAAGCTTCGCTAATAATAACAATCTTTTATTATTGCACAAGTAGGCTTACATTAACACTGCAATGAAGTTACTGTGAAAAGCCCCTAGTCGCCACATTCCGCCGCCTGTTCGGGTACACGGAGGGAGTATTCAGAATGTCCAATTCACCTAACAAGCACGTCTGTCGGGACTTGTGGGAGGAAACCGGAGCACCCGGAGGAAACCCACGCAGGGGAGAACGTGCAAACTCCACACAGACAGTGACCCAAACCGAGAATCGAACCTGGGACCCTGGAGCTGTGAAGCAACAGTGCTAACCACTGTGCTACCGTGCCGCCCGTAAACTATACCCTTCTGTGGGCAGGAGATATGGGATTAAATGTATTTTAACAGCTGGGAGTTTACGAAAGAGGACAGCAAAAACCCTAACCAAATATTTAAAATATTCAGCACCCATCACATGGCAGAAGCGAGTCATTAAAACCTATTGAAGGTATTTCAAATCCTCCGAGAGGAATTAAGCGAGCCGATTGATTAAATATTGCAGCTAGAAAAAGTACATTTTTCGGCCCTCTGGTTCCAGGCTCTCCCATGAGGGCAAAGATCCTGTCAGCATTTACCCTGTCAAAGCCCCTTCAGAATCCGAGATGTTTCAATGTGATCGCCTCTCATTCTGCTAAATACCAATGAGTAGAGTCCCAGCCTGTTTAAAAAAAATAGTTGTGCACTCTAAATCTTAAAAACAAAAGGATAATCCGGTGAAATTAAAACAACGATTTAACCTGAGGTGTCGGCTGTGGGATGTGGGCTTGGCCAAGATTTATTGCACATCCCTAATAGCCTTTGAGAAGGTGGTGGTGAGCCACCTTCTAGAACCACTGCAGTCCATGCGGTGTAGGTACATCCACTGTGCTGTTAGGGCGGGCGTTCCAGCATTTTGACGTCAATATATTTCCAAGTCAGGATGGTGAATGGCTGGGAGAGAAACCTCCAGGTGGTCATGTTCCCATGTGCCTGTTGCCCCTTGTCCCTCCTAAGTGGGAGGGGGGTCAGCGGTTTGGGAGGCACTGGCAAAGAAGTCTAGGCAAGTTGGTGTAATGCCTTTGGCACTAGTGGTGGATGGCGTGGTGAATCGGGTGTGTCACAATCAGGCTGATTTGTCCTGGATGGTATCTAGCTTGTTGAGTCTTGTTGGAGCTGCACTCACCCAGGCAAATAGGGTTCTGCATCTTGCGTCTGACTTACGCCTTGTATTTGGTGGACAGGCTTTGGGGAGTCAGGGAGTGAGTTACTCACTGCAGAATACCAAACCTTGGATTTGCTCTGACACCCACAATATCCAATTCAGTCAATGGTAACACCCCAGGTTGGTTAATGAGGGGTTTGAGCAATACCAATAAATGCCAAGGGGCGATAGTTAGGTTCTCTCTTGTTGGTGATGGTCATTGCCTGGCAGTTTTCTACCGTGAATGTTACACAATGTTAGGGGCAGCATGGTAGCCTTGTGGATAGCACAATTGCTTCACAGCTCCAGGGTCCCAGGTTCGATTCCGGCTTGGGTCACTGTCTGTGCGGAGTCTGTACATCCTCCCCGTGTGTGCGTGGGTTTCCTCCGGGTGCTCCGGTTTCCTCCCACAGTCCAAAGATGTGCAGGTTAGGTGGATTGGCCATGCTAAATTGCCCTTAGTGTCCAAAATTGCCCTTAGTGTTGGGTGGGGTTACTGGGTTATGGGGATAGGGTGGAGGTGTTGACCTTGGGTAGGGTGCTCTTTCCAAGAGCCGGTGCAGACTCGATGGGCCGAATGGCCTCCTTCTGCACTGTAAATTCTATGATAATCTATGATAAACCCACCCCGGGTCAGGTTCCTCAGATTTGATACGCTCAAATTAGCTGGTTTGGCTCACTGGGCTAAATCGCTGGCTTTTAAAGCAGACCAAGGCAGGCCAGCAGCACGGTTCAATTCCCGTAGCAGTCTCCCCGAACAGGCGCCGGAATGTGGCGACTAGGGGCTTTTCACAGTAACTTCATTGAAGCCTACTTGTGACAATAAGCGATTTTCATTTTCATTTCATTTCAAATTGTTACAAACCAGGTTGAGGAAGGACGAATTGGCTCCCTGTCTTTGTCCCATTCCCTCTGTTTGTTGCAACACGATTTAATCTAAAAGGGATTTCTCTTCGTGGATACCTTTATCCCAGACCCAATAGTTATGTTTTAAACAGAGTAAATTTAACCAAGCTTGTTTGAGTTACAGATAGAGTGTGTTTATTAATTACTAAAGGTAAGAAACACATGCAAATACATTCATACAGATTAGAAGGGAGAAGTGAGTTCAAAGTAAGTAAATATTTCAACAAAGGTAGATGGAACAGTACGAGACTCATGATCATTGTCATTCGAGATTCCAGTAGAGTTGACTTCAGTAGACGAATAGTCAGTTTCAAGGTTCCAGCGTAATGTGGTTTGGGGGAGAAGTGTCCCAGTTCTCTTTTCAGCTACGTTCTTTTGCTGACTTGGCTGACTTCCACAGTCAGAGAGTGAGAGATATTCATGTAAAATAGCTATTTACAGGGGTACTGTGGGTGGGCTTGCTGGCTTTTACCCCTGTGTCAAAACTTCCAGTTCTTACAGAGCGCACACCGACGGTCAGATTGGGGGCAGCTTTTCAGCTGGCTTTTAACAGGACGGAAGATACGTCATTGATGAAGCAGCTGAAGTTGGTTGGGCCTAGCGCAGCATCCTGAGGTACCCCTGCAGTGATTTCCTGGAGCTGAGATGATTGATCCAACAACCAGAACTGGCTTCCTTTGTGCCGGGTATGACTCCAACCAGCGGAGAGTTCCCCCCCTGATTTCCAATGACTTCAACTTTGCCAGGGTTTCTGAATGTCACACTCGGTCAAATGCTGCCTTGATGTCAAGGTCAGTCACTCTCACCTCACCTCTGGGGTTCAGCTCTTTTGTCCATGTTTGAACCAAGGCTGTAATGAGGTCAGGAGCTGAGCGACCCTGGCGGAACCCAAACTGAGCGTCAGCGAACAGGTTACCACTGAATAAGTGCCGCTTGATAGCGCTGTTGATGGCACTTCCACCGTATTCTGATGATCGAGAGGAGGCTGGAGGATGATAATTGTTTGGGTTGGTTTTGTCCTGTGGACAGGACACACCTGGGCAATTTTCCACATTGCTGGGTAGATGCCAGTGGTGTAGCTGTAGTGGAACAGCTTGGCTAGGGACGCGGCAAGTTCTCGAGCACAAGTCTTAGCACCACTGCCGGTTAGGTCTTGCCATCCACAAGCCACCCTGCCACTTGGGTCTATATTCTTGCGGGAGCTCTTCAGGGAGTGGAAGGTTCCTGTGCATGAATGGATCAAGACAACCTCTGGTAATTCTGACATGGTTTGGACAGCTGTTTGCATCTAGTTTGCACAATTATCGAGTAAAAGCCTCTTTCATTAACGTCGAGGGGTTTAAGAGTAGATCACAGTGCAACAAAATGCCACCTGACTGGATGAATTCCAAAACTGTTCTAAAATGCGTGCTACTTGCAACCCAGTGTGATGGCCGCTCTCCTGTTATTGTGGCCTTCATGAGCTCCCCCCATTTTAATAACCCCACATTTGCAGATGCACCTTCAGCTGCCCCAAGCTCATTCAGGGCACAGACGGGAGGGAGCGGGCTGCATGGCTGCCTTGCCGGCTGCGGTAATGGTGTTCCATCCACCTCGACCCCGCAGCACAGCTCCTGACTACTGTCATGATATTCAGATAAACATCATGGTGCAAACATACATACACACTGATGGACAGATCAACAGACCAATCAATATACATACAACATCACAGCCAATCACAGGCAAGAGCATACACATTATAAAACGGGGAACACGGCACTTCCCGCTCATTCCAGCAGGAGACAGCTCAGGGCACAGAGCTCACAGCAAGCCACTCAGACATTCACCATGTGCTGAGTGCTTCTCCAAGATAGTGTTAGGGCTGGGTCCACAGGTTAGAGGGTAATGAAAGAACCACAGTAACCAGTTTACAGATGTTGTTATTGTTAGTAATAAAATTGAGTTGTACCTTCCGCAACCGTGTTGGTTCGTCTATGTAGCAGAGCACCCAACACGACAGCTACCCCCGCTACCTAACCCCCCCACCCTGCACTCCCCCCCCCCCCCAGCCCTGGCAGAAGCCCCCCGGTCAGTGGCACAACTGTCAACAAACTGGCGATATTGACAGTTTCCGTACCCCCCCCCTCTCTCTCCCTCAGCAGCCACCGTGCCGCTTTCACGAATTTTAATAGCGCAAGTGAACCGTGCCGTTGGGAACTCGGCCCATCGGAGGCGGAGCATTGCGGAGGCCCCGGAGAATACCGGGTCAGACCCGCTAATGATATGCAAATGGTGCCCACTGTTCGTGTGCTGTGGTACGCATTGACTCCGCTGTCGAGGTGACGGAGAATCACGATTTGGCATCAAATCGGCGGCCGCTGCGATTTTGGTGCCGGAATCTATTCTCCGCCCGATCATGTTTTGCGATTTTGGTGCCGGCAAATGGAAAATCCAGCTCTTGGAATGTACCTCAGCTGTATTGGTTCAAAGCTAACCTGCTCTAAGTGGATTCTACATCCTCTGATATTGTTACTTTTGGTCTTAGATGTGGTAGTCGTGGGTCTAGACTTCAGATAAGGCTGGATGTGATGCTGTTAACAAAACTATTTTATCGATGTTTCATTGAAGTTATTCTAATTGCTTACAGCATAGACTCAGCATGAGGGTCTACATAGAACGATTGCTCTCCATGCTCGCTTGTCACGTTTTAAAAAATTCATTTACGGGATGTGGGTGTCGCTGGTTCGACCCCCGCGACCTATAAAACCATAATAATAAAACATGCACTTGCGTTTTTCTGTAAATAAAAAAATGTACAAAACCCCAGTAACAGAAAATGCCTGATCCTGCGCTTGAGTGCCAAGCCAGGAAAGAGTATATTGAATGTTATAATTGTTGTTGTATGTTTTAGCGAGATAGGATGATGTAATGCTTGGTGAGTGCATTTAGGTAAAATTAGAGGTTCTAAGTTTTTATTTTTTTAGATGCATGCCCCTGCCTGACATAGTGCCCTCAAGAATTGTTTAGGTAAATTTTTGTGCATAGCTAGGGTCAGAGTAGTGGCCATGTAGGAGGTGTTCCCCCCCCCCCCCCCCCCCCCTGGTTAGGGAACGGAAAGGACAAAATTTATGTGATCCTTCACGCTTCGCGTTAGGATCACAAGGAGGGTCTGTAGCCACCTAAAATGGCTGATTCCCTATTAATTTGGCCAAAGCCCGATTTAAAATGGCTAACCAAAAAGGCTGATGGGATAAGCAGCCAACAGGACACAAACGGACAGCTGCAGACAGAATAGCGTCTTCGGATCTGGGGAAGTCGGCCCAGATCGATACCTACGACTATTAGCAGCACATCAACACAGACATCTGCAGTTTAATCGGCTATCCCCGGGAACAATTGCAACATATTAGCAATTGAATGCCGGGCCAGACCTTTCGGCGCCTGCAGTGGCCGAAACAAAGACAGGTGAACGACCACCCCCCGATCGAGGAATCGCCCCATTATTGGAGCATATCGAACCCAGTGATTGGGAACAAGTCCAATCACTTGGGACTCGGGGTCAAGGGCCGCCCCGAGAGGCGGGAAGCCCCTGGGCCCTATAAATTGAGGGGCCAAGTTCGGATCGCTCTCTCTCCCTTCTCATCCTGCTCACAACCTTCGCAAGAACCTTCGATTAAGATCAAGTAAGTTTGACTCCAGCGATCGCTACCCGATAGACGCTCCTAACCATCGACCTGTATCAGCCTTTGAATCACACGGGCTCAGGACCAAAACGAAAGACTATTCGTTTCCCTGACCTGGTGGGCCATTCCTAAAGTTAAGTATTGGCCTGTTAGTTGTAGGTATTAGTCTAGAAGTAGCATTATTGTATAAGTATTAATTGCTGTATATAATAAATGACCGTTGATTTAATTCTTACTAAGCGGTGTGTTGCATTATTAATCATAACTTGAGCTTGAACCACGTGGCGGTATCAGAAAGATACCTGGCGACTCGTGAGCAAAGGTGACAGAATTAGAGGTAATAAACTAAGGCTAATAAGAGCAACAGAGGGGAACCTCTAGATGGTGGTGTTCCCAGGTATCTGCTGCCCTTGTCCTACTGTGATCTTCCATCATTGATGCTGTAGACTATGGGCGGGCTTATTCAACGCCAAAATCGCGTTCGGCAATCGGCTGGAGAATCCGTTTTTAATGCTGAAATCGGGGGGGGGGGGGGGGGAGCCATTTTTTGGATGCTTCGCCCCTCAAAAATGGCGGATTCGAGGAGTACGCCACATGCCGTTGGGATGGCCTCAGGACATCACCTGAGGCCCTCCCCCGATGGGCCGGCATTCCGACGGCTTGGGACACGTGTCCTCTCAACTTTCGTGAACCTGGCGTGGCGGCTGCGGACTGTGTCCAGCGCCTCCACAGTCGGGGGGGGGGAGCTATTCCACTGGCGGGGGGGGGGGGGCTTTGGCGTGGGCTGGGGGGACTGGTGGGGGGTGGCCCAGGGGTGGCAAGGGGGCACTATCTGGCATGCGGGGTCTGCGCTCGGCTGGCGCCATGTTGTACGGCATGGCCGCCGCAGGTCGCCGCTGAGCGCCTGCACGGACATGGACCCGGCCGTTCTGCGTCCCCCTGGCTGAGCATCGGTACGGGGGCGGCGCAACTTTCTGATCGTAAGATCAGACGCTTCCTCCAGACATAGCCGCAGGATCGGAGAATCCAGCCCTATATGTTTACGTCAGTAACATTAACCCTTTGTACTGCACAAGTCTTTTTCCCTTCAAGCCTCCGAGCTTTTCATTGACTGGACACACCCTAGGTTCTTGCCAATTCTGCAGTCAATGGGGGCCATCTTGACTTTGGACAATGGCGCAATATTGTGAATGGAGAATCCACCACTCATTTTGCATCATTGAAGAAGATGCCAGGGTGACTATCATCACCCCTTCCCGTAACAGCCTCCCCGAACAGGCGCCGGAATGTGGCGACTCGGGGCTTTTCACAGTAACTTCATTTGAAGCCTACTTGTGACAATAAGCGATTTTCATTTCAAGTAGTTGCCCTCACAGTCAGGTCAGGTCCAGACGGATTATATTGGATTTTTATTCATTCACTATACAGACATTTATACTGTGATCCTCCTCCGTGAGCATAACGACAAAGAGGAGGCTTTCATTTCATCAGCTGGGGTTGACTCCCACTGGTCGTCAGAGGATAAGCAACAGTGTCGCCCCCCCCCCCCCCGCCCCCCACTTTGAAGTGGATTGAAGAGTTCATCTGAAGTCAAAGGAACTTTGACTTTCCTTCACAGATTAAAGGTCAACAAGTCGGCAGGGATTAAAGGTCAGTGTCTCTCGGAAGATGAAAGGCGAATGTTTCTGCAGAGTTGAAAGCATAGCATTCTTCCAGAGGTAAAAGGTCAATTCTTCACCTCGGGTGAAAGTTCAAATCTTTCCAGAGGCAACAAGACCAGCATTTTTGTAGAGTTTGTTAAGCGAGGGAGAGAAGTGATGGATGAATTCTCGGTCATTCAGAAATCTACCAGCGTCACTGATGAAAGATTGATTTATTTTTGGGCTTCTTTTATTTTTAGAGTCTCCCCTTAAGACAGTGCATTTAAAGGTTCCCAGTGTAGAAGAGAACAGCACTGAGGTCCCAGTGAAAGGGTCCTACATTGTTGGTGGTGTCATCTTTCAAATAGGTGTGAAACTGAGGCCCTGTCTGCCTCTTAATCACATGGTACTATGGCTGGAGTTTTCCGGCAATTCACACTGGCGGGGGCGCTTTCAACGGCGCCCGTACCAGCGTGATTGCCGCAGATTCTCCAGTCACCGGAGAATCAGTGGCCCGCCGTCGGAGCGGCACAGCGGGATTCGCGCCCCCCCCCCCCCCCCGCGGTGATTCTCCGGCCCGTCACGGGCTCGGAGACTCCGCATAACTCAGAGCATACCAACTATTGATGAGCAGGAGAAGAAACTGCAGCAACTGGATGTCAGAAAGTTCTGGGAAGATACAATGGCTCGGATTTTACAGGCAGCACAGGAGGAACAGATTAGACTTAAAGAATGTACAGAAAGTGCATTATACTTTGGGGTGAGTAGGATTGGTCTGAGAGAAAGGAGATAAAGAAACAGACAGAAGTAAAAACCTTTTCCAATTTTCTTTTTCAAATCTCCAAACATAATTAAAATCAGGATGGCCAGCACGGTGGCGCAGTGGGTTAGCCCTGCTGCCTCACGGCGCCGAGGTCCCAGGTTCGATCCCGGCCCCGGGTCACTGTCTGTGTGGAGTTTACACATTCTCCCCGTGTCTGCGTGGGTTTTGCCCCCACAAGATGTGCAGGGTAGGTGGATTGGCCACGCTAAATTGCCCCTTAATTGGAAAAAATTAATTGGGTACTCTAAAATTTATTAACACTAAATCAGAATGAATGAGAATCCACATGTATAAAATAACATTTCCAGAACCAAACTGTTTGACAATAATGATTAATGATGACCCTGCGAAAAATTCTCTTATACCTCAATGCACCCGCCCTAACTTTATAGAGTGGGTTTTGTGGGTAACAAGTGGATTTGAACAGCAAGTTCACAGCCTTTGATGGATTTGAATATCTGTAGAGGTGCAGGGTAACTCAGAATATTACTTCAGCCATTTCTGCATTTAACTGCATATATGCAGATGCTGGAAGTTGCTGTCTGATTTTTTTCCACAACAATGGTGAGTGTTGATGGCCTCACTGATATTTCTATTGTAAAATTTACACCAGGAACAACAGCAATCAAGAGCATGTAGGACGAGCCAGATCCCTGTGTCCCTGCCTTCTTGCCCACTTGTGGAGTGTTCTGTTTGTGTTGGGTGTTGCCAGGTTCTGCTTTCTTCAATCTTCAACTTCAGACCTGGCTGGGGGCTTCTGGAGCACAGGATAAGGCAAAGTGCCTCGTGTTCACCTCGACATTTAGTTTACCCCCTCTAGAAGGCCCATGCTGATGCCCTTCCTCGAAGGTGCGCCGCTAGGCCAATCCGACCTGAGCTCGCCTCCCTCGAATCGATGGTGCTACCCTGGCCCTTCCTGACCTTTCCTGAGCTCCCCCCTCGGGTCGATGGTGTGCCCCTGGCTGCTTCCCGACCTGACCTTCACCTGCCTTGCGTCAATAGCTTGACCATGACCTTTCTGACCTATCTTCAATCGACGGTCTGGCCCCTGCCCCGGTTCTTGACCTCTTTCCTCGAGTCGATGGTTGCCGTGGTTTGTGCCGCCACCAGAGGTGAACGCAAGGTTGGTATTAGTTAAACCCACCCCCTTAACTCACCCACAGTCCTTCCCCTTCCATGGTGATCATGAATTAGGGCCTCTGTTCTCTCTCTTGAGCTCTGCTTTCTTTGAGAAAAAAGGGCAAAATAGGTTTATTAGTTAACCAAAAGTGAAAATGCTGGAAAATCTCAGCAGGTCTGGCAGCATCTGTAGGGAGAGAAAAGAGCTAACGTTTCGAGTGCAGATGACCCTTTGTTAAAAGGGTTTATTAGTTTACCTGTCTCCTCAACACTTTCTCATGGTCATTTTTATTAAATGCACATTTTAAAATTATTACGGATTTATACTTTGACGTTGATTTTTTTTTTTCTGCTCAGCAGGTTGTTTATACTTCCTTCACACCTTAACTTGTTTTGAGATTTGTGTTTAATGTCGCAGATCTCAGGCAGCTTCTGCTGGGTTTCCCGCTGAAGGGGAATGAGAGGCTGATGGCAAGGTGGCTGCTTTTTGGAGGCCTGGGAGAAGGGGTTGCGATTGTTCCAGCAGAAATGGGAAGCGTCGGAAACGCCCGGCTCATCTTGCGACACCCGTGTTGTGGAGAAACAGAGGCCAGTGTCCTTTCGCCTGACCCAGTGCTGATCGTGGAACTGCTGGTTTAGCACAGGGCTAAATCGCTGGCTTTTAAAGCAGGCCAGCAGCACGGTTCAATTCCCGTAGCAGCCTCCCCGAACAGGCGCCGGAATGTGGCGACTAGGGGCTTTTCACAGTAACTTCATTTGAAGCCTACTTGTGGCAATAAGCGATTTTCATTTCATTTCATTTCAAGTGCTTCTCCCTCCGCAGTTGCTGCCTCTGCTGGGTGCGGACAGCAATTTCTGTTTTTATATTTCAGATTTCCAGCATCGGTAATGCTTTGCTCTCCTATTACACGCTGCATGCTGGGCTTTTCTAAGCGTGGCCAGGTTCAATTTAAAGTGAGGGACCACTTATTTCCCAATGCAAAGTATGAGTGGCACTGTAGCACAGTGGTTAGCACTGAGGCTTCACAGCACCAGGGACCTGGGTTTCATTCCCGGCTTGGGTCCCTGTCTGTGCGGAGTCTGCACGTTCGCCCCGTGTCTGCGTGGGTTCCCTCCGGGTGCTCCGGTTTCCTCCCACAAAGACATGCTTAGTAGGTGAATTGGACATTCTGAATTCTCCCTCGAACAGGTGCTGGAGTGTAGCGACTAGGGGAGTTTCACAGTAACTTCATTGAATGTTAATGCAAGCCTACTTGTGACAATAAAGATTATTACTATTATTAATTTTTCTGTTAATGAAGCCCACTTGCATGCACAGAAAAAGCACATTGTTGCACCATTGGTGCTAATTTATTGCACAGCTTTGCCATTTGTGGAGTTAGAGGTGAAACCAGGAGTCACGCGGTCATCAAATATGCCACTGTCATGTCAGATATTCTCATTCATACATGGGATTGTTGTTTGCGGTGCATGTGAAGCTCAAGTATTTTGGATGTTGCTGTCTGGCTAATGCATAGGGCTATGTTCAAAGAAGCGGAGCTGGTTGTTTGAATATGAATGACCAAGTTGTGTGGAATTGCCTGACAAAGCTGTGTGTCTTATTGAAACCTGAACTTCCAGTGGGCTTTTTAGAGTACCAAAGTCATGAGGTTTTCCCGAACTTATATAAAATAGTTTGACCCCCACAGTGACTGTGGTTCCCAATTCTGGGCACCCAAATGATGTGCAGGCTTTGCCGACGTTTCGGGAGAGATCTGCTGGAATGGCCCCAGTGTTGAGAGCTTACGGAGAAGCTGGGGTTGCTCTCCTTAGAGTCAAAACGCCTGAGGGGATATTTTATAGAATTTACAGTGCAGAAGGAGGCCATTCGGCCCATCGAGTCTGCACCCGACTCAAGCCCACACCTCCACCCTATCCCCACAACCTAGTAACCCCACTTAACCTATTTGGACACTAAGGAGGTGATTGAAATTATGACGGGTTTAGACAGAATAAATAGAAACGGTTTCCAATGGCTGAAAGATGGATGATCAGATTTAACTGCATTTCAGTCGATTGGTAAAATGACCCGAGGTGACGTGAGGAAAAACATTGACACACAGAGGGGTTAGGGCTGAGAATGCACTCCCTCCCTGAAATTGGGGTGGATACAAAATCAAACTAGTGTTCAAAAGGAAATTGGATAAATAATATAATGCGAGCGGGGCGGGGGGGGGAGGTGGATAGAGGAGAACACAGAGGTAAGACTGACTTCTCCTTGACAGAACTGACACAGCCTCAACGCACTGAGTGGCCCTTTTCTGTGCTGCACTATTCTGTTCTGTAGGACCTGAAGCATATTGCAAAGGTTCTCCGTAGAAGCTATCGAGGGGTAAAGGGGCGGGGGGGGGGGGGGGGGGGGCGGGGTGTATAAGGGGCCTGTCGTTTCTCTCCCTATCCCTGGCTGTTGTAGGGAGTAGGCTGAAGGATACGCAAACACTCTAGAATTATGTGTCCACATTTACCCTGGCTGATTGTTATAAACATATGAAACTACAGAGGAGCTGTGTTGTCAATATTGGTTTTATCACGAGGACATTGTAATCTCTGGAGACTGTCTGAACTTGATTAATCACGTCCTTCTTCAGTGCTATTCCCTGAAGTCGAGTGCTCCCTCACTAATTAGACAACATATTTTCAACTCGTTAATCACAACTTTGCTTGCCCTCTAGTTTTTGGTAATCGGGATGATAAGTCTGCAGAAGATCACGTCATCTTGTTGCCGATTCCCGATGTTTCCCAATAATTTAGCCAAGGTTTCATAGAATCCCGACAGTGAATAAGAAGGCCA
Source organism: Scyliorhinus torazame (assembly GCF_047496885.1). Taxonomy (NCBI): domain Eukaryota; kingdom Metazoa; phylum Chordata; class Chondrichthyes; order Carcharhiniformes; family Scyliorhinidae; genus Scyliorhinus; species Scyliorhinus torazame. The sequence continues at coordinate 263,832,841 of NC_092714.1, read as the reverse complement.
TTCGGCCCATCACGTCTGCACGACCCTTCAAACCAGCATCCTACCTCGGCCCAATTCCCCGCCCAATCCCCAATACCCCACCTAACGTTATGGATACTAAGTGGCAATTTTAGCATGGCCAATCCACCTAACCTGCGCATCTTTGGACAGTGGGAGGAAACCGGAGCGCCCGGAGGAAATCCACGCAGACACTGGGGGAACGTGCAGACTCCACGCAGGCAGTCAGCCAAGGCCGGAATCGAACCTGGGACCCTGGCGCTGTGAGGCAGCAGTGCTAACCACTGTGCCACCGTGCCATGCTTTACCTGAAGTTGATCCATATTTCCTGTGTACAAGGCTCGATGCGGTGGTGGCACTTTGACCTCTGTGTCAGAGGTTATGAACTTGCTTCCTGCTCCAGTGAAAGGAGTCCGTAATCCAGGCAGACACTCCAGTGCAGTATTAAGGGAGCGCTGCACTGTCAGCTGCTATTATCTTTCAAGATGAAATGTCAGCCTGAGGCCCCACCTTATTAGTTGGCTGAAAATAAATCTCGGTATTATTTGAAAAGAAAGGAAATGAAATGAAGCGTTCTCATTGCTGTGTTGGTCACTATTTATCTCTCTAGCATCATTGTTTTGGTTGCAATGATTTCTACAATGACGACATCTCAAATGTATTTAATTGGCTGGAAAGCTGAGACAACAGGAAACATTAATTTATGGGAGGTAGGCCTCGCTGACAAGGCCACCATTTATTGCCCATCCCTAATTGCCCTTGAGTAGGCGGTGGTGAGCTGCCTTCTTGAATTGCTGCAGTCCATGTGGTGTAGGTACACCCACAGTGCAGCTAGGGAAGGAGTTCCACGATTTTCACCCAGCCGACAGTGAAGGAACGGCGATAAATTTCCAAGTCCGGTTGCTGTGAGGTTTGGAGGGGAACCTCCAGGGGGTGGTGTTCCCAGGTAGCTGCTGCCCTTGACCTTCTAGATGGTGGTGTTCAAGGGTCTGGAAGGTCCTGCCTAAGGAGCCGTGGCAAGTTCCTGCTGTGAATCTTGTACACACAATATATTCTCGAGTAATGATCAATCAAGTCGATGAGCCAACTCCTGCATTTTGACCAAGAAATCCAAACACCTGTACTTAACGTCCGCTCATCGCTGAAGTCAAACTGGCCAGGTACAAAGCAGATTGAGGGGATCATGAAATAGCAGAGGACCAGAGGCAGCTACTCAGCACCCTTGAGCCGGCGCATGTCAGCTTGTGATGCCAAGACTACCACCCCATTGGTGAGTGCTGCGTTCCCACCAATCCCACCCTCTAATCTGAAACTTCGGCAGATACACCACTCAGTTCAAACTTAAAGTCATTGACATTGCAGAGCCGACAAATAATTGTGCAGCAGCGAGAGAATTCTAGAAATGGGAGAGGTATATCAGAGATTGGGGGGAAGCCTTTGTCCCGGCTTGGGCAGCTACCTAAGAAAGTCTGGCGAGTGGACACAGTTGGAAAACGAAATTGCAAACAGCATCAGTAACAGTGGGCAGAATGGACTTTCAGGGTGTGCTTTTCCCACCCCCATTGCACCCGTCGCCAACCCCTTTGCTCTGGGTGATTAGCAGGAGAGGCCAAAAACGGGATTTGCACCGGGCGCCAAACATTTTGTCATTCACCTGGCCCATCCCCAATGACGTGATCACGATCTCACCCAGAGAAGCTGAGTAAGGCTAATTTGCATTCATTTCAATCTCATTAGTGAAATTGAAGTCAAATGCAACAGCCTCCCAGGAATAACTCACCAGTCACGCAGGCGTCATTTAGTACTCCTCCAGAAAAGTGGGGAAATGGCGCAAAGGATACCGAGGGAAAATGAGAAGTTTTTTTCAAAAAAACATTTTATGTGGAGACATTTTCAAATATATACATCACAAAGAAGAAACAACACGGCAAGAACAAACAGCCTAAATAGCCTCACACCCTCCCCCAACCATCTCCCCTCCACTCTACCCGCTGCCACCTCAGTGCCTGCCCCCCCTTTTTAAACTTTCAAAATACCCCCCCCCCCCCCCCCCCACCGCTGACAACTCAATCCTCCTTAAAGAAATCGATCAACAGCTTCCACCATGAGGTGAACCCCACCCTCTGTCAGCCCAAATGGTGAACTTGATCTTCTCTAAGTGCAGGAACTCTGCCAAATCTGTCATGTGAGAGTACCTTTAAGAAATGGGTGTTTAAGAAATGAACCTTTAAGAAATGGGTGTTTATCAGTAATGTCAGAGTGTGGGTGGAGCTGGATTGTCTGTCAGCTTTTTACTTTCATTTTAGGCTGTTTGCTGAGGGTGTGTTTTAGTTTCGTTTTCAGAGCTGGATAGCTGCAGTCACAGCCAGAAGGGGTATTAGTCTCTCTCTGTAATATAAAGACTGTAAATCGATCGTTTGGTGATTTAAAACCAATAACTGCTCTCAGTAGTGACTTTAACCTGATGTGCTTCTGTTAAAAGTTTTTTTAAAGTCTTATGGATGTTAAAAGGACAGCTTAAGGATTACTTAGTGTTGTATTCTTTGGGTTTTGTATTTGAATTGATGGTTGCTAAGATGTTCACTATGTTTTAAAAAAGGTTAACTTAAGTTCATAGAATAAACTTTGTTTTGCTTTAAAAAATACTTTTCCATTTCTGCTGTACCACACCTGTAGAGTGGGCCGTGTGCTCCCCTACCACAATCTAGTAAAAGTTGTGGGTCAGGTGAACTCCATGATACACTTTGGGGTTCTCTAAACCCTGGCCCATCACAAATCGCTCACACACACCCCTACACTCGGCAGCTCCGAGTCCCACCAGCCCAACAAGATTCGTCTCTGGGCTATCAGGGAGGCAAAGGCCAAAACCTCGGCTTCTCTCCCCACCTGCACTTCCGGATCCTCCGACACTCCAAATATTGCCACCTCCGCACTCGGAGCTACCGATACCCCCAAAATCTTTGACTGTCAGCAAACTATGCCGATGTTGGACACGTTCCGTACCGTCTCCCTCTCCCTCGTCAGCCATGACGTATGTTTCACGATTTTTAAAAGCACAAGTGAACCTCAGCATTGGGAATTCGCCCCAGCGGAGGCGGAGAATACCGGGTCAGGCCCGCTAATGATATGCCAACGGCGTTACTGAACGTGCGCTCTGGAACGCATTGACGCCGCTGTCGAGGCGACGGCGAATTGCGATTTGGTGTGAAACTGGCACCCGCCACGATTTGGGCGTCAAAACCAATTCTCCGGCCACTCGCGTTTCCTGATTCTGGTGTCGGCCGACGGAGAATCCCGCCCCATAACCACGAATTCCGACAATAACCCCTCAACCTCGGACACATCCTAAACATATGGACATGGTTCGGCAGCGCCCCCACCCCTCGCACACCGCCCACACCCAACCTCCACCCTGAAAAGAACACACTCATCCTGGTCACCGTCATCTGGGCTCTGTGTACCACTTTAAACTGGACGAGACTCAGTCTTGCACACAACGAGGACGCATCAACCCTCCGCAAAGCCTCACTCCAGCCCCCAGGCATCCCACCCCCCACCCCCCCCAGCTCCTCTTCCCACTTACGCCTAACCCCCTCCACCGGGACTCTCGCTCTCTTCAATAGCTCCCCATATATATCCGAGACCCTGCCCTCTCCTACTTCCTCCTCGGAGAGGAGTTTGTCCTGCAGCACCTTCGGTGGCAGCGTCGGAATCGAGGCCACCTCCTTCCTCGCATTCCCTCACCCGCAGAAAGCAGAGCCCATTCCTCTTCAGCAACTGATACGTCCATTCCAGCTCTGCAAACTTCCCTCCAACAAACAAATCCTAAAGTATTCTATCCCCCCACCCCCCCACCCCCCCGGACCTCGCATCCAACTCCTCTGAAGCAAACCACCAATCAAACACTAAAGAGCAGGATTCCACCACTGAGGAGCCCCCCTAAAGGTTAAGCGTCTGGATGTGTGGAGGGCAGCTGAGCGTGACCTCCCTAATGTTCCCGGCAGAGGCCCAGGGCCTCCTGATCTGGGCGGGAGTGAGTGGCTGGAGCGACGTTTGCCAGCATCACTGACTCACTGGATGGCACTCTGAGAGAAGGCGGGACAATCATGTTAAGGGTGGGGGAGGCTCGGGGGATTTCAGGGTCTCAGGATGGAAGATCTAACTGATTGTTGGTCTCTCTCCTTCTCCCAATCCTGCCAGAGACAAAAATGAATGTTGGAGTTAATCCCGGGAAGCTTGCCGTTGTTCTGCTGGTCACCGAGGAGGGCAGATGTCACTCAAGGCATCAAGGCCAACTCAGGCTGGAGGGGGCATCTAAAGACCCGGCCGCCCGTCAGGCTGAGGGTGGAGCCAGAAGGCGAAACCAGCGGTGTGCCAGGGTGTACAGGAGGCGATGGCTTTTCAATGAGCTGACGGACAGCATATTCTGCAGAAGACTGCATCTCAACAGGGAGACAGAGGGCAGCACGGTGGCACAGTGGGTTAGCCCTGCAGCCTCACGGCGCCGAGGTTCCAGGTTCGATCCCTGCTCTGTCCGTGTGGAGTTTGCACATTCTCCCCGTGTTTGCGTGGGTCTTGTCCCCATAACCCAAAGATGTGCAGGCTAGGTGGATTGGCCTCGCTAAATTGCCCCTCAATTGGAAAAAGATTAATTGGGTACTCTAAATGTAAAAAAACAGGGAGATAGAGCAACTGTCTCACGTCCTTGCAGACATGGCACCCTGTGGAGGAGGAGGACACCCACTCCCGGTGGCCATGAAGGTCACTGCAGCCTTTAATTTCTCCGCCACTAGGTCATTCCAGGGCTCGGGCATCGATGGCACACATGTTGCCCTGCGAGCACCAGGGAGCTCCCTATACTAACAGGAAGGGGTTCCATTCCCTGAATGTTCAAATCCTGTGCGAACATCGCCTAATAGATTGGATGATTGGCCTCCAGGACTGGCAGCGGCAGATGACTCAGAGGCCTTTAGAACTCAGTCCAGCTGCCCCTCCATCATGTGTGTGCCCGCTGCCCTGGGACTGCGCATAACAGTCACATCCTGGGGCCCTCGGAGATCTCTGCTGTCTTCGAGGACACTGTAATGTGACAGATTTCCAATCAGCCCAGCTCCAGGTAGTGACCTCACCAGTTCCCACTCAGTGCTCTTCACTTTTCTTGATCCTCCCTGGTCTACTGCTACATCTAGGTGTCTCCCCAAGATGCACATCAGAGGTGGAGGCACCCTTTTGCCCCCTTTCTCAATTACCCTGTTCCCCCTTCCCCGACCACCCTGTTCCCCTGGAGGGCCTGGAGCCGGAGGGCCCCGGACGACTTTCCGGTGGCACAGGCATCCCGTGCCACTCTATTCTGCCCGCTGCCCTTGAGATTGCCGGTGTCAGGAGTGGGGGGATTCAGAAGGCCTGGAGACCCCCTTAGTCTTCTTGGGGGAAGGACCCTGGATGGGGTCCAGTGCTTCCTCCTCCCAGATGGTGCCCATGGGGCTCTGGGTGACTCCATGGGATGGAGGGGCAGCTGGACTGAGTTCTAAAAGCCTCTGAGTCATCTGGCACTGCCAGTCCTGGAGGCCAATCATCCAATCTATCTATATCCCATTGCAGATTCATAATATCCTCACCTCAACGTGCTTTTCCACCTATTTTTGCATCATCAGCAAATTTGGAAACCTTACATTCTTACAGTCTGTTCCTTCCTCCAAGTCATTAATCTAAATAATGAACAATTGCGGGCCAAGTACTGATCTCTGCGGTACTCCACTAGTGACATCTTTCCACTCTGAAAAGGACCCATTTATTCCAACTGTTTTTTATGTGACAGTCAGTTTTCAATCCATGCCAACACACTTCCTCCAATTCCATGGGCTTTTATTTTATGCACCAGCCTCATATGCGGCACCTTGTCAAATGTCTTTTGGAAATCTAAATACACTACATCTACGGGTTCCCCTCTATCTACTCTCCTTGTTACATCCTCAAATAATTCAAGCAAATTTGTCAAACATGATTTACCTTTCATAAAACCATGTTGACTAAGTTTGATTATATTCAGCTTTCCTAAATGATAAGCGATTTCTTCTTTGACTATTGACTCCAGCATCTTGCCAATAATAGCTGTTAAACTAACTGGCCTATAGTTCCCTGCCTTTACTCTTTTTGAACAAGGGAGTTACATTGGCTGTTTTCCAATCTCCAGATACCCTCCTGGAATTTAGTGAGTTACAAAAATGTTCAACCAATGGGTCCACTATCTTTGTAGCCACTTTCATTAACCCTAGCGTGCAGTTCATTGGGTCCTGGCGACTTGTCCACCTTTAGCCTCTTGAGTTTCTCTAATACTCTATCCCTTGTGATTGGGATTTTTGCACGTTCTACCATGTTATTTGAAATCAGCCCATCTTTTATGTTAGGGATGTTTGCAATGGCTTCCATATTTAGCATATCCACCATTTCTTTGTTTGCTGTTATTAATTCACCAGCCTCGTTCAGTAAAGGCCCCACATTTACCTTAGCCGCCCACTTCCTATTTATATATCCATAGAAACTCTAAATGTTTATTTATATACTGCATGAACATTTCCTCTCAAAATTCATTTTCTCCCTTCCTATGAGCTTTCTTATTAGCCTATTAGCCTTTCGTCTTACTAGATATAGGTCATGATCTCCCCATTGCAGCTGCCGCCAAAGACCTACGAGTCTCAGCCAAAATGAGTTCTTTTTTGGGTGAATCGCGCCTTCAATATCACGAGGACCTGTTCAAATCTTCACCCTGAAACAAGCAAGAAAATTAGGCATTGCAGATTCCAAAACCAGCCCTGGACGGTGTGCCAGCTTAATGAAGAGAAACAATTTTGTACTGCGACAGAACACCAAGGTTTCACAATTTGTGCAGTCATCAGCGAACATCCCCACTTCTGACCTTATGATGGAGGGAAGGTCACTGATGAAACAGCTGAAGATTGTTGAGCCTTGGTCACTACCCTGAGGAACTCGCGCAGCGACGTCCTGGGCAATAGCTTTTACAGAGGAATACACTGTCTGTCTGCTATTTTCTTCAAGGCTCCTTTTTGATGTTGAATTCCTGCAGCTATTTTATTCCTGGACCCGTGTAGCAAGCAGATTGAATCTGATTCAGGATCCAGAGGTGAAAAGATAGCTTTCAAACCCACTGCACTCCATCTGGGTCAATGAAAGTTGAATGTATCTAACTGAAAGAAAGAATTTCAAACATTTAAATTATGCCTTTTTCATCTGCAACGACACCCCAAAGCAATACGAATGAATTATTTCAAAGTGTAATTACTGCTATTAGGCAGAAAACCGACAGCACGGTGGTGCAATGGTTAGCACTGCTGCCTCACGCCGCCGAGGTCCCGGGTTCGATCCCGGCCCTGGGTCACTGCCCGTGTGGAGTTTGCACATTCTCCCCGTGTCTGCGTGGGTCTCACCCCCACATCCCAAAGATGTGCAGGCCAGGTGGATTGGCCACGCTAAATTGCCCCTTTCATTGGAAATTTATTTGTTTTTTAATTTGTTGTGGCTGAGGGTAAAATGTTGGACTGGCCCAGTCTGTGGGCGCAATTCAACTAAATGAGAACAAAATCCCATAGTGAGCTCGTTTAGCCACAACTTACATTGTATAGGGGGCCTCAGGGGGGGACACACAGCCAAGGCCACACATAGCCCCGTTTTATATAGTGGGGATCGCCGCTCGCCAGAACTCCCCAGTGTAGCGAGAGTTCGGGACGCCATTTTTAAATGGCATCCCATTCTCCGAGACCCCCAAAGTGATCCCTGACTTCTCCCCTACCCGAACACACTATCGGAGGGTAGTCAACAATCCCCCCACAGGGGGCACCCCTGGCCTGATCAGACGCGCAAAAAATGCCAGCTTGACACCTTGGCAGTGCCAGGCTGGCACACAGGTGGTACTGCCAGAGTGCCCAGGTGGCACCAGCACACCACCCTGCCCAAAGGACATGCAGCTGGGGGCCTCCGATCCCCTGGGAGACCGCCACAACCGACATTCTGTCTGGTCCCCATTTGTGGGTACCAGTTTTTTTTCTTCAAAAAATATACTTTATTCATAAAATCTATCATAAACATTACAGAACATTTCGAATCGTCTTGACTGTACATTTCCATCAGAGTTACACATTCCCTTGACATTCTTCCATTCAATTTTGATAACCTTGCACACATATCGCTCTTTACGTTACAATTCCTTCTTAAACATTTACAATGTCATGTTTCTTTTATACATTTGAGTGTTAATGACCCAGACCGAGGGGAGTTTACACTGTTACCCGCCCCTCGGTGTACATTTGCTGGAAAGACCTTACACAGTGGTCTTTCCCCATTGTGCCTTGGCGGCAGCTGCCCCAAGCTTGAGTGCGTCCCTTAGCACGTAGTCCTAGACATTGGAATGTGCCCGTCTGCAACACTCGGTCGAGGACAGCTCTTTGCACTGGAAGATCAGCAAGTTCCGGGCAGACCAAAGAGCGTCTTTCCCTGAGTTGATGACCTTCCAGCAGCAGTTGATATTTGTCTCGGTGTGTGTCCCTGGAAACAGTCCGTAGAGCACAGAGTCCTGTGTCACAGAGCTGCTCGGGATGAACCTTGACAAATACCACTGTATCTCTCCAGACCTTCTTTGCAAAGGCACATTCCACAAGGAGGTGGGTGACCGTCTCATTTCCCCCACAGCCACTCCGAGGGCAGCGTGCATTGGCGCAGAGCCTTCGGGTGTGCATGAAGAATCTGGCAGGGAGGGCCCTTCTCACCCCCAGCCAAGCTAGGTCTTGGTGCTTGTTTGAAAGTTCTGGTGATGAGGCGTTCTGCCAGATGACTCTGACAGTCTGCTCAGGGAACCGTCCAACGTCCTCCACAGTCTCCTTTTCCCTGAGGGCCTCGAGGACATTACGTGCTGACCACTGCTTCATTGCCTTGTGGTCAAAGGTGTTTGTCTTCAAAAACTTTTCCACGAGGGACAGGTGGTACGGCACGGTCCAACTACTTGGAGCGTTCCGCGGCAATGAGGCCAGGCCCATCCTTCGTAACACCGGGGACAGGTAGAACCTCATTTGTGGGTACCAGTGCTGAACGGTGCTCACCCAAAGTCTCCGAGGCGAAGGGGGTGATCCCAACTCCTTAGGTACCTCGGGAATCTGCACATTAAAGTGAAACTAGCTGACTGACCAAGGCAAGTGGGGGGGGAGGGGAATGTGAAAGGAGGGAGTGGGGGAAGAGAGAGGTTGCTGGTGAAGACAGGTGGGCTGGAGTGGGCAACCAGTGTGCTGGACTGGTGTTTAAATATGACAGCAGGAACTTTCAACCCGCCAGCTGATGATGAGTGGACAAATCAGCGTGCAGGAAACTCGAAGGGGAACTCGCCTGTGAAGAGTTGATGAGGATCCAAGTGCAGAATCTGGTGCAGGTTCCCACCATTCTGGCCGGCGGGAACGATGCCTCCGCAATCCCGGCCAAGTGTTGACGCTGGCATAAACACCGGAGTGGTTTTAGGGTAAGGGAGAATGAGAGTATAGAGGTCAGGAGCACATATTTGACGTCGCAGGAGGGGGCCAGTGTTCAGGTAGGTGGTTTGAAGTGTGTCTACTTCAATGCCAGGAGTATACGAAACAAGGTAGGGGAACTGGCAGCATGGGTTGGTACCTGGGACTTCGATGTTGTGGCCATTTCGGAGACATGGATAGAGCAGGGACAGGAATGGATGTTGCAGGTTCCGGGGTTTAGGTGTTTTAGTAAGCTCAGAGAAGGAGGCAAAAGAGGGGGAGGTGTTGCGCTGCTAGTCAAGAGCAGTATTACGGTGGCGGAGAGGATGCTAGATGGGGACTCTTCTTCCGAGGTAGTATGGGCTGAAGTTAGAAACAGGAAAGGAGAGGTCACCCTGTTGGGAGTTTTTTATAGGCCTCCTAATAGTTCTAGGGATGTAGAGGAAAGGATGGCGAAGATGATTCTGGATAAGAGCGAAAGTAACAGGGTAGTTATTATGGGAGACTTTAACTTTCCAAATATTGACTGGAAAAGATATAGTTCGAGTACAATAGATGGGTCGTTTTTTGTACAGTGTGTGCAGGAGGGTTTCCTGAAACAATATGTTGACAGGCCAACAAGAGGCGAGGCCACGTTGGATTTGGTTTTGGGTAATGAACCAGGCCAGGTGTTGGATTTGGAGGTAGGAGAGCACTTTGGGGACAGTGACCACAATTCGGTGACGTTTACGTTAATGATGGAAAGGGATAAGTACACACCGAAGGGCAAGAGTTACAGCTGGGGGAAGGGCAATTATGATGCCATTAGACGTGACTTGGGGGGGATAAGGTGGAGAAGTAGGCTGCAAGTGTTGGGCACACTGGATAAGTGGGGCTTGTTCAAGGATCAGCTACTGCGTGTTCTTGATAAGTATGTACCGGTCAGACAGGGAGGAAGGCGTCGAGCGAGGGAACCGTGGTTTACCAAGGAAGTGGAATCTCTTGTTAAGAGGAAGAAGGAGGCCTATGTGAAGATGAGGTGTGAAGTTTCGGTTGGGGCGATGGAGAGTTACAAGGTAGCGAGGAAGGATCTAAAGAGAGAGCTAAGACGAGCAAGGAGGGGACATGTGACGTATTTGGCAGGAAGGATCAAGGAAAACCCAAAAGCTTTCTATAGGTATGTCAGGAATAAGCGAATGACTAGGGAAAGAGTAGGACCAGTCAAGGACAGGGATGGGAAATTGTGTGTGGAGTCTGAAGAGATAGGCGAGATACTAAATGAATATTTTTCGTCAGTATTCACTCAGAAAAAGATAATGTTGTGGAGGAGAATGCTGAGCCCCAGGCTAATAGAATAGATGGCATTGAGGTACGTAGGGAAGAGGTGTTGGCAATTCTGGACAGGCTTAAAATAGATAAGTCCCCGGGACCTGATGGGATTTATCCTAGGATTCTCTGGGAGGCCAGGGAAGAGATTGCTGGACCTTTGGCTTTGATTTTGATGTCATCATTGGCTACAGGAATAGTGCCAGAGGACTGGAGGACAGCAAATGTGGTCCCTTTGTTCAAAAAGGGGAGCAGAGACAACCCCGGCAACTATAGACCGGTGAGCCTCACGTCTGTAGTGGGTAAAGTCTTGGAGGGGATTATAAGAGACAAGATTTATAATCATCTAGATAGGAATAATATGATCAGGGATAGTCAGCATGGCTTTGTGAAGGGTAGGTCATGCCTCACAAACCTTATTGAGTTCTTTGAGAAGGTGACTGAACAGGTAGACGAGGGTAGAGCAGTTGATGTGGTGTATATGGATTTCAGCAAAGCGTTTGATAAGGTTCCCCACGGTAGGCTATTGCAGAAAATACGGAGGCTGGGGATTGAGGGTGATTTAGAGATGTGGATCAGAAATTGGCTAGCTGAAAGAAGACAGAGGGTGGTGGTTGATGGGAAATGTTCAGAATGGAGTACAGTCACAAGTGGAGTACCACAAGGATCTGTTCTGGGGCCGTTGCTGTTTGTCATTTTTATCAATGACCTAGAGGAAGGCGCAGAAGGGTGGGTGAGTAAATTTGCAGACGATACTAAAGTCGGTGGTGTTGTCGATAGTGTGGAAGGATGTAGCAGGTTACAGAGGGATATAGATAAGCTGCAGAGCTGGGCTGAGAGGTGGCAAATGGAGTTTAATGTAGAGAAGTGTGAGGTGATTCACTTTGGAAGGAATAACAGGAATGCGGAATATTTGGCAATGGTAAAGTTCTTGAAAGTGTGGATGAGCAGAGGGATCTAGGTGTCCATGTACATAGATCCCTGAAAGTTGCCACCCAGGTTGATAGGGTTGTGAAGAGGGCCTATGGAGTGTTGGCCTTTATTGGTAGAGGGATTGAGTTCCGGAGTCGGGAGGTCATGTTGCAGCTGTACAGAACTCTGGTACGGCCGCATTTGGAGTATTGCTTACAGTTCTGGTCACCGCATTATAGGAAGGACGTGGAGGCTTTGGAGCGGGTGCAGAGGAGATTTACCAGGATGTTGCCTGGTATGGAGGGAAAATCTTATGAGGAAAGGCTGATGGACTTGAGGTTGTTTTCGTTGGAGAGAAGAAGGTTAAGAGGAGACTTAATAGAGGCATACAAAATGATCAGGGGGTTGGATAGGGTGGACAGTGAGAGCCTTCTCCCGCGGATGGATATGGCTGGCACGAGGGGACATAACTTTAAACTGAGGGGTAATAGATATAGGACAGGGGTCAGAGGTAGGTTCTTTACGCAAAGAGTAGTGAGGCCGTGGAATGCCCTACCTGCTACAGTAGTGAACTCGCCAACATTGAGGGCATTTAAAAGTTTATTGGATAAACATATGGATGATAATGGCATAGTGTAGGTTAGATGGCTTTTGTTTCGGTGCAACATCGTGGGCCGAAGGGCCTGTACTGCGCTGTATTGTTCTATGTTCTATGTTCTATGTACGCCGGCGTCAACGGGCCTCCTGGCCCAGTTATTCTCCGGATTTCAGGGGGCTGCTGCGTGCTGCTCCGGCGCCGAAACCCGGGCCTGCACGGCCGTCCCCGCCCCGGCCCCCGCGCAACATGGAAGCACCCTACAGGGGCCCAGCATGGAGGAACATAGCCCCCCCCCCCCCCCCCCCGACGATTCTCTGACCCGGTGCGGGCTCGGAGAATCCTGCCCATGATGTATTCGGCCCATCGAGTCTGCTCCGCCATTCAATGAGATCATGACCGATCTGATATAATCCTTAACTCCACTTTCCCACCTTATCCCCATACCCCTCGATTCTCTTACGGTTTAAAAATCTGTCTGTCTCAGAATTGAACATTGCTATCGGCCCAGCCTCTGCAGTTCTCTACGGTAAAGAATTCCACAGCTTCCCATCAGCTTTCACCTACCAACCAGCCAGAGTTTCAATTGAGTATCAAATAGACTAATTACCTCATAAACCGCCCTTAAAGAGGCTCTGTAGCAATAAAAGCTAAATTTTAAAGGAAGCGTGTCCAATTATGTTCGGATAATTCAGGGCGGAGAGAGCAGATGGCAATGATGGGGCATATGGCAAGATTATGTATCAATGCCTGGTTTGAATGAGTTTGGAGTGGAATCAGGGCCTGGCCAGTGGGAATTGGGTCTAAACCCAACTGCAGTCCCTAATCAGTCACGGTTTCACACCATGATCTGAATAGTTATATCATTGACTTCCCCTTTCTGCTGTCCTTAATCCAGTTACACTGAATTGTATTGTGAACGCATTATGGAATCAGGATATTCGGCTCAGCAAGTCCAATGTTGGTGTTTATCTTCTGTAGAAGCAGCTGTGCTAAACGCCTGTGCCCACCCTTACCCCTGTGTCCACCCTTACCCCATGTTCCCTTTAACCCTGTTGCTTGAACAGCATATCTAACCTGTTGTTAAATGCTGATGTGGTACCTGCTTTGGTCACCTGTGCGTCTGAATAGGAATTCAAACCAGATGGTGAAGAATGAACCTGGACACACATCCCTTTCTCGCTGGTTGGTTTATTTACAGAATGCAGCATTAAGTATCTCTGCCTTCACCTACCAAACAGCCAGAGTTTCAATTGAACTATTTTTGAGTATCAAATAGACTAATTACCTCATAAACCGCCCCTTAAAGAGGCCCTGTTGCAATAAAAGCACAATTTTAAAGGAAGCGTGTCAAATTATGTTCAAATAATTTGGGGAGGAGAGATGATGCATCCAGCCCCTGTGGTGTCCATCGGCTCCGGCAGGTCTGAAACGTACCAGTGGACCCCACGCACTCCCTCTCCACGGATATCCAGGTGTGGACCTAACCGCAAAAGACAGAAAAATTGTCAGGCCAAATGACCCCCTCAATCACCCCATGGAACTAGGATGTCTTTGTCAAGACCCAGGAGCAGGAGGTCCTCCGATCTGCCCGATCGCCCCCACCCCCACCACTGAATACACATCGGGTGGCCAAAGATCAGAAACGTGGGTGAAGTAGAACCAAATATTTAAGAGCAGCCGCCTCAATTAATCAAAAAGGAGCTGCAACTTCAGATAAGCTCTGTAAGCATGGAACAGAGACATCTCCAGGCCACAGGGATTACTGATGGCCCGGGTGACCTTGAACCAATTTCATTTCTGATTGAAAGGGGCTGCTGCATGCAACACCCTCCTGCCAAATACCCAATGGAATGAGGGAGGATTCCCACATAGAGGGCTTTACACTGGGGGGTTCCCTCCACTGGGGGGCTCCCTCCACAGGGGGACTCCCGCCACTGGGGGGCTCCCTACACTGGGGGACTCTCTCCATTGGGGGGCTCCCTCCACTGAAGGACACCCTGCACTGGAGGACACCTTCCACTGGGGAACACCCTCCACTAGGGGACACCCTCCACTGGAGGACACCCTCCGCTGGAGGACACCCTCCACTGGGGGGCTCTCTCCACTGGGGGGCTCCCTCCACTGGGGGGGGGCTCCCTCCACTGGGGGACTCTCTCCATTGGGGGGTTCCCTCCACTGGAGGACTCCCCATTGGACAGCCTGAACTGGGGGACACCCTCCACTGGGGACACCCTCCACTGGGGGACTCCCTCCACTGGAGGACACCCTGCACTGGAGGACAGCCTGAACTGGGGGACACTCTCCACTGGGGAACACCCTCCACTGGGGAACACCCTCCACTGGCGGACTTCCTCCACTGGAGGACACCCTGCACTGGAGGACACCCTTCACTGGGAGACTCCTGCCACTGGGGCACATCCTGCACTGAGGGACTCCGTCCACTGGGGGGCTCCCTCCACTGGAGGACTCTCTCCATGGGTGCTCACTACACTGGTGGGCACCTGCAATGGGGTCACCCTCCACTGGGGATCACCCTCCACTGGGGGTCGCCCTCCACTGGAGGGCACCTGCACCACCCTCCACTGGGGAACACCCTCCACTGGGGGACACCCTGCAGTGCGGGACTCTCCACTAGTGGACACCCTCCACTGGGGGATTCCCTCCACTGGGGGACTCCCTCCGCTGGGGTATTCCCTCCACTGGGGGACACCCTGCGCTGGGAGATTCCCTCCACTGGGGGACTCCCTCCACTGGGGGATTCCGTCCACTGGGGGACACCCTGCGCTGGGAGATTCCATCCACTGGGGAACTCCCTCCACTGGTGGACACCCTGAACTGGGAGATTCCCTCCACTGGGGGTCTCTCCCCACTGGGGCCTCCCGCCACTGAGGGACTCCCTCCACTGGGGGACTCCCTCCACTGGGGGACTCCCTCCACTGGGGGACACCCTCCACTGGGGGGCACCCTGCACTGGGGGGGCACCCTGCACTGGGGGACACCCTGCACTGGGAGACTCCCTGCACTGAGGGACACCCTCCACTGGGGGATGCCCTCTATTGGGGGACTCCCTCCACTGGGGGACTTCCTCCACTGGAGGATTCCCTCCACTGGGGGATTCCCTGCACTGGGGGACTTCCTCCAATGGGGGACTCCCTCCACTGGAGGACTCCCTCCACTGGAGGACGTCCTCCACTGGAGGACTCCCTCCACTGGGGGACTCCCTCCACTGGAGGACTACCTCCACTGGGGGACTTCTCCACTGGGGGACTCCCTCCACCGCTGGACAATAGGATCCTTTTTATACTATTTTTTGCCAACAAATGAACAAATAACCCAATGACCAGCCCCCTAGAGCGGCACTGTAACAAAAACTATACTTGAAAGGAAACATATCAAAATTAAATTAAAATGTTGTTCGGAGGTTGATGATCCTCTCCAGCCCCTCTGGAGGCCATCGGCCACAGAAGTACTCAAGTCTACTGGCGGAAACTGCACACACTCCTTCTGCAAGGATACCTAGTCACAGACGTAAGCCCAGAATTCCCATTTTACTGTCATTTTGAGTATGGAGTTTGCACACTCTCCCCGCATCTGTGTGGGTCTCACCCCCACAACACAAAGATGTGCAGGGTAGGTGGATTGGCCATGATTAATTGCCCTTAGTGTTGGGTGGGGTTACTGGGTTACGGGGATAGGGTGGAGGTGTGGACCTTAGGTAGGGTGCTCTTTCCAAGAGCCGGTGCAGACTCGATGGGCCGAATGGCCTCCTTCTGCACTATAAATTCTATGACAGGGCCACATATTCCTAGCCCTGCAGGGGGCTAGCAGTGAACCGCAGAGGGCTAGCAGTTTTTGCTGCAGATTAGGGCCACCGTACGTCCAGGTCATTGGCCGCGCATGCGCATAGCTGCAGCCTCCAGCAGCCGCGCCGTGCTCCATGGCGGACTCAGACCGCGGAGCTGCACATTAAAAATAGTGCCCCCGATCAGCCGCGCGCCCGACCCGGACCACCCGCCCAAAATTACACCGGTCCCGTACAAGGTCCTCTCTGCTCTCCGACCGGCCCGCCCCTGACCATGGTGGCTGCGGACTAGTATTCCGACTGGCAGGACCGTGAGTGGTCCACGGCGTCGGGACTTTGGCCGGTCGGGGGGGGGGGGGGCGGAGAATGCCGGAGCGGGCCTCCAGCAATGGCCACAGGTAGGTGATACGAGGCCGAGTACACCGCTTTTTGGGGCCCGGAGAATCGGGGAACCGGCGCCGGTCCCGATTCCTTGCGGGGAAATGGATTCTCCACCCCGGCGCCCGCCGCGATTTCAGCGTCGGGGTGCGGTTAAACCAGTCCCAGGATTTCCTACATTGTAACAGTGACTACAGTTCATTGGCTGTAAACTCTTTGGGACTTCCTGAGGCCATCAAATATGTTATATAAATGCACGTCTTTCTTTATTGTTCGGGTGAGTGAAGTTGCGAAGGAATCTGCTGCTTGACCTTCACGTGCCAAGTGTCTAATGCTGAATACTCTGCTAAGGCAAGTGGATGCATTTAAGGGGAGGCTCATTAAAGATGAGTGAAAATAAATAGAAAGATAGACTGATGATGCTCGATGTTGTAGGGTGGGCTGGGGCCTGTGTGAAACAATAGACACTGGCACAGACCACGTGTCAAGTGCTGTGTTGTAGACTTGATGATTGCTGGGTGACTGCACTTAGCAACCTCCTCAGTGTAATTATTTTTTAACGCTTCGTGGGGTGGGACATTGCAGACAAGACAAGCATTTGTTGCACATCCTTCTTTGCCCCTGAGGAGGTGGTGGGGTGCCACCTTCTTGAACCGCTGCAGTCCATGTGGTGTAGGTACACCCACAGTGCTGTTAGGGAGGGATTCCAGGATTTTGACCCAGCGACAGTGAAGACTGTTGTCTTTTCCGATACCTAGATTGATGTTGGGTGATCCATTCGGTTTAATTCGCAGCATGGCTCACTTGCTATGTACTGGAAACTACATATGTTCACACACAGAGCCCTGAGCCGTGCAGTCAGAAGGAGAATGTTCACATATTGCAACCTTTTCAACTGAACGAAAGCTTGGAAGACAGCCATTCTCTGGTTCATTCCCCTTGCGAATGCTTTGAAACATCAGTGTTGACCTGCCTGGTTTGCATTTGAACAAAATCTTGGCAGTTAACTGTTCCCTGACGCACTCCCCATGGTGACCCCTCTACCAGTCAGAGTTCACTTACCAACCAATCAACACTCTCTTACCATGCAGTATAAATTGTTGTTCACGTTACTATTGGCATTCTTGCGAATCTGTCCTGATGAGTACAAGATGAAAAGCTTCGACGGCATGTCTCTATTTTCAGCAATACCTGGTTGTATTTTTTTTTAATTCTCTGCAGTGACTTTATAAAACCGGATGGTGTGTTAGACCATTGCAGAGAGCGGTTAAGAGGGTTGAGATCTGAGGTCATGTGTAGGTCCGACCAGGCTGAGACCGTAGATTTCCAGTGCAGTTTTTTTTAATGACAATCTAGTACCATCACCATCATTACTGACGACTAGCTTTTTTTTCCATTCCAGATTTAGTAATTAATTCAATTTAAATTCCACCAGCTGCTGATGTAAACTCGTGTCCCCGGTGCATTAGACCCGCCCTCTAGATTACTAGTCGCAGAATGCTCCCACCGATCTACTGTCTATCATGCAATCCCAGCAGGAAAAATACACACAACTCGGCAAAACCCAGATGCAAGAATTGATCGCACTTTGATTTATCTCGGAGGGATCTGCAATCTTGTCACCAGTCCCGGGGCCGCCCAGGCCTGAAACTAACCCCCATTCAAGAAGGTTGTGCAGCTGTCCCTCCCATTCATGTCATCTGCCCCTGGGGATTAGACCCAGCTCCTGTGGCCTTGAGTGGCTGCTGCATTTGGCCAGTTTGTCCTTGCCTCTGCTTTCTTGTTCCTGTGACAATGGTGGCATTCCTTCCTTTCTCCCTCTCTCTCTTCAGGACCAGTGCTGGGGAGCTTGCCAGCTTCCGAGCGGCCACGGACTGCAGGGGATGGGGGGGTGGGGGAGATGGGGCCTCCCCAACTTTGGTCATTCTTCCTTTTACAATCTCAGCTCACAGGAGGTCCATTTATGAATGAATGTGGGGGAACGTCCATCCACAAACCGCCTCACCCAAACCCAGAGCATCTCCTTAAAGAACTTGATCCTCGGTAAATTCTCTACCCCCATTTCCTTAACCCACCTCCTTCCATTATCGCACATAAGGCATTCTCAACTGCTGAATACTATTGTACCGCAATCGGCCTGATTGCAGTGATTGATAATTAGCAGGAAGATTAAAGAAAGAAGCTCCATTCAAAGCACGGCTCCCACCATCTGGCATGCCAACGGCAGTGGGTGAGTGGGAACATCCACCTCCAAGATCCCCTTTCAAGTCGCACATCAGCCCGCCTTGGTCACCGATAATGGCCCTGGTCACAGGTGGGACCCTGCTCGCCCTCTGGCACCTGGACACCTTGGCACAGCCAGCCTGGCACTTGGCACTGCCATCCTGGCTCTGCCAGTGCTGATGAAGGGGAAGGGTGTAGCCACCTAAAATGGCTGATTCCCGATTAATTTGGCCAAAACCCGATGTAAAATGGCTAACCGAAAAGGCTGATGGGAAAGGCAGCCAACAGGACACAAACAGACAGCTGCAGACAGAATAGCGTATTCGGCTCTGGGGAAGTCGGCCCAGATCGATACTCAAGACTATTAGCAGCACCTCAACCCAGACATCTGCAGTTTAATCGGCTATCCCCGGGAACAATTGCAACATATTAGCAATTGAATGCCGATCCAGACCTCTCGGCGCCAGCAGTGGCCGAGACAAAGAAAGGTGAACGACCACCCCCCGATCAAGGAATCGCCCCATTATTGGAGCATATCGAACCCAGTGATTGGGAACAAGTCCAATCACTTGGGAACAGGGTCAAGGTCCGCCCCGAGAGGCGGGAGGCCCCTGGGACCTATAAAAATAGGGGCCAAGTTCAGATCGACCCTTCTCTCTCTTCTTCTCCTGCTCACAACCTTCGCAAGAACCAGCGACCAGCAACCGTAAGTTTGACTCCAGCGATCGCTACCCGATAGAGACTCCTAGCCATCGACCCGTATCAGCCTTTTGAATCCCGCAGGCCACACCCAATTCGATAAACCATTCGTTTCCCTGACCTGGTGGGCCATCACCAAAGTTAAGTATTGGCCTTTAGTGGTAGGTAATAGTCTAGAAGTAGGATTATTGTATAAGTATTAATTGCTGTATATAATAAATGATCGTTGATTTAACATTTACTAAGCGGTGTGTTGGATTATTAATCCTTACTTGAGCTTGAACCACGTGGCGGTATCAGAAAGATACCTGGCGACTCGTGAGCAAAGATGACAGAATTAGAGCTAATAAAACTAAGGCTAATAAGAGCAACAAGGGTAGCGGCGTGATTCAACTGAGCAATTTGCTGCGGGTATTGAAACACTGCTTTTGCAGCTGGCTGGTGACTTTATTGTTCTGCTGATTGTTCAATGTTTAATGTCTGGAAGCTGTGTGTTGCTCGCTCCCGCTTCTTTTGCATCTGTGTCCTGGAGCAAGGAAAGGAAAGAAGTCAGATGACTTGCTGCCAGTGCTGGAGGAGGGAGAGAGTGGAGGCCCAAATCAACTGAGCAACTTACTGAAGGTTTTGAAGAAATGCTTTTGCAGATTGCTGGTGACTTAATTGACCTGTTTACTGTTTAATGTTTGGAACAGTTCGCTGATGACTTTATTTTACTGCCGATTGTTTAATGTTTAATGCTTGGAGGCCATGTGTTTGTCTGCTGCCACTCCTCTTGCTTCTGTAACCTGGACTAAGGAACGTACTGTCAGTGCTGGAGAGGGAGAAGGGGTGCTCACTCACTCTGCTGCGCTCTGCGTCGGTGTGACGTTCCGGTGTATTGTTGCGCTACCCCCCAGCGACTTTCTATTGATGAAAGCCTACGGCTGGGAGCGGAGGAGGAGGAGAGAGTGGCGGGTTGATTCGGATGCTGGTGACTTTATTGTGCTGTTGAGAGTTTAATGTTTTTTAAAATAAAGTTAGAGTACCCAATTTTCTTTTCCAATTAGGGGCCAATTTAACGTGGCCAATCCACCTACCCTGCACATCTTTTTGGGTTGTGGGGGTGAGGCCCACGCAGACACGGGGAGAATGTGCAAATTCCACACGGACAGTGACCCGGGGATTGAACCCAGGTCCTCAACACCGTGAAGCAGCAATGCTAACACGGTAGCATTGTGGGCAGCATGGTAGCATTGTGGATAGCACAATTGCTTCACAGCTCCAGGGTCCCAGGTTCGATTCCGGCTTGGGTCACTGTCTGTGCGGAGTCTGCACATCCTACATCCTCCCGTGTGTGCTTGGGTTTCCTCCGGGTGCTCCGGTTTCCTCCCACAGTCCAAAGATGTGCAGGTTAGGTGGATTGGCCATGATAAATTGCCCTTAGTGTCCAAAATTGCCATTAGGGGTGGGGTTACTGGGTTATGGGGATAGGGTGGAGGTGTTGACCTTGGGTAGGGTGCTGTTTCCAAGAGCCGGTGCAGACTCGATGGGCCGAATGGCCTCCTTCTGCACTGTAAATTCTTTGTGCCACCATGCTGCCCTGGCTGTTTGACGTGTATTTGGTTTTCTTTATGTAAATGCACTGTTGTAGCTCTGTGTTTGTACCAATATTCCATAGTGAAAAGGTGCCTGTGTGTGTATGGCACCGTGCATTTTCTTTGTCGGTTAATGGTTATTGGGATATATGGACTGTTAAGTGGTTTGTTTTTATCTTTTTGTTTCAAGGTTTTGTTGACCATTTCATAAAAAAGATTCTCAAGTGCTGCTGCAGGTTGTGTTTGCTGCTTGTAATTACAAATGCCTGGAGGCTGCTGCTGTTGCCTTCTTCTTCAGTAGCCTGGAGTAAGGAAAGGGAGGCTGGTGAGATGACCTGCTGCCTGGGCTGGAGAGGGGGAAGGGGAGCTCTTTCTCTCTTTTGGTGTGCTCTGGGTTGGTGTGATTCTCTATTTCTGCGGAGTCGACTGCTGGGAGCTGCGTGAGGAAGAGATAGGGAGGCGGATTGATCTGAATAAGTGGTGTTTGCTGTTTGCAGCTGCAGCTGCCTGGAGGCCGTGTGTTTGTTTGCTGCCGCCTCTTTGCCTCTGTGGCCTGGAGTTAGCAAAGTGTGGGTGTGAGATGAGCTGTTGCCTGGGCTGGAGAAGGGGAAGGGGAACTCTTTCTCTCTTCTGGTGTGCACTGGTTCGGTGTGCTTTCCACTACCAAGGTGTCGACGACTGGGAGCTGCAGCAGGGAGTGAGGGAGGCGGATTGATCTGAATGAGCAACTTCATGAAGGTGTTGAAGAAATGCTTTTGCAGCTTGCTGCTGATTTTACTGTAAGTGCGGAGAATGCTGCATGTCGGCTAGCAAGTCGCCGCGCGTCCCACACTCTGGACGGAGTGGAACGTGTGGATACCGAGCTTTGGTTCCAATGAACAAAGAACAAAGAAAAGTACAGCACAGGAACAGGCCCTTCGGCCCTCCAAGCCTGCACCGACCATGCTGCCCATCTAAACTACAATCTTCTACACTTCCTGGTCCCTATCCCTCTATTCCCATCCTATTCATGTATTTGTTAAGATGCCCCTTAAATGTCACTATCATCCCTGCTTCCACCACCTCCTCCGGAAGCGAGTTCCAGGCACCCACTACCCTCTGTGTAAAAAACTTACCTCGTACATCTCTTCTAAACCTTGCCCCTCACACCTTAAACCTATGCCTCCCTAGTAATTGACCCCTCTACCCTGGGGAAAAGCCTCTGACTATCCACTCTGTCTATGCCCCTCATAATTTTGTAGACCTCTATCAGGTCGCCCCTCAACCTCCGTCGTTCCAGTGAGAACAAACCAAGTTTATTCAACCGCTCCTCATAGCTAATGGGACCTCCATACCAGGCAACATCCTGGTAAATCTCTTCTGCACCCTCTCTGAAGCCTCCACATCCTTCTGGTAGTGTGGCGACCAGAATTGAACACTATACTCCAAGTGTGGCCTAACTTAGGCCATATGAGAAGGCCTGTATAATGGAGGCTCATGGACAGAGACAGATCCGTGAAATAACTGAACAGCAAGGATCCTCCATTTTGTTGAAGAGCTGTGAGGGGTGATACAGCGTGTTTGGTTTTCCAATATTCTCAAGTGCATTCTCATTTCTCAGACGAGTATTAGTGGCATTTCAATCAAACTGTGAGGCTTAGACACTGCCTGAACCCTGGGTGCATCAACACCACAGAGGCAGCAGCCACCAATCAAACACTTTAGAGTTGGGCTTCAACACTGGGGATACCCCCGCAACCAGGGGCTGAGTGCATGGATCACGGGGAGAGGGCGACTGAGCACTGCCCCCGGGTGTTCCCGGCATGGGTCTGAGTCTAGGGGCTCCTGATGTGGCCGGGAGTGCAGGGCAGGGGCCACGGGGCCGGCAGATCCTGGAGAAGGCAGCAGCAGTGTCGACGCAGGCACAAGGCGGCACCCCTTGTGCAGGGGGTCACCGTACATCCTGAAGACCCGGCCACCCATCAGGCCGGGGAGGAACCTAGAGGGGGAGGCTGGCAACGATCCAAGGTGCGCGGGCGCCGCCGGTAGTTTGTAGAGATGTCGGACAGTATGTGTCGCAGGAGGTTCCTTGCGGACCTGGCACCCCATGGAGACGGAGGTCACCCACTCCCAGTGGCCATGAAGGTCACCGCAGCCCTGAACCTTTATGCAACGGGTTCATTCCAGGACTCGAGCGGGAACGTGTGTGCCATTTCACAAACTACAGCTCACAAGTGCATTGATGAAGTCTCGGGTGCCTTGCATGTCAGGGCAGCAGGTTTCTCCGCAATCGGCGGGATGCCCCAGGCCCGGGGGTGATAGGTGGCACACAAAGAGCTGGTCATTGACTTCAGGGAGCAAAGTACTGTACACACCCCTGTCAGCATCAACGGGGCCGAGGTGGAGATGGTTAACAGTTTCAAATTCCTAGGGGTGCACATCTCCAAAAATCTGTCCTGGTCCACCCACGTTGACGCTACCACCAAGAAAGCACAACAGCGCCTATACTTCCTCAGGAAACTAAGGAAATTCAGCATGTCCACATTAACCATTACCAACTTTTACAGATGCACCATAGAAAGCATCCTATCGGGCTGCATCACAGCCTGGTATGGCAACTGCTCGGCCCAGGGTCGCAAGAAACTTCAGAGAGTCGTGAACACCGCCCATCACACGAACCTGCCTCCCATCCATTGACTCCATCTACACCTCCCGCTGCCTGGGGAAAGCGGACAGCATAATCAAAGACCCCTCCCACCCGGCTTACTCACTCTGCCAACTTCTTCCATTGTGCAGGAGATACAGAAGTCTGAGAACACGCACGAACAGACTCAA
Organism: Scyliorhinus torazame; assembly: GCF_047496885.1. NCBI lineage: Eukaryota > Metazoa > Chordata > Chondrichthyes > Carcharhiniformes > Scyliorhinidae > Scyliorhinus > Scyliorhinus torazame. The sequence continues at coordinate 263,809,030 of NC_092714.1, read as the reverse complement.
AAACAGCTTCTTTCCCACTGTCACCAGACTCCTAAATGACCCTCTTATGGACTGACCTCATAAGAGTCCTTCATTCCAGGAGCTGAATTAATACTACACCATGTATGCTTCATCCGATGCCAGTGCTTATGTAGTTACATTGTATACCTTGTGTTGCCCTATTATGTATTTTCTTTTATTCCCTTTTCTTCCCATGTACTTAATGATCTGTTGAGCTGCTCGCAGAAAAATACTTTTCACTCTACCTTGGTACACGTGACAATAAACAAATCCAATCCAATCCAATGTCGCCTTGCGCACACAGGGCATCAGGGAGTGCCCTTCATTAAAGGGAGGGGTTCCGCTCCCTAAATGTTCAACTCGTGTGTGACCATTACCTCTGGATCAGGCATCGGTCTGCAGGCTTCCCAGAGGGCACTCATGACAGCTACATCCTGGACACTCGGAGATCCCAGGCGACTCTGAGGACCAGCCCAGGATGACAGGTTGACTCTTGGAGGATAAGGGGTACCCGCTGAGGTCCTGGCTAATGATGCCAGTGCGGAGGCCAGAGACCGAAGCGGAGTCCCGAAATAACGAGGCCCATGTTGCCACTGTCATTGAGCATTGCATCAAATTACTCAAAGTGCGCTTCCTCTTGCAATGAAGGCCAGCATACCATTTGCTTTCTCTAACACCTGTAGCACCTGCACGCTTACCTTCAACGACTGGTGTACAAGGACACCCAGGTCTCATTGTACATTCCCTTCCCTTACTTGCACATTCTCTCTCCCAGTGAGTGATGAATCTGTGGAATTCACTACCACAAAAGTAGCTGAGGCGAAAACGTTGTGTAATTTCAAGAAGAAATTAGATATATCTCTTGGGACTAAAGAGATCGAGGGATATGGGGGGAAGGTGCGATCAGGGTATTGAACCTGATGATCAGTCAGGATCATAATGATCAGAATGAATGGTGGAGTAGGCTCGAAGGGGAGAAAGGCCTGTTTCTATTTTCTATGTATTTACCCTGATGGCTTGTCCCCATCGCCCTCCACATTCTTACTTTACTGATAATAATGCACCTTCCTCTCAAAACACCTCAGAAATCTGTTGTTAAGAAAATCAACTTCAATTATGGCATCTACCATATGGTCGACATGCTGGGAGGATACCTCATTGTGCGAGGCAATAAGTGATTTTCCCTCAGGTAATGAAGGTATCTCTGTTTATTTGGCAGATCCGACCAATAATCCCTTTGAAAATTAAGGAAGAGGTTCCACCACAAAGGCAAGGAACTAGCCAGAGTCTCTGAGGAGCCTTTCAGTTTCTCGCAGTTTCAGTTTTCCTCTCCCCCTTTTTGCTTAGTTTGTTTTATTTCCCTGGAGGCCTTGTGTTTTTTACACTCCACTGGTCTGCTAGGACAGCATGCATTCATTACCCAAATTTAATACCTTCAGCTGCAGATTCCTTGGGGGAGACGAGCGAAGCAAAAGAATTTGAACAACCTTCAATTGAAAAGTGGAGGCTTTCCACCTCGAGAAATGACATAAGCGACATTGTGGATGTTGTCCACCGGGTCACGTTCCGATCTCTTACCTGTGAAGAATCCGAGTGCCTTAATCTGGGTTTGGAAGGTGAACCCATGCAGATGGGCTGATTGCGGCTGGACTGTTTACACCCCTGTCTCTCAACGGGGCTGCAGTACCAAGTAATTGGCTGATATGGCTACTTGTGTGCGAGCAGAACTGTGATGGTCTTGTGGTATTTTATTTTCTGTTTTTAGCTGTCTGCCAGAACCGTCGAGAGGCAGCTCACAACAGCGGTACCTCCCGGAAACTAGTCAGATACAGCAACATCTGGGGAAATGACTTCTGCCACCAATTAGTCCAACGTAAGGTTTTTCTAACCACTACTGTCACCGTGTGAGTGCGTAATGTGATTCCCATCACATTTTGTTGCTGTTTTCAATAGAACAGATTGGATTAAACAGTGATTTAAGAGAGTTGTTCGAAGTTATGGGGGGACAGAGAGTTGACAGTATTTTCAGTACTTGAGGGATCTTCAGTACGTGAGATTAAATGCAAGGATTCTAGGACAGGGGGCAGTGGATTGTGCAGCTGTGGAATGCGGTATAAATGCTATGTCAATTGTATTTTTCAGGTTAAAGATAAACAGATGGAGAATATTAATTAGTTAAGTACCTTGAGCACAGGAGGCCCCAATGCGGTGTCATCATGGTTGTGTTGTAATTCACTGACTGATCACTAGGAATCTCACTAGTATATAAGTGAATGTTAGAGTCAGGTGACCTCAGACTGAGGGGAGATCTGGAAGCGAGAGGTTGCTTGTGCATGTTCATACTGATATTCATTTGTTGTTTTGTATATATTTGACGCACAGTTAATGTTAATAAATCATTTATAACTTTAGCTACAAGTGTTCTTGTAATATAAATCAGGCCATCCGACAAGAACATAACACCCAACTATCGGCCTCTCCTCCGTGGTTACATCCACACCCAGATAGATGTATATCACCACATCCCCCTTTTTTTCGTGTTACATATTTTCTGTACAGTGTTAAAGAAAATTGAACAAACTAGGTAGATAAGCGATACTCTGTACAAGTTATGATAACAGTGATCATTAAACAGTAAGTCCAAATCATATGCATGAGTCCAAAGTTAATTAATTATTATGGTTGAGCGGCTTTCTTGTTTGGTTGGTGAGTTGGTGATGTTGATGGTGGCATTGCTTTATAAACGCCATCAGTGTCCCTGTGCTGAAGGAACCAAGAAATGGTCAAATCACTTCGTTGTCGGATCTGGACTCTTTTTTTTTCTTTCGATGCGTGTGGTGGTAATTCTTGATGGCATCTGTCCTGAAAGCCAGGTTGCCTGTTGGTAGTGCAGCAAACGTGAATTGGTAAGATGCATCGTCCTGCCACGGCATGTCATTGTACTGAGCTGAGCGGTAACAGTGTCCCTCGTTTGCAGAGTTGTACCATGTCGTACCAGTCGTAGTTCCATAGGTGTTGTTTTTGCCGTGCTTGTTGTCGACGTTGGTGCCTTTGGTACGCTTCTTGCTATTGTCTTTGATGTTGTTATTGTGTTGGTTGGTTTTGTTGTCGTGTTTGCTGCGCTCAAGGACCACACTCTGTGGATAATACGAGTCCTTCAGACTCGTGGTACTCGTGTCAGCGTTCTGTGTGGCATCTGCTGTTTCCTTGAGTGTGCCGTCACTGAGTTTGTGGCTCTCCCCGTCTGGAGTCATGTCCGGCTTACTTGAATCAGCTTTGGCTTGTCGATGCTCCACGTCTGGAGTCTGGTCTGTTTCACCTGAGTCAGTTTTGGCTTTTCAATGCTCCCCGTCTGGAGCCCTTTCTGGTTCACCTGAATCAGCTTTGGTTTCTTGATGCTCCCCGTCCGGAGTCACTGCAGGTTCACTTGCATCTTCTGAAGTTTCGTGATGCTCCACGTCCGGAGTCAAAACATTCAGGAATGCATTTGCTTGTGGAGAGGCTCGAGCGAATGAGGTTTGAAGTAACGTGGTGTCACCGGAGTCACCAGTAGCCTCACTATGATTATCGAGTGCCTCTGTACACACTAGCTGAGGTCTGTCACGTTGCACATCTGGTATGGGAAGTGGGATGCCATCATCACTTGTCTCACATACAGTGGGTAGAGCCTCAGTGTCTTCTTGTCTTTCACTTGAGCTGGGTAGACTGTCAGAGTCTTTTTCTGGTGGCCCAAATAATCTGGGTGGACTGTCATAGTCTGCTTGCTGTACATTTGAGCGTGGTAGACTATCAGAGTCTTCTTCTTGTTCACTGGAGCGTGGTAGACTGTCATAGTCTGCTTGCTGTACACTTGAGCGTGGTGGACTGTCAGAGTCTTTCTGTTGTTCACTTGAGCGTGGCAGACTTGCATCGTCTGCTGCTAGTTGCTCAGAGGAGGTTGCTAGACCCTCATGGTCTTGGTCATGCAAGGACTGCGCTCTGGAGTCTTGCGTTGCTTCTATCATGGAGTCTGTCCATGAGCTCGCTGTGGAGGCTTGGACCCTTAGTGGTGCGTGGACCACTCTCTGTGTGGAGTCGGGGACTCTTCATGGTGCGTGGACCACTCTCTGTGAGGCAGCAGGCCGCTTTCTGTGGGCTTGTACCGCTCTCTGTCTCTTGGCGTCAGGCCGCAGCATCATCCTGCGAGTCGGGATGACATATATGCTGGGCTGAAGATTCCCCAATCCGAAGAACTCGTCGTCGGGGTCGTCAATGTACAACACGTCGAGTTGCGGTTCGGATTTGGTACTGGGGTAGCCACCCAAGGTGAAATGTTCGTCTGAGTCGTTGTCTTCTAGGACCATATCATCACGTTTTGTGTCGGAGCTGGCATTGGGCTCGTGATGTCCAAAGAAGAATTCAAGGTCTGAGTCATAGTCCTCAAGGACTGTATCATCTCTTTGGGTGGTGCTAACTGCTTGTGCAGGGTTCTTTCAGCTACTGGTCGAATTTTAGGCATTGTGCTGTCGTTCCAGGTGAAAGAATCGGGTTTTCCAGCGTAAACCTTTTTCCCCCGTGTTTTGGGACATTTCCCCTTTAAATGGGCGTGGTCCGGGGGCCTCTGACGTCACGAAGCATGTGACGTAGTGCGTAGGAAGCGATTGCGCATGCGCAGATCGCAGTTCCTTTACTTGGGGTCTTTTTCGCAATTGAGCATGTGCGGCTTCTCGCGCATGCGCAAATGGACCTTCCCGTTCTGTGCGCTCTTCGCGCAACTGAGCATGTGCAGCACCTTTTCCAAGATGGCTGCAATTCAAAACTGCCGTTCGTTGCTGCAAGCCTACCTCATGGTGAGTTGTGGCGCTTCTTTTACCTTTTCTTCTTGTATGTTCCTCGCAGAATTCGTAGAATTTGTCCAGGGCTGCCTGGAAGTCGCTCTTGTTTTGCCCCTTTGAGTATCTGAAGGTCTGGAAGATTTCAGCTGCTTCTGGACCCGCGATGGTAAGTAGAAACTTTCTTTTCTCTGCATCCGCCACACCATCTAGGTCGGACGCTACCAGGTAGATCTCGAACCTCTGCCTGAACCAACACCAGTTTTCACTGCGATTGCCTTGGTACCTGAGCTGCTGTGGAACCGGAATCTCGATCATTTTGCCTGGGTGTTGTTGCTGGTTGTCACTGTTTACTGAGTTGAGCTATATGGATTTAACAGTCACTCTAGGGTACCATGTTGTGTTATCCTCTTGACGTAGCATAAGCTGCTTCCTTGATGTGCACGCTGACAAAGGAAGGTTCAGACTTGGAGATAGCTTTAACACATTTATTAAACTATTAACAATTCTCCTACTTGGATTCGACGCTACTGTTAATCCTTCTATAGCTACTCAGACTGACGAACTAGTCTGCTACAATCCACATGGTAGGTGTGATGTTCAAACAACCCTGTGTCTGTACTCACTGAGTGTCTCCACTGGAAAGAGACTGAGCATGTGTGATGTGTCCTTTTATATGGGTTGGTGTAATGCTCCCCTGTGGTAGTGTCACCTCTGTGTGTATCGTGACTGCCCATTGGACATGTCCTATCTTACTGACCTATTGGTTGACTGTCTGTGTGTCATGTCTCTGGTGTCCCTCTAGTGTCTAGCTAGGTGTAGTGTATGTACATTAACCCTTTGTGTACTTACAGTGATGTATATCACCACACCCTGCACATCTTTGGGTTCTGGGGGCGAAACCACACAAACACGGGGAGAATGTGCAAACGCCACACGGACAGTGGTCCAGAGCCCGGATCGAATCTGGGACCTCGGTGCCGTGAGGCAGCAATGCTAACCACTGCGCCGCCTTATGTGACCATCTCCCACCCTGAGGGACAGAGCTTTAAGTTGCCCATGTTCCTGAGACATAAGGAAGGTGCTGCGAACAAAGGTCTTGTAAATCAGCAGCTTGATGCTATTTACGTTCCGTGAGTTAGGAGGAGGCCATTCGGCCCCTCAAACCTCCACCATTCGATAAGATCACGGCTGATCTGTTTGTATTTTGAGTTCCACATTCTCATCTACCCCTGATAATTTCATCCACACTATACACACTGGTCCCAGCAGGGACTGCCCGCACCGCACTATACACACTGGTCCCAGCAGGGACTGCCCACCCACACCGCACTATACACACTGGTCCCAGCAGGGACTGCCCACCCGCACCGCACTATACACACTGTTCCCAGCAGGGACTGCCCACCCACACCGCACTATACACACTGGTCCCAGCAGGGACTGCCCACCCGCACCACACTATACACACTGGTCCCAGCAGGGACTGCCCACCCGCACCGCACTATAAACACTGGTCCCAGCAGGGACTGACCGCACCGCACTATACACACTGGTCCCAGCAGGGACTGCCCACCCGCACTGCACTATAAACACTGGTCCCAGCAGGGACTGCCCGCACCGCACTCTACACACTGGTCCCAGCAGGGACTGCCTGCACTGCACTATACACACTGGTCCCAGCAGGGACTGCCCACCCGCACCGTACTATACACACTGGTCCCAGCAGGGACTGCCCACCCGCACCACACTATACACACTGTTCCCAGCAGGGACTGCCCACCCGCACCGCACTATACACACTGGTCCTAGCAGGGACAGCCCACCCGCACCGCACTCTACACACTGGTCCCAGCAGGGACTGCCCACCCACACCGCACTCTACACACTGTTCCCAGCAGGGACTGCCCACCCACACCGCACTATACACACTGGTCCCAGCAGGGACAGCCCGCCCGCACTGCACTATACACACTGGTCCCAGCAGGGACTGCCCGCACCGCACTATACACACTGGTCCCAGCAGGGACAGCCCGCCCGCACCGCACTATACACACTGGTCCCAGCAGGGACTGCCCGCACCGCACTATACACACTGGTCCCAGCAGGGACTGCCCACCTGCACCGCACGATACACACTGGTCCCAGCAGGGACTGCTCACCCGCACCGCACTCTACACACTGGTCCCAGCAGGGACTGCCCGCACTGCACTATACACACTGGTCCCAGCAGGGACTGCCCACCCGCACCGCACTATACCCACTGGTCCCAGCAGGGACTGCCCACCCGCACCGCACTCTACACACTGGTCCCAGCAGGGACTTCCCGCCAGCACCGCACTATACACACTGGTCCCAGCAGGGACTGCCCACCCGTACCGCACTATACACACTGGTCCCAGCAGGGACTGCCCACCCGCACCGCACTATACACACTGGTCCCAGCAGGGACTGCCCACCCGCACCGCACTCTACACACTGGTCCCAGCAGGGACTGCCCACCCGCACCGCACTCTACACACTGGTCCCAGCAGGGACTGCCCACCCGCACCGCACTATACACACTCAGGCCGGGTGTTTATATTCCGGTTTGCTCTCCCAGTGATGAGGGAGCTCCACCCCTCAGCCGGGAAGTTAGTACTCCACGGCATTCGTGGCGGTGCATAATTGGCCCGGCCCTCGTGGGTCTCGTGCCGGTTACAACACTCATTTGGAATCACCATTCAGCCAGTGACCCAAGCTTTCGGGATGATCACGCGTTCCTGGGATGATCAGAACATTACAGGAACACACAACGTAAAACCCCCAGCATGTTTCTTATCCGCGTTCCTAAATTAATGAACCCACTTTGTGCCAAAGGGTGCACACCTTAGCGTCGAAGGGAGCGCCACTTACGCCTGTCATTCTGTAGGAAACGTCCAGCCAGTGTATCTACTTGTTCTCTCCTCTGACAGCTGAAGAGTGGAACCAAAATTGGGGGGACAAGAAAAACAGAAATTCCCCGACTGGTGAGAGAGAAATATGTGTGTCGCTGCTCCAAACGGGGAGACAGGTGGGATATTGACTTGTCCACACGCTGGGAAAGGGACTCGGGTGATTGGTCATGGAAGGGGTAACAGCTCAGGAGATGTTTATGAAACCGAGCTGATGTGAACAAATAAATGCAACATTTGGTGTTGAGGGGAGGAATTAGGAGAAAAGCTTTGTGTTCAAATGTGAGTACATGACAGGTGTTTTCCCCTCTCTCTCTCTCTCTATTCTGGCAGGCTACAGATGGTCAGGCCTGGGCCTACTCGCGTCTTGAGTATTCCGGTGGCATTTATCTTTCAGATTACGTTTCTTTCCCGAAATTGTCGGCTGCCAGGAACAGACATGCATGAGCGGGATGCAATCCAGTGGGGAATCCTCTTTTACAATGAGATTCAATGTCATTCGCAGCCTTGATATTTACCCAGGGATAAGTAAATTGCATTGTGACTGTCAGCAGTTGCCAGGATGGGAAAACAAAGACCAAGCTCCTTGAAGAAATAAAAAGGAGAAAGGTTGGGGGGGGGGGGGGGGGTGCAGTTAGGGGCGTGCGATGTGGGAGAGGGAGGGAAATCTCTATGCAAAGTTCCAAGAACTGGTGAGTGAAAAGTCAGCCTAGACACAGACAGCGAGTACTGGGATTCGGTGCCAACTGCGAACCAGTGCTGAGAAATTCATCTCTTTCATACATCAACGTGGCGGGTGATGCAGTCCCGGGTTCAATTCCAGCCTTGGGTGACTGTGCGGAGTCTGCGCGTTCGGCCTGCGTCTGCGTGGGTTTCCCCCGGGTGCTCCGGTTTCATCCCACAGTCCAAAGATGTGCAGGTTAGCTGGATTGGCCGTGCTAAATTGCACCTTAGTGTCCAAAGGCTAGGTGGGGTTACGGATAGGGCGGGGGGGGGGGGGGGGGGGGGGAGTGGGCCTAGGTGCTCTTTTGGAGGATCGTTGCCGACACGATGGGCCGAATGGACTCCTTCTGCACTGTAGGGATTCTATAATTCTTCTATCGCAAAAGATTGTGAGGCAGGAGGAGCCATTATCATATGGTTCAATAATATCTGGCTTTTTACCATGCCGACAAATTATCCCTTAAATTTATTGCTAAATTATTTTTCATTACCTCTTGTCTTAGAATCGATTGCCCTAAAATCCCAAGCACAAATCTGGCGTTCTTGATTAATAAGGAGATCAGGGGTCATGGGGAGAAGGCAGGAGAATGGGGATGAGAAACATATCAGCCATGATTGAATGGCGGAGCAGACTCGATGGGCTGAATGGCCTAATTCTGCTCCTATATCTAATGGTCTTATGGTCATGCAGGCCGAGGCCTGTGACCAACAGCAGATTAAATTATATTATCATCATTATGTCGACAGTTGTGACTATCAAATGCATCAGGATCTTGGGCTTGATGTTGAAAGTTGGATCACTGCTCCACTTGCCCATTGAATTATACTTCTCCCCCTTGTAGGAGGCCAAACTACCATTTCACCCCACCGCGGGGCTCATTAAAATCAACCGCTATTACCCTTCTTGTCCAAATAGCTCCAGTAGTAACCCGACGTCTTCCCCTGGCTGCAACAAATCTCCACTGTTAATTGATTGATCTTTGATTCATAGTTTCTTGTTTGAATTTCTTGCTTGCTCAGAACCTACCTCTTTGTCTAAGATTTTGGTTATCGAGCCTGATATTTCCTAATGTGAATTGGTGTCATACTTTCTATAATGTGCAGCACGGTGGCGCAGTGTGTTAGCCCTGCTGCCTCACGGCGCCGAGGTCCCAGGTTCGATCCCAGCCCCGAGTCACTGTCCGTGTGGAGTTTGCACATTCTCCCTGTCTTTGCGTGGGTTTCGCTCCCACAACCCAAAGATGTGCAGGGTCGGTGGATTGGCCACGCTACATTGCCCCTTAATTGGAAAAAATGAATTGGGTACTCTAATTTTATAAACAAAGAAGAAAAAAACTAAAAGGAAAGAGAAAAAAACCGGCAGGGTGGCACAGTGGTTAGCACTGCTGCCTCACCGCGCCAGGGACCCGGGTTCGATTCCGACCTCTGGTGACTGTCTGTGCAGGGTTTGCATACTCTCCCCGTGACTGCATGGGTTTCGTCCGGGTGCTCCGGTTTCCTCCCACAGTCCAAAGATGCGCAGGTTGGGTGGAGTTATAGGGTTATGGGATTGGGTGGGGGCGTGGGCCAAGGTAAGGCCCTCTTTCGGAGGGTCGGCGCAGACTCGATGGGCCGAATGGGCTCCTTCTGCACTTTAGGGATTCTATGATATAACTATAAGTTGCTGTTGTCGCCCCTTAAATCACCGCTGCATAAAAATCAGCGGACTCACGTCACTTCACACTGCCTCCGTTAAGTACAATTATATCTTCCTTTTCTTCCTGCACCATCCTTTAAGCTTCCACGATTTGTTTCTAAAAATGTTGAGATTTTTTGTGTCAGGCAGTCGGTTATTGATTTTCACTCTCCTGGTTTCTCGAATACCTCATTCCCCTCATTATAAATATTTACCCTGGGGTTATATTTGCATCCCTATCTGTCTCCAGCTAATGCTATTCCTCTGCTATCCACTTCTCATTTACATATTTCCAAATTGAATAATATAATTCGAAAAGCTGTAACTCAGCCTGAGGGTTGCTATGGAGGCTACATAGTAGAGGAGCAGGTGACAACAAACAGCGGTGTTTCGGGGGAGGGGGGAGGGGGGCGGGGGCTGGGGCTCCACATTGCTGCCTCTGAGTCGAGAGGTTGTGCCCCAGAGGCTTGAGTGCAAAATGTCGGCTGAGACCCCAGTGCGGTACTGAGGGAGTGCGGCACTGTTGGAGGGGCTGGGCGGAGATGTTAAGCCAACGCTCCATCGGTCCTTCCAGATGGACGTCAATAACCCCACAACGCTGCTTCAATGAAGAGCAGGGGAGTTTTATACCCGCTGGCTTGCAAAATACTGATTTCTCAAACAGTGGGATCTTGCTGTGCATAGATTGGCCGCTGAGATACCCCAACGTGACTACATCTGGGCGGCACGGTGGTTAGCACTGTTGCTTCACAGCTCCAGTGGTTCTGCACTTTCTGCACATTCTGCGGAGTCTGCACGTTCTCCCCGTGTCTGCGTGGGTTTCCTCCGGGTGCTCCGATTTCCTCCCACAAGTCCTGAAAGACGTGCTAGTTAGGTGAATTGGACATTCTGAATTCTCCCTCTGTGTACGCGAACAGGCGCTGGAATGTGGCGACGAGGGGCTTTCCACTGTAACTTCATTGCAGTGTTAATGTAAACCTACTTGTGACAATAATAAAGATTATTATTATCTCAGATTTCCTTCATTGGCTGCAAGGTGCTTCGGGATAACTAAGCCATTGCTGAAAGGATTTAGCTGACCGGGGAGGGCTCCATGCTACTCTTACCCACCTCGCTAAGTGACTTTGTGGCTTCATGAAGGATTGTAGGGTAGTTTTTTAATATAAATTTAGTGTACCCAATCATTTTCTTTCCAATTAAGGGGCAATTTAGCATGGCCAATTCACCTACTTTGCACATCTTTGGGTTGTGGGGGTGAGACCCATGCAGACACGGGGAGAATGTGCAAACTCCACACGGACAGTGACCCAGAGCCGGGATCGAACCCGGGACCTCGGCACCGTGAGGCAGCAGGGCCGCCGTGCTGCCCCGATTGTATGGATCGTTTCATGGGTTTGACGGAACGGAGGTTCAGCCAGTGTGTATGTTCTGCTGCAACCCCCCACCACCACCTCCCACACACTCCCACCTCCTACCAACTCACCATGACCATGACCACTTCAATTATGTTCCACATCCAATCCGGACCGTCATGGTGTTACCTGTAGAGTAGGCAGCACACCTGCGTCATGGCTTCACTGAGGACCCTTTCCTCAGATTTCTAACGATGAAGGGATAAGGCACACGAGCGCGAGAGGAATGGCAGCGTTAGGTGAGGTAGGGCAGAAATGGCGTGTATGGAATGTAAAGAGTGTCACAGACAGGCCAGGCCGGGTGGCCTATTTCTCTGTTGCCACGTTAGGTATTGATGAAAGCCCCTCACTTGTCTTTCATTGGTCACTCCCAATATCTTCTCACTCAGTTCCGGTTCCCATGTCTCTTTCATGTGAGTAACCCTTCCATTAGGGAGGAAACTTACAGGGTGGGCGTGCACAAGTTTCACGCCAACCAAGAATGGGCCCAACAGAATTTTGACCCCATTATTCTTACTCTGCAATAAAAGCAGGGCAGACTGAAAGGCAGAAGAAAACTAATTCGAGGCCATAAGAAATAGGAACAGGAGTAGGCCGTTCGGCCCCTCGGGCCTGCCCCGCCATTCAATAGAATCATGGCGGATCCGACATTCCTCACTTTTCATAGAATTTACAGTGCAGAAGGGGGCCATTCGGCCCATCGAGTCTGCCTGGCTCTTTGAAAGAGCACCCTACCCAGGCCCACACCGCCACCCTATCCCCATAACCCAGTAATCCGACCCAACACTAAGGGCAATTTTGGACACTAAAGGCAATTTTACCATGGCCAATCCACCTAACCCGCACATCTTTGGTCTGTGGAAGGAAATCGGAGCACCCGGAGGAAACCCACGCACACACGGGGAGAACGTGCAGACTCCGCACAGACAGTGACCCAAGCCGGGAATCGAACCTGGGACCCTGGAGCTGTGGAGCAACTGTGCTAACCACTATGCTACCGTGCTGCCCTTTTGTGTCCTTTCGCCGTAATCCTCGATTCCTTTACGGATCAAGAATCTATCTATCTCAGCCTTAAGTATACAAAAGGATTCTGCCCCTGTGGCAAAGAGATCCAAAGACTCTCAACCCACTGAGAGGAAATTCCACCCTATCTCAGTCTTAACTTGACACCCCTTTATTCTGAGATTAGGCCCTCTGATCTGAGACTCTCCCATGAGGGAAGCATTCTCTCAACATTTACCCCATTAAAGCCCTTCATAATCCGATATGTTTCAAAGAGGTCACCTCTCACCCTTCTAAACTCCAATGAGTACAGTCCCAACCTGTTTAACCTTCGCTCACAAGACGATCCCTCCATACCGGGAATCATCCGCGTGAACCTTCTCTGAACCGCCTACCGTGAAATAATATCTTTCCTTAAATAAGGGGACCAAACTGCTCACAGCGCTCCAGATGTGGTCTCACCAGTAACTTGTACAGTTACAGCAAGACTTCCCGACTCTTATACTCCAACCCCCTGGAAATAAAGGCCAACATTCCATTAACCTTCCTGATTACCTGCTGACCCTGTGTGCTAGTTTTCTGTGTTTTGTGCACAAGTTTCCCCCAAGTCCCGTTGTGTTGCAGCTTTCTGCAGTTTTTATCCATTTAAATAATACTCTGTTCTTTTGTTCTTCCTTCCAAAATGAACGACTTCACATCTTCCCACAATGAACTCCATTTGCCAATATTTTGCCCACTTACTAAATCCATCAATATCACTTTGCAAACTGTCTGTCTCCCCTGATTTGGTTGTGCAATGCATCGTGTGTGGTTTACCTCCACGTGTGGGAGTGCACCTTTTTTTTGTTACGCTCTTGACGTAGCATAAGCTGTTTCCTTGATGTGCACTCTGACAAAGGAAGGTTCAGACTTGGAGATAGCTTTAACACGTTTATTAAACTATTAACAATTCTCCTACTTGGTACTACTACTGGGCGGCGAACGTGCAGAAAGTGTGGAGCTGGGTCAGAGGGGTTGATTCTCAGTGGGTCAGAATGGAGGAGAGTTTGTGCAGGGGGCCGGGGCTGAAGGCAACAGCGCCGCTCCCGATAGCTCCGGGGAAATATTCAGGGAGTCCGGTAATAATAGCTTCATTGAAACTCTGGAGGCAGTTTCGCCAACACTTCAGGTTGGGTTTAGGGTCAAGGGAAGTGCCAATTCGGGGGAACCACAGATTTGAGCCAGGGAGGTGGGATGGAAGTTTTCGGAAATGGGAAGAGAAGGGGATTAAGACGCTAAAAGATTTGTTTCTTCGGGGTCGGTTTGCAGGATTGAGGGAGCTGGAAGCGAAGTATGGGCTAGAGCAGGGAGAAGTGTTTAGGTACATGCAGGTTCAGGATTTTGCCAGGAAGGAGATACAGAGCTTCCCAGAGGAACCGGCCTCCACATTGCTGGAGGAGGTGTTGACAACAAGGGGACTGGAGAAGGGGGCAGTGTCAGCGGTGTACGGAGCTATTCTGGAAGAGGATAAGGCACCACTGGAAGGGATCAAAGCAAAGTGGGAGGAAGAGCTGGGAGAGGTTATAGAGGAGGGGGTCTGGTGTGAGGTGCTCCGGAGAGTGAATGCCTCCACCTCATGTGCGAGGTTGGGGCTGATACAGCTGAAGGTGGTATATAGAGCGCACCTCACGAGGGCGAGGATGAGCCGATTTTTTGAAGGAGTAGAGGATGTGTGTGAGCGTTGCGGGGTGGGGGGGGGGGGGCGGGGGGGGGGGGTGCGAATCACGTTCATATGTTTTGGTCCTGTCCAAAGCTAGGGGAGTACTGGAAGGAGGTGTTTAGGGTAATTTCCAAGGTGGTGCGTGTGAAACTGGACCCGGGTCCCCGGGAGGCCGTATTCGGGGTGTCGGACCAGCCAGGGTTGGAAACGGGAGCGGAGGCAGATATCATAGCCTTTGCTTCGCTGATCGCCCAAAGGCGGATCCTGCTGTGATGGAGAGCAGCCTCTCCACCCAGTGCCCTGGCGTGGCGGGGGGATCTGTTGGAATACTTGACCCTTGAGAAGGTTAAGTTCGAACTGAGGGGAAGCTCGGAGGGGTTCTACAAGGCATGGGCACTATTTATTATGCACTTTCAAGAACTGGATAACATCGAACATTAGTTGGGGGGTGGGGGGGGGGGGGGGGGTCTGTGTAGATTAAGGGTGACTACGGGTAATCCCTGATTCCTTTTTGTCATTTGTTTATGTAAACATGCGGGCTGATGTTTGGGGGTTGGTGGGCGGATGGGATCGTTGTTATTATGGGGATTGACATATCTTGCTGATTGTTGGTTATTGTTGATGGGTGTAAATGTGAGAGAAAATGTGAAAAAGGAGAATAAAAATATTTTTTAAAAAAAACAATTCTCCTACTTGGATTCAACTCTCCTTGTAATCCTTCTATAGCTACTCAGACTGACAAACCAGTCTGCTACAATCCACGTGGTGGGTGTGATGTTCAATCAACCCTGTGTCTGTACTCGCTGAGTGTCTCCACTGGAAAGAGACTGAGCATGTGTGATGTGTCCTTTTATATGGGTTGGTGTAATGCCCTCCTGTGGTAGTGTCACCTCTGTGTGTATCGTGAATGCTCATTGGTCGTGTCCTATCTTACTGACCTATTGGTTGAATGTCTGTGTGTCATGTCTCTGGTGCTCCCTCTAGTGGCTATCCCGTCTACGTGTATTTACATTAACCCCTTGTGTATTTACAGGGATGCATATCACCACATCTGCTATATCAGTTGATGGGGAAATATCAGTGTGACGCCGTGTAACTAACTGATGAGCTCCAGAGCGGGCTCCGGGAGCCTCAAAAGCCTCTCAGTGTTCCGTCGTAACAAGGTCAATATAAACACAAACATGACTGGGCTCCAAGACATCGTCCTCCTGACAGCAGAACATCAATCCCAGGTTGACTCTCTGCACAATAGATGCATATTGCAGAAAGAAAATGTTGCTCCGGAAAATAGTGTCAATGCAATAATTTAACATTGTCACCCTAGTTTTCAGTTTCCTGCAGAGCCTCATCCCTCTCTATCTTAATTAAGGGGCAATTTAGCGTGGCCAATCCACCTACCCTGCACATCTTTTTGGGTTGTGCGGGTGAAACCCACGCGGGCAGGGGGAGAATGTGTAAACTCCACACGGACAGTGACCCGGGGCCGGGATCGAACCCGGGTCCTCGGTGCCGTGAGGCAGCAGTGCAAACCTCTCTATCACTGTTAATCTCCTCCAGCCCCTCAAACCTTGGAGATACCTGCACTCCTCTAATTCTGGCCTCTTGAGCATCACCCATTTTGATTGCTCCTCCATTGGTAGTTGCACCTGCCTGGACTCTAAGCTCTGGATTTACACCCCTACACCTCTCTGCCACTCTATCCTCTTCTAAGATGCTCCTTGAAACCTACCTCTTTGACCAAGCTTCATGACCGACTGCTCTCACGTAGCTTTCTGTGGCTTGATGCAGTAGTTTGCAAGATAGCAACCTTGTGAATTACGTGCCCATTGGTGCATTCATTACATTAATAACGCCACAGAAGTGCAGCAGTTTCTGCTGTAGTTCAACATTTGGGGTGGACCCATGTAACAATTTTACATGGAATTCATTAGCACCAATTTGTTTGTCAATATGTTCCAGTGCAAGAGTGTAAAAGGATACATATGCAAATGTGAGAATCTGACAGGATGCGATGTCAGAAACGGTGTCAGGAATGTGACGTATGAACAGCCTCTGACATGACAGCCGCTCCAAACCCGGTGTGAACACGCTCAGTGTCTGCCACAGCTAACTTCATCACTGGGTATCTGCAGTAAGGCTATTAATGATTGAGTAGCCGCAAAGACTTATCGGCCCACATATGCAAACTATTAAGATTCAAGGGTTGAGAGCGAGAGTTGGGGGACGTAACTGTGCACATCTTAGGGGTTTCCTGGTGGCTGTTCCGTCCCCTGATGTATCAGTTCATCCGTACGTGCACCACAAATTCTCATTTGCTTCTCGGGGATTAGTAATGCCAGCTGATTGTGAGCAGATATTTTCTGGCCAGGTGATGCTTGCCACTGTGGCACCGTGCCACCTTATCATCCTGTTACATCCATCTGCCTGAAAGACGATTCTTTTCGCTCTGACAAATCTGGTCTTACAAACCAGCAACTTCAGAAAGCCAATTTGTGGGTAATTTGGCACAATCGCTCAGGGGCATTTCAGAAAATTTTGGGATGAAGGAGCTGGTTTAGCTCACTGGGCTAAATCGCTGGCTTTTAAAGCAGACTAAGGTAGGCCAGCAGCACGGTTCAATTCCCGTATCAGCCTCCCCGAACAGGTGCTGGAATGTGGCGACTAGGGGCTTTTCGCAGTAACTTCAGTGAAGCCTACTTGTGACAATAAGTGATTTTCATTTCAGCTGGAATTGTTCCCCTTACAGCAGGAGATGGTGTGTGGGGTGGGGGGAGATTTAACAGAGGGGTTCACAATTCTAAAGGGAATCGATAAGGAGGTTACTGTTTTGGCTGGCAAGAGGATTGGTTCCAAAGGACAAGAATTTATGATCGCTGGCAAAGGAGCAAGAAGCAACTTGAGGAAAATTGTTTTGAAGCCATGAGTAACTCGTAAGTCGCGGCCTGTAAGGGGGGTAGAAGCAGATTCGATGCAACTTTCAAGAAGGAATTGGATTAATAGCTGGACAGGCAAAAATCTGCATTTGTCGAAAGAGCGAGCACGTGGGGCTCATTGGAGAGGCTCTTTCAAAGAGCTAGCACAGGCCCAATGGGCTGAGTGGCACCTTGATCTGTGCTGAAAGGTTTGACGATTGTCTGAACCTGGTTCTGAATACGTGAATCGGTATATTACCTCAGGGGAGCACGTGAGGGAAACAATCGCACAGCTCACTGGTAAACGAGCGGGTGTTAAGCCGGGCGGATCAGAAATGCCCCGCCCCCATTCAGTCCCTGCTTGGTTACCGGGGCAGTGAGAGGACTCGGCGTCCCTGGGCGATAACGCTTCTTGCTCCTCAGTCAGAAGCTTGAGTGTTCAATTCCCACTCTGGAGACCTGAGGGCCGAATCCATGGCTGACACCTCTCGTGCAGAACTGAGGGACTGGTGCACTGCTGGGGGGTGCCAGCTTGCAGATGAAGTGTTAAACTGTAACCCTGCCCGCTCTCTCAGGTGGCATTAAAAGATATAGTACGAAGTCTTACAACACCAGGTTAAAGTCCAACAGGTTTGTTTCGATGTCATTAGCTTTCGGAGCGCTGCTCCTTCCTCAGGTGAATGAAGGGGTATGTTCCAGAAACACATATATAGACAAATTCAAAGATGCCAGACAATGCTTGGAATGCGACCATTAGCAGGTGATTAAATCTTTACAGATCCAGAGATGGGGTAACCCCAGGTTAAAGAGGTGTGAATTACATCAAGCCCGGACAGTTGGTAGGATTTCGCAGGCCAGATGGTGGGGGATGAATGTAATGTGACATGAATCCCAGGTCCCGGTTGAGGCCGCACTCATGTGTGCGGAACTTGGCTATAAGTTTCTGCTCGGCGATTCTGCGTTGTTGCGCGTCCTGAAGGCCGCCTTGGAGAACGCTTACCCGGAGATCAGAGGCTGAATGCCCTTGACTGCTGAAGTGTTCTCCGACTGGAAGGGAACATTCCTGCCTGGTGATTGTTGCGCGATGTCCGTTCATTCGTTGTCGCAGCGTCTGCATGGTCTCGCCAATGTACCACGCTTCGGGACATCCTTTCCTGCAGCGTATGAGGTAGACAACGTTGGCCGAGTCGCACGAGTACGTACCGCGTACCTGGTGGGTGGTGTTCTCACGTGTAATAGTGGTATCCATGTCGATGATCTGGCACGTCTTGCAGAGATTGCCATGACAGGGTTGTGTGGTGTCGTGGTCGCTGTTCTGAAGGCTGGGTAGTTTGCTGCAAACAATGGTTTGTTTGAGGTTGCGCGGTTGTTTGAAGGCAAGTAGTGGGGGTGTGGGGATGACCTTGGCAAGATGTTCATCGTCATCAATGACGTGTTGAAGGCTGTGAAGAAGATGACGTAGTTTCTCCGCTCCGGGAAAGTACTGGACGACGAAGGGTATTCTGTCGGTTGTGTCCCATGTTTGTCTTCTGAGGAGGTCGGTGCGGTTTTTTGCTGTGGCGCGTTGGAACTGTCGATCGATGAGTCGAGTGCCATATCCCATTCGTACGAGGGCATCTTTCAACGTCTGTAGATGTCTGTTACGCTCCTCCTCGTCTGAGCAGATCCTGTGTATACGGAGCGCTTGTCCATAGGGAATGGCTTCTTTAATGTGTTTAGGGTGGAAGCTGGAGAAGTGGAGCATCATGAGGTTATCCGTGGGTTTGCGGTAAAGCGAAGTGCTGAGGTGACCGTCCTTGATGGAGACGAGTGTGTCCAAGAATGCAACTGATTTTGGAGAGTAGTCCATGGTGAGTCTGATGGTTGGATGGAACTTATTAATGTCATCGTGTAGTCGTTTCAGTGATTCTTCGCCGTGGGTCCAAAGGAAAAAAATGTCATCGATGTATCTGGTGTATAACGTCGGTTGAAGGTCCTGTGCGGTGAGTAGGTCCTGTTCAAACTTGTGCATGAAGATGTTGGCGTATTGGGGTGCGAATTTGGTCCCCATGGCTGTTCCGTGCGTCTGGATGAAGAACTTGTTGTCGAAGGTGAAGACGTTGTGATCCAGAATGAAGCAGATGAGTTGCAGAATTGCATCTGGAGATTGGCAGTTGTCGGTGTTGAGTACTGAGGCTGTTGCAGCAATGCCGTCGTCATGGGGGATGCTGGTGTAGAGAGCCGAGACGTCCATTGTGACGAGGAATGTTCCTGGTTCAACTGGTCCATGGGTGCTGAGTTTCTGTAGGAAGTCCGTCGTGTCGCGACAGAAGCTGGGCGTACCTTGTACGATGGGTTTCAAGATGCCCTCGATGTAGCCAGAGAGGTTCTCACACAAGGTCCCATTGCCTGAAATGATAGGGCGGCCTGGTGTGTTGGTCTTATGTATTTTTGGGAGGCAGTAGAGATCTCCAGGACGCGCAACAACGCAGAATCGCCGAGCAGAAACTTATAGCCAAGTTCCGCACACATGAGTGCGGCCTCAACCGGGACCTGGGATTCATGTCACATTACATTCATCCCCCACCATCTGGCCTGCGAAATCCTACCAACTGTCCGGGCTTGATGTAATTCACACCTCTTTAACCTGGGGTTACCCCATCTCTGGATCTGTAAAGATTTAATCACCTGCTAATGGTCGCATTCCAAGCATTGTCTGGCATCTTTGAATTTGTCTATATATGTGTTTCTGGAACATACCTCTTCATTCACCTGAGGAAGGAGCTGCGCTCCGAAAGCTAGTGACATCGAAACAAACCTGTTGGACTTTAACCTGGTGTTGTAAGACTTCGTACTGTGCTCACCCCAGTCCAACGCCGGCATCTCAACATCATTAAAAGATATGGCACTGTTTACGAAGGAAAAAAAGCAGGAATGTTGTGTGCGCGGGTTGGTGAGGAAGGGGGCGGGGGGGGGGGGGGGGGGGCGGGGGGGGGTGAGGAGAAGGGTATGGTGAAATAATGAAAATCGCTTATTGCCACAAGTAGGCTTCAAATGAAGTTACTGTGAAAAGCCCCTAGTCGCCACATTCCGGCGCCTGTTCGGGGAGGCTGATACGGGAATTGAACTGTGCTGTTGGGCTGTCTTGGTCTGCTTTCCAAGCCAGCGATTTTGCCCTGTGTTAAACCAGCCCCATGTGCTCCCTTGTGTCCTGGTAAATATTTATTCCTCAAGGAATATCGCAAAAAAACCTGATATCCAGTCATTATCACATTGCTGAGTGTGAGAGCTTGGCACGTGAACATTGGCTGAACCTACATGACAACTCTGAGGATAAGTACTACATTGGCTTGAAAGCATTTTGGGATCTTCTCAGGTCACGAATGGTGCTGTGTAAATTCATCCTTTTTCAACCAGATGCATTGTTCGTCAAGAAGTGAGATTATTCCAACGTACAAGGGATACAAATAACGTCGGTGACATTTAACATCAGGCAGGTGAACAGCTGGCATATCCGAGTGGCGTCAGAGTTTGATGTCCTGAGTTTCTCCACAGGGAGAGATTCAGTTGGACGATCAACACCTTTTACTCCCGTCCTGCATCTCCCCAACCAGCCGTGAGCGCTCCTGTGCTCAACAGGGGCCTGGGGTTGAAAAAAAGAGGGTCTAAGGGCCTTGCTAGACGAGAGAGCCTGACATTGGTGGGCGCGGGTAGGAGGGGAGAAAATGGGAATTAAATTGCTGAGGGTGAGGTAAGTATTATCAGATTGAATGTATTTGCAGGAAGAGAGAGCATCTGCTGAAGTGAGCGGAGGGAGAGAAATCACTCAGATCCCATCCTCGATTCACGAAATAAGGCTCTTCGCTGCTTGAATTGCTGCTGGAGATGATCCTGATCATGCTGAATGTATGCAAATTCCACTTGGCATCAATGCCCGAGGGACCTCCGCAAAGCAGCATAATTCATGAGGAGAAAATCATTGCTTGAGGGTTAATGAACAGCTTGTGATGGTCTCTAATTAACACATTAATCATCAGAGTAAAAGGCAGCAGAACTCTCCGTGCCACAGTGAGGGAGAGCGGCATTCAAGTCATCAATCATAGGAATAAATGTCGAGGCAGCCTGCTCCTGTGGGACTGGCTCCGGCTGGATCTGCGCCTACCCCACTCTGTGGAGACCGCCGTCCAGTCTCAGGCTGCCAGATGCTTCCGAAACGGAGAAACAGACCTGCTCGCGTATTGCCAAGGACCGTTTTATAGTTCAGCGCGTGCACACGATGCGCACAGCAGGGTTTCTCTGGCCGCAGCCCTGTGCTGCCAGAGAGTGCGTCTGGCGGACAGTTTCAGCAGCCTGAACAAACTGTGGGCGATTGGTAAAATTCCAACCGGGTTTAGGTCGAGAGGCAGGCGGGGGGGGGGGGGGGGGGGGGGGGGGGGGGGGCACGTGGCACAGCGGTTAGCACTGGGACCGCGGCGCTGGGGACCCGGGTTCGAATCCCAGCCCTGGGTCAGTGTCCGTGTGGAGTTTGCACATTCTCCCCGTGTCTGCGTGGGTTTCACCCCCACAACCCAAAGATGTGCAGGGGAGGTGGATTGGCCATGCCAAATTGCCCCTTAATTGGAAAAAAATAATTGGGTACTCTAAATTTATTTTTAAAAAGTTTATGTCGGGAGAGTACCGCAAAAGAAACAAGTCATTCAGTCCGATTGGTTCACACTCTGCACTTTTGCCCCCATTCATCCCTTCTCACCTCACCCTATCAGCATAACCTTCTACTCCTTCGTCCCTCGTGCTTGGCCTTTTCTGTCGGCTATGTCTCTATGGGTCGCACTCTCTCGCGCTTGGTTCACAAGGTTTCCGGTTCAAGCCCCACTCAAGATTTAAGTTCAAGAATCCAGGCTGACTGCAATACTGAGCGAGTGCAGCACCGTTGGAGGTAGTGTCACCTGGTTGAAACATTAAACCAAGCTGCCTTCTTGGGTGGACATAACACCACAAAGTGACATTATTTTGAAGAAAAGTAGGGAGTTACCTCCGGTGTTTTGGCCAATGTTTATCCCTCAACATCACTCACCTAGGAGCGGGGATCCATCAAGTGGCATGTGATATGGTGCCATGGACATGTTTGATGAGGATCATGAAACATAGAATTCATATGAAGCTAGGTTCCAATAGTTTTTAATAGTTAATCAGGCACCGGAGAACCAGAGTGTGCCCTGGGCGAGGAGTGCCCTGGGTGAGGAGTGCCCTGGGCGAGGATTGCCCTCGATGAGAGTGTCCTGGGTTAGGAGTGTCCTGGGTGAGGAGTGCTCTGGGTGAGGGGTGCCCTGGGTGAGGAGTGTCCTGGGTGAGGAGTGCTCTGGGTGAGGGGTGCCGTGGGTGAGGAGTGTCCTGGGTGAGGAGTGCCCTGCGTGAGGAGTGCCGTGGGTGAGGGGTGTCCTGGGTGAGGAGTGCCCTCGGTGAGAGTGTCCTGAGTGAGGAGTGCCCTGGGTGAGGAGTGCCCTGGGTGAGGAGTGCCCTGGGTGAGGAGTGCCCTGGGTGAGGAGTGTCCTGGGTGAGGGGTGCCCTGGGTGAGAAGTGTCCTGGGCGAGGAGTGCCCTCGGTGAGAGTGTCCTGAGTGAGGAGTGCCCTGGGTGAGGAGTATCCTGGGTGAGGAGTGCCCTCGGTGAGAGTGTCCTGAGTGAGGAGTGCCCTGGGTGAGGAGTGCCCTGGGTGAGGAATGCCCTGGGTGAGGAGTGCCCTGGGTGAGGAGTGCCCTGGGTGAGGAGTGCCCTGGGTGAGGAGTGCCCTGGGTGAGGAGTGCCCTGGGTGAGGAGTGCCCTGGGTGAGGAGTGCCCTGGGTGAGGAGAGCCCTGGGTGAGGAGTGTACTGGGTGAGGAGTGCCCTGGATGAGGAGTGCCCTCGGTGAGAGTGTCCTGGGCGAGGAGTGCCCTCGGTGAGAGTGTCCTGAGTGAGGAGTGCCCTGGGTGAGGAGTATCCTGGGTGAGGAGTGCCCTCGGTGAGAGTGTCCTGAGTGAGGAGTGCCCTGGGTGAGGAGTGCCCTGGGTGAGGAATGCCCTGGGTGAGGAATGCCCTGGGTGAGGAGTGCCCTGGGTGAGGAGTGCCCTGGGTGAGGAGTGCCCTGGGTGAGGAGTGCCCTGGGTGAGGAGTGCCCTGGGTGAGGAGAGCCCT
This sequence comes from Scyliorhinus torazame, assembly GCF_047496885.1. NCBI lineage: Eukaryota > Metazoa > Chordata > Chondrichthyes > Carcharhiniformes > Scyliorhinidae > Scyliorhinus > Scyliorhinus torazame. Next base: position 263,785,713 of record NC_092714.1, on the reverse strand, counting down.
GGGTGAGGAGTGTACTGGGTGAGGAGTGCCCTGGATGAGGAGTGCCCTCGGTGAGAGTGTCCTGGGCGAGGAGTGCCCTCGGTGAGAGAGTCCTGGGTGAGGAGTGCCCTGGGTGAGGAGTGCCCTGGGTGAGGAGTGCCCTGAGTGAGGAGTGCCCTGGGTGAGGAGTGCCCTGGGTGAGGAGTGGCCTGGGTGAGGAATGGACTAGGTGAGGAGTGCCCTGGGTGAGGAGTGCCCTGGGTGAGGAGTGCCCTGGGTGAGGAGTGCCCTGGGTGAGGAGTGCCCTGGGTGAGGAGTGCCCCAGGTGAGGAGTCTCCTGGGTGAGGAGTGCCCTGGGTGAGGAGTGCCCTGGGTGAGGAGTGCCCTGGGTGAGGAGTGCCCTGGGTGAGGAGTGCCCTGGGTGAGGAGAGTCCTGGGTGAGGGGTGCCCTGGGTGAGGAGTGCCCTGGGTGAGGAGTGCCCTGGGTGAGGAGTCTCCTGGGTGAGGATTCTCCTGGGTGAGGAGTGCCCTGGGTGAGGGGTGCCCTGAGTGTGGGGTGCCCTGGGTGAGGAGTGCCCTGGGTGAGGAGTGCCCTGGGTGAGGAGTGCCCTGAGTGAGGGGTGCCCTGGTGAGGAGGGCCTGGGTGAGGAGTGTCCTGTGTGAGGGGTGCCCTGGGTGAGGAGTGCCCTGGGTGAGGAGGGCCTGGGTGAGGAGTTCCCTGGGTGAGGAGTGCCCTGGGTGAGGAGTGCCCTGGGTGAGGAGTGCCCTGGGTGAGGAGTGTCCTGGGTGAGGAGTGCCCTGGGTGAGGAGGGTCCTGGGTGAGAAGTGCCGTGGGTGAGGACTGCCCTGGGTGAGGAGTGCCCTGGGTGAGGAGTATCCTCGGTGAGGAGTGCCCTGGGTAAGGAGTGTCCTGGGTGAGAAGTGCCCTGGGTGAGGAATGCCCTGGGTGAGGAATGCCCTGGGTGAGGAGTGCCCTGGGTGAGGAATGCCCTGGGTGAGGAATGCCCTGGGTGAGGAATGCCCTGGGTGAGGAATGCCCTGGGTGAGGAGTGCCCTGGGTGAGGGGTGCCCTGGGTGAGGAGTGCCCTCAATGAGAATGTCCTGGGTGAGGAGTGTCCTGGGTGAGGAGTGTCCTGGGTGAGGAGTGCCCTGGGTGAGGCGTGCCCTGGGTGAGGAGTGTCCTGGGTGAGGAGTGCCCTGGGTGAGGAGTGCCCTGGGTGAGGAGTGTCCTGGGTGAGGAGTGTCCTGGGTGAGGCGTTCCCTGGGTGAGGAATGTCCTGGGTGAGGAGTGTCCTAGGTGAGAGTGTCCTGGGTGAGGAGTGCCCTCCGTGAGAGTGCCCTGGGTGAGGAGTGCCCTGGGTGAGGAGTGCCCTGGGTGAGGACTGCCCTGGGTGAGGATTGCCCTGGGTCAGAATGCCCTGGGTGAGGACTGCCCTGGGTGAGGAGTGCCCTGGGTGAGGAGTGCCCTGGGTGAGGAGTGTCCTTGGTGAGGAGTGTCCTTGGTGAGGAGTGCCCTGGGTGAGGGGTGCCCTGGGTGAGGGGTGTCCTGGGTGAGGGGTGCCCTGGGTGAGGGGTGTCCTGGATGAGGAGTGGCCTAGGTGAGGAGTGTCCTGAGTGAGGGATGCCCTGGTGAGGAGGGCCTGGGTGAGGAATGTCCTGAGTGAGGGGTGCCCTGGGTGAGGAGTGCCCTGGGTGAGGAGTGCCCTGGGTGAGGAGTGTCCTGAGTGAGGGATGCCCTGGTGAGGAGGGCCTGGGTGAGGAATGTACTGAGTGAGGGGTGCCCTGGGTGAGGAGTGCCCTGGGTGAGGATTGCCCTGGGTGAGGAGTGCCCTGGGTGAGGAGTGTCCTGGGTGAGGAGTGTCCTGGGTGAGGAGTGTCCTGGGTGAGGAGTGCCCTGGGTGAGGAGTGCCCTGGGTGAGGAGTGCCATGGGTGAGGAGTGCCATGGGTGAGGAGTGCCCTGGGTGAGGAGTGCCCTGGGTGAGGAGTGCCCTGGGTGAGGAGTGCCCTGGGTGAGGAGAGCCCTGGGTGAGGAGTGCCCTGGGTGAGGAGTGCCCTGGGTAAGGAGTGTCCTGGGTGCGGAGTGCCCAGGGTGAGGAGTGCCCTGGGTGAGGACTGCCCTGGGTGAGGAGTGTCCTGGGTGAGGAGTGCCCTGGGTGAGGAGTGCCCTCAATGAGAATGTCCTGGGTGAGGAGTGTCCTGGGTGAGGAGTGTCCTGGGTGAGAGTGTCCTGGGCGAGGAGTGCCCTCGGTGAGAGAGTCCTGGGTGAGGAGTGCCCTAGGTGAGGAGTGCCCTGGGTGAGGAGTGCCCTGGGTGAGGAGTGGCCTGGGTGAGGAGTGGCCTGGGTGAGGAGTGGCCTAGGTGAGGAGTGCCCTGGGTGAGGAGTGCCCTGGGTGAGGAGTGCCCTGGGTGAGGAGTGCCCTGGGTGAGGAGTGCCCTGGGTGAGGAGTGCCCCGGGTGAGGAGTCTCCTGGGTGAGGAGTGCCCTGGGTGAGGAGTGCCCTGGGTGAGGATTGCCCTGGGTGAGGAGTGCCCTGGGTGAGGAGTGCCCTGGGTGAGGAGAGTCCTGGGTGAGGGGTGCCCTGGGTGAGGAGTGCCCTGGGTGAGGAGTGCCCTGGGTGAGGAGTCTCCTGGGTGAGGATTCTCCTGGGTGAGGAGTGTCCTGGGTGAGGGGTGCCCTGAGTGTGGGGTGCCCTGGGTGAGGAGTGCCCTGGGTGAGGAGTGCCGTGGGTGAGGAGTGTCCTGAGTGAGGGGTGCCCTGGTGAGGAGGGCCTGGGTGAGGAGTGTCCTGAGTGAGGGGTGCCCTGGGTGAGGAGTGCCCTGGGTGAGGAGTGCCCTGGGTGAGGAGTGTCCTGGGTGAGGAGTGCCCTGGGTGAGGAGGGTCCTGGGTGAGAAGTGCCCTGGGTGAGGACTGCCCTGGGTGAGGAGTGCCCTGGGTGAAGAGTATCCTCGGTGAGGAGTGCCCTGGGTAAGGAGTGTCCTGGGTGAGAAGTGCCCTGGGTGAGGAATTCCCTGGGTGAGGAATGCCCTAGGTGAGGAGTGCCCTGGGTGAGGAGTGCCCTGGGTGAGGAGTGCCCTCAATGAGAATGTCCTGGGTGAGGAGTGTCCTGGGTGAGGAGTGTCCTGGGTGAGGAGTGCCCTGGGTGAGGCGTGTCCTGGGTGAGGAGTATCCTCTGTGAGGAGTGCCCTGGGTAAGGAGTGTCCTGGGTGAGAAGTGCCCTGGGTGAGGAATGCCCTGGGTGAGGAATGCCCTGGGTGAGGAATGCCCTGGGTGAGGAGTGCCCTGGGTGAGGAATGCCCTGGGTGAGGAGTGCCCTGGGTGAGGAGTGCCCTCAATGAGAATGTCCTGGGTGAGGAGTGTCCTGGGTGAGGAGTGCCCTGGGTGAGGCGTGCCCTGGGTGAGGAGTGTCCTGGGTGAGGAGTGCCCTGGGTGAGGAGTGCCCTGGGTGAGGAGTGTCCTGGGTGAGGAGTATCCTGGGTGAGGCGTTCCCTGGGTGAGGAATGTCCTGGGTGAGGAGTTCCCTGGGTGAGGTGTGCCCTCCGTGAGAGTGCCCTGGGTGAGGAGTGCCCTGGGTGAGGAGTGCTCTGGGTGAGGAGTGCCCTGGGTGAGGACTGCCCTGGGTCAGAATGCCCTGGGTGAGGACTGCCCTGGGTGAGGAGTGCCCTGGGTGAGGAGTGCCCTGGGTGAGGAGTGTCCTTGGTGAGGAGTGTCCTTGGTGAGGAGTGCCCTGGGTGAGGGGTGCCCTGGGTGAGGGGTGTCCTGGGTGAGGCGTGCCCTGGGTGAGGAGTGCCCTGGGTGAGGAGTGTCCTGGATGAGGAGTGCCCTGGGTGAGGAGTGCCCTGGGTGAGGAGTGTCCTGAGTGAGGGATGCCCTGGTGAGGAGGGCCTGGGTGAGGAATGTCCTGAGTGAGGGGTGCCCTGGGTGAGGAGTGCCCTGGGTGAGGAGTGCCCTGGGTGAGGAGTGCCCTGGGTGAGGAGTGTCCTGGGTGAGGAGTGTCCTGGGTGAGGAGTGTCCTGGGTGAGGAGTGCCCTGGGTGAGGAGTGCCATGGGCGAGGAGTGCCCTGGGTGAGGAGTGCCCTGGGTGAGGAGTGCCCTGGGTGAGGAGTGCCCTGGGTGAGGAGTGCCCTGGGTGAGGAGTGCCCTGGGTAAGGAGTGTCCTGGGTGAGGAGTGCCCTGGGTGAGGAGTGCCCTGGGTGAGGAGTGTCCTGTGTGAGGAGTGTCCTCGGTGAGAGTGTCCTGGGTGAGGAGAGCCCTGGGTGAGAAGTGCCCTGGGTGAGGAGTGCCCTGGGTGAGGAGTGCCCTCAATGAGAATGTCCTGGGTGAGGAGTGTCCTGGGTGAGGAGTGTCCTGGGTGAGGAGTGCCCTGGGTGAGGCGTGTCCTGGGTGAGGAGTATCCTCGGTGAGGAGTGCCCTGGGTAAGGAGTGTCCTGGGTGAGAAGTGCCCTGGGTGAGGAATGCCCTGGGTGAGGAATGCCCTGGGTGAGGAGTGCCCTGGGTGAGGAATGCCCTGGGTGAGGAGTGCCCTGGGTGAGGAGTGCCCTGGGTGAGGAGTGCCCTCAATGAGAATGTCCTGGGTGAGGAGTGTCCTGGGTGAGGAGTGCCCTGGGTGAGGCGTGCCCTGGGTGAGGAGTGTCCTGGGTGAGGAGTGCCCTGGGTGAGGAGTGCCCTGGGTGAGGAGTGTCCTGGGTGAGGAGTATCCTGGGTGAGGCGTTCCCTGGGTGAGGAATGTCCTGGGTGAGGAGTGCCCTGGGTGAGGTGTGCCCTCCGTGAGAGTGCCCTGGGTGAGGAGTGCCCTGGGTGAGGAGTGCTCTGGGTGAGGAGTGCCCTGGGTGAGGACTGCCCTGGGTCAGAATGCCCTGGGTGAGGACTGCCCTGGGTGAGGAGTGCCCTGGGTGAGGAGTGCCCTGGGTGAGGAGTGTCCTTGGTGAGGAGTGTCCTTGGTGAGGAGTGTCCTTGGTGAGGGGTGCCCTGGGTGAGGGGTGCCCTGGGTGAGGCGTGCCCTGGGTGAGGAGTGCCCTGGGTGAGGAGTGTCCTGGATGAGGAGTGCCCTGGGTGAGGAGTGCCCTGAGTGAGGAGTGTCCTGAGTGAGGGATGCCCTGGTGAGGAGGGCCTGGGTGAGGAATGTCCTGAGTGAGGGGTGCCCTGGGTGAGGAGTGCCCTGGGTGAGGAGTGCCCTGGGTGAGGAGTGCCCTGGGTGAGGAGTGTCCTGGGTGAGGAGTGTCCTGGGTGAGGAGTGTCCTGGGTGAGGAGTGCCCTGGGTGAGGAGTGCCATGGGTGAGGAGTGCCCTGGGTGAGGAGTGCCCTGGGTGAGGAGTGCCCTGGGTGAGGAGTGCCCTGGGTGAGGGGTGCCCTGGGTAAGGAGTGTCCTGGGTGAGGAGTGCCCTGGGTGAGGAGTGCCCTGGGTGAGGAGTGTCCTGTGTGAGGAGTGTCCTCGGTGAGAGTGTCCTGGGTGAGGAGAGCCCTGGGTGAGAAGTGCCCTGGGTGAGGCGTGCCCTGGGTGAGGAGTGCCCTGGGTGAGGAGTGCCCTCAATGAGAGTGTCCTGGGTGAGGAGTGTCCTGGGTGAGGAGTGTCCTGGGTGAGGAGTGTCCTGGGTGAGGAGTGTCCTGGGTGAGGAGTGCCCTGGGTGAGGAGTGCCCTGGGTGAGGAGTGCCCTGGGTGAGGAGTGCCCTGGGTGAGGAGTGCCCTGGGTGAGGAGTGCCCTGGGTGAGGAGTGCCCTGGGTGAGGAGTGCCCTGGGTGAGGAGTGCCCTGGGTGAGGAGAGCCCTGGGTGAGAAGTGCCCTGGGTGAGGAGTGCCCTGGGTGAGGAGTGCCCTGGGTGAGGAGTGCCCTCAATGAGAATGTCCTGGGTGAGGAGTGTCCTGGGTGAGGAGTGCCCTGGGTGAGGCGTGCCCTGGGTGAGGCGTGCCCTAGGTGAGGCGTGTCCTGGGTGAGGAGTGTCCTGGGTGAGGAGTGTCCTGGATGAGGAGTGTCCTGGGTGAGGAGTGTCCTGGGTGAGGCGTTCCCTGGGTGAGGAATGTCCTGGGTGAGGAGTTGCCCTGGGCGAGGTGTGTCCTAGGTGAGAGTGTCCTGGGTGAGGAGTGCCCTCCGTGAGAGTGCCCTCCGTGAGAGTGACCTGTGTGAGGAGTGCCCTGGGTGAGGAGTGCGCTGGGTGAGGAGTGCCCTGGGTGAGGAGTGCCCTGGGTCAGAATGCCCTGGGTGAGGAGTGCCCTGGGTTAGGAGTGTCCTTGGTGAGGAGTGCCCTGGGTGAGGGGTGCCCTGGGTGAGGAGTGTCCTGGGTGAGGGGTGCCCTGGGTGAGGAGTGCCCTGGGTGAGGGGTGCCCTGGGTGAGGGGTGCCCTGTGTGAGGAGTGCCCTGGGTGAGGAGTATTGTGGGTTTGAAACCAGATTTCATAATAATAATCTTTATTAGTGTCACAAGTAGGCTTACAGTAACACTGCAATGAAGTTACGGTGAAAAACCCCTAGTCACCACATTCTGGCGCCTGTTCGGGTACACTTCAGGAGAATTCTTAATGTCCAATTCATCTAACAAGCATGTCTTTCGGGACTTGTGGGAGGAAACCGGAGCCCCTGCAGGACACCCACGCAGACACGGGCAGGGAGAACGTGCAGACCCCGCACAGACTGTAACCTAAGCCGGGAATCGAACCTGGGACCCTGCCGCTGTGAAGTGACAGTGCTAACCACTGTGCTATCGTGCATTTGGTCACATAGTAATTGTGATCTAGGAAAGACCCATTCATTCTCCAGCATAAGGACCAGTTGCGTAAGTGCCGACTCCAGCAGTTCGGGTTGAGTGCCCATGCCTACCTGTTCTCTCCACACTCCCAGTCCGCTGCAGGTGTTAACGCCTATTTCTGACAGAGTAACTCGGTCCAGTTGTGGTTACTAAGATCAGAAGTGAGAAGATCTGCAATTTGCTACATTCCCCGTACTCCAGTCTAGCTCTGTTCACTGGAAATTCTCACTTCTTCAGTTTCTGATTGACACCCTGTGAATTTCCTGCCATACTCTGTAGTGTTTTTCTGCCTTTGCTTCAGATTTCAGCATTCTTTTCATCTCGATATTCTAAAGAGAGAAAGTAGGTGAGATCAGACAAGATTGAATCGCATGAAGCTCTTTTCTTTCGCAAGGAGAGAACTAATCTGCTAGAGGCCCTTAAGATTCTGAAAGGGTTTGACAGGGTTATCATAGAATTATAGAATTTACAGTGCAGAAGGAGGCCATTCGGCCCATCGAGTCTGCACTGGCTCTTGGAAAGAGCACCCTACCCAAGGTCCACACCTCCACCCTGTCCCCATAACCCCGTAACCCCACCCAACACTAAGGGCAATTTTGGACACTAAGGGCAATTTATCATGGCCAATCCACCTAACCTGCACATCTTTGGACTGTGGGAGGAAACCGGAGCACCCGGAGGAAACCCACGCGGACACGGGGAGGATGTGCAGACTCTGCACAGACAGTGACCCAAGCCGGAATCGAACCTGGGACCCTGGAGCTGTGAAGCAATTGTGCTACCCACAATGCTACCGTGCTGCCCACAGGTTGGTGCTGTGAAAATGTTTACACCAGAGGCAACAAATGTAGGATCGTCACTAATAAATATAAGAAAGAATTCAGGAGAAACCTCTTTACCCAAGAACTCACTACCCCAAGAAGTAGATTTTTAAAATGAAGTGAGAATACTCAATTATTTTTTTCCAATTAAGGGGCAATTTAGCGTGGCCAATCCACCTAGCCTGCACATCTTTGGATTGTGGGGGCGAAACCCACGCAGACACAGGGAGAATGTGCAAACTCCACACGGACAGTGACCCAGGGCCGGGATCGAACCAGGGTCCTTAGCACTCTGAGACAGCAGTGCCAACCACTGGCCCACCCACCCCAGAAGCAAATGAGATGAGTAGTGTGAGCCAATGTATTATTTACCCTTTTAATGTACAATCGCTTTTTAACGAAGCAACCGTTTCCTTATTTTTTCGATACGAATGAATGTAGACCGGTTGTGGTATTAATGCCGTGTGTGTGTGTCTAATGATGGCAACACAAAACATCAAGAGAAAAGATGGAGACTGAAGGTATGTAAAGAACATTACTGAACTACACTGTGGGCTCTAAACACAAAGCACGATGGTCAATTTAGTCAAGACAAAGCTTTGCTAGCATCAGCAAACTCTGTAAAATGACTCAAGCTGGATGAGGACTCGTACCAGGGAACATAAACAGTCAGAACCTCATTGAGGGCAGTAAAGTGCCACTTTCTCCCAGCTTTAAGATTGACAACAGTGTTGGAGATAACAAAGGAGAGTCAAGCTGGCTTCAAGTGTGACCTTTGAATGGGGCCCATCAGGGAACATCTGTGAAGCGATGGAAACGAGCATTGATGTAACTGAAAATTAAATGAGTTAAAGAAACAGGTTTTACCTTTAGCAGAAAAGGGTTAAAGTTCGTGTGTTAGTTTTATTCGGAGTGGAAACAGAGGGATCTTGAGACCAGGTGGAGGTTCTAACAATCGCATTAGTGCATTTCAGAGGCGGTTAGATGAACACATGAGTGAGAGAGATAGGAACCAAAGGATATGCTCATAGGGTTGGATGAAGCATGGGGGAGGAGGTTCATGTGGAGTGTAAGCACCATGGACCATTAATGGCACGGTGGCACTGCTACCTCACAGCCACCAGAGACCTGCGCCTGATTCCAACCTCGTGTGACTGTGTTGAGTTTGTACGTTCTCCCCGTGTCTACGTGGGTTTCCTCCGGCTGCTCTGGTTTCCTCCAACAGTCTGAAGATGTGCGGGTTAGATGGATTGGCCATGCTAAATTGCCGCTTAGTGACCAGGGGATGTGCAGGTTAGGTTACGGGTATCGGGCGGGGTGGACGGAGGAGTAGACATGGGTAGGATGCTCTTTCGGAGGGTCGGTGCAGAGCCAATAGGCCGCATGGCCTCCTTATGCAATGTAGGGATTCTAAGATACAGTTGGGCTGAATGGCTGGTTTCTGTGCTGTAAGTGCTTTGTAATCTAATTCAGGACAAGTGGACAAAAATAAATTGCAATTAGAATCACTGTAGAGAAGGCGTGATCCATCACCGACTCAATTTTACTCAGCAAATAAGCTATCGAGCATCTTTACATTGTTCTCAACCACCACAAACACACAGATCAGAGCATCAGATAGACGTAGCGAACCCATATTGAATAATAACTGGAGTCTCGCACACAAATCCATGATTGTATGGAACGGAGACCGGGCAGGTTGACAATCATCTGGTTAGATCCGGGATCAATATTCATCAACTTTTGGTACATTGGCAGTGTTTTACTCCAGAAAGTCAGGTGTTGAATGTTATAACTGGAGCCAACCTTTGCAAACCTTTACAATCATTTATTTGCAGAGTTACACATTTACGAACATGCGCCTCCTAACCCAGCCACCTGCTGCGTGAATCCCAGATAATGTCCGCCACCTGCATATATTTAAATATATAAATAATAAGCAATTTACAAACAGGAAGGAAAAACATCAGATGAAAGGTACAATGCTATTCTAAAATACTGCAGGAGGATCTTTACTTACTTCTGTGATAAAGGATATTACTGGCTCCTGGGGGGGGGGGGTTAGTATTTGGTTGATGGCAGATTGACTACCCCCACTGCGTGGAGAGGCCCCCAGGTAAATAGAGGCAGTCTCATAGTGTCAGTGGTGGTTGGGGGAATTGTTTAATTATTTAAATAAAAAGCAGACCGGGGGGCAGGGAGGCAAACACCCCCCCCCGCAGAGCATCAGGGTGGGTCGAAGCATCAATCACCTGATTGTCGCTTGTAAAATTGAGGAGGAGGTCCTGCTGGCCGCCTGTACCTGCTAGCGTTCTGCTTCACCTGCCGATGAGAAAGATTCAACCCTTCAGCTGCACAACGTCAGATCCCGTCAGCGGGATTCTCCGTCGACGGGATCGTCCGTTTCGCCGGCCGGGCACCCACGCCCGCGGGTTTCCCCGACGGCGTGAGGTGGCCACAATGGAAAACCCCCATTGGTCGGCTGCGGGAACGGAGAATCCCACTGACGGCGGCGGCGCGTCGCGCTGGAAAAAGCGGCTGGCGGTCTGGAGACGCCCACTCAGTTTCTTTCAGTCACTGCTGACTTGCAGCTTGACATTTTGAACAATCCTCTTCACCAGCTTCGCTTTAATTTAGTTTTGCTCTTGATGGGCAGCAAGGTGGCGCAGTGGTCAGCATTGCTGCCTGCGGCGTTGACGACCCGGGTTCGAATCCCGGCCCCGGGTCACTGTCCGTGTGCAGTTTGCACATTCTCCCCGTGTCTGTGTGGGTTTCACCCCCACAACCCAAAAGATGTGCAGGGTAGGTGGATTGGCCACGCTAAATTGCCCCTTAATTGGAAAAAATAATTGGGTACTCTAAATTTAAAAAAAAAGTTTTGCTCTTGATCTATCTTTACTTTCTTCATACATGGCCACTAGCTTCGCCAGCGTTTATTGCCCATTGCCCTTGAACTGAGTGGCTTGCTGGGCCATTTCAGAGGGTATTTAAGAGTCAACCAACATTGCCGTGGGCCTGGAGCCAAGAAATTAGTGAATTAGATGGCGCTCCTGCAAAAACGGTTTCACGGTCGTCATTCGACTTTTAATTCCAGATTTTTATTGAATTCAAATTTCAGGATCTGGCGGGGTGGGATTCGAACCTGGATCTCCAGGGCATTCCGCCGGGTCTGTGGATTACTAGTCAAGTGACAATATGCCACTGCCCCTCCTATTGCATTTGGAATCTGCATCTACCACCCTTTCAGGCTCTTCATTCCAGCTCACAGCAACTCGCCGCATAAATACATTTTCTCCTCATCCACCCCCCTCTTTGTATCAATACAGATTTTATCAAACGTAGTCAGCTTTAATTTCCATTCAGACCAACATTGTGTGTTCATCCAATGAAAACAAACAAGCCAAGTTGGGACGAGGTGTTAGATTTCTTCACCTGTTCCCTGAAGCTACGGACATGTGATGTTACTAATAGATGAACATTCGAATTAGGCCCCATTCGGCCCCTCGAGCCTTCTCTGCCATTCAATATCATGGCTGATCTGGGGCGGGATTCTCCGCAATCGGCGCGATGTCCGCCGACCGGCGCCAAAAACGGCGCGAATCAGTCCGGCATCACGCCGCCCCAAAGGTGCGGAATTCTCCGCATCTTGAGGGGCCGAGCCCTCACCTTGAGGGGCTAGGCTTGCGCCGGACTGATTTCCGCCCCGCCAGCTGGCGGGAAAGGCCTTTGGTGCCCCGCCAGCTGGCGCGGAAATTACTTTGCCACTCACGGCATCCCCGCGCATGCGCAATGGAGGGGGTCTCTTCCGCCTCCGCCATAGTGGAGACCATGGCGAAGGCAGAAGGAAAAGAGTGCCCCCACGGCACAGGCCCGCCCGCCGATCGGTGGGCCCCGATCGCGGGCCAGGCCACCGTGGGGACACCCCCCGGGGCCAGATCGCCCCACGCCCCTCCCCCCCCAGGACCCCGGAGCCCGGCCGCGCCACCTTGTCCCGCCGGTAAGAGAGGTGGTTTGATTCTCGCCGGCGGGACAGGTATTCCAGCAGCGGGACTTCGGCCCATCGCGGGCCGGAGAATCGCCGGGGGGGGGGGGGGCCCGTCAACCGGCGCGGCGCGATTCCCATCCCCGCCGAATATCCGGTGCCGGAGAATTCGGCAACCGGCGACGGCGGGATTCACGCCAGCCCCCGGCGATTCTCCGACCTGGCGGGGGGTCGGAGAATCCCGCCCCTGATTTCAACCTCAACCCCACATTACTGCCTACCCATGATAACCAATAAGACCATAAGACATAGGAGCAGAATTAGACCATTCAGCCCATCGAGTCTGCTCCGCCATTCAATCATGGCTGATATTTTTCACATCCCCATTCTCCTGCCTTTTCCCCATAACCCTTGATTGCCTTATTAAGCAAGAACCTATCTATCCCTGTCTTAAAGACTCTCAGTGATTTGGCCTCCACCTTTCACCCCCTTGTCAATCAGGAATCGATCTAGATCTGCCTTAAAAATGTTCAAAGGCTCTGCTTCCACTACCTTCCGAGGAAGAGAGTTCCCCAGCTCACGGCCATCAGAGAAAGAATTCTCCTCATCTCTGTCTTAGATGAACTAGCCCTTATTTTTAAACTGTGACCTCCTAGGTCTAGATTCTCCCACAAGAGGAAACATCCTTTCCACACCCATTCTGTCAATACCTCTCAGGATCGTAAATGTTTCGATGAAGTCGCCTCTCGCTCTTCTATACTCCAAATACAAACCTAACCTCGCCAACCTTTTCTCATCAGGCAATTCACCCATTCCTGGTATTAGTCCAGTAAATCTTCTCTGAACTGTTTCTAATACGTTTGCATATTTCCTTAGAAAAGGAGCCCAACACTGTACACAATACTCCAGATGTGGCCCCACCAATGCCCTGTCCAGCTGAAGCATTACCTCCCCTACGTTTGGAATCAGTTCCCCTCACAATAAACAATAATATTCTATTAGTTTTCCTAATTACTGGCTGTACCAGCCTTTTGTGCTTCACACACTAGGACACTCAGATCCCTCGGCACCTCGGAGCTCAGCAATCTCCCACCATTTCGATAATATACTTCTTTATTCTTCCTGCCAAATGGACAATTTTAATTCCTCAACATTATACCCCATTTGCCAGACTTTTGCCCATTCACTTAACCTTTCTATCTCTCCTTGTAGCCACCTTATGTCCTCTTCCCAAGATACTATCCTACCTATCTTTGCGTCACCAGCAAAATTAGAAAACATACCTCCAACCATGGTATCCCTACTGTGCAGAAGGAATTCATTCGGCCCATCGAGTCTGCATCGGCTCTCCGAAAGAGCAGCCCACCCAGGCCCACGGCCCATCCTACTCCTAAAACCCCACCCCAAGGGGCAATTTAGAATGGCCAAGCCACCCAACTTGCACATCTTTGCTCCGTGGAAAGAAACCGGAGCACTCGAAGGAAACCCACGCAGACACAGGGAAAATGTGCAAACGCCACACAGTCACCCAAGGCCGGAATCGAACCCGGGTCCCCGGCGCTCGAACGCAACAGTGCTAACTACAGTGCTATTGTCCCTCGATCCAAGTCATTTATATGAATTGTAAAGTGTTGGAGCTCTAGCACTGATTCCCATTGCACGTGACTCATCACGTACTGCCAAACAGAACAATACCCATTTATGCCAACGTTTCTTTCCTATTAGCCAGCCAATCTTCAAACTATGCCAATATGTTACCCCCTACACCATGAGCTTTCATTGTCCGCATTAACCTTTGATGTGGCACCAAAACAAATCCGGGTGCTACGATCTCCTCCCACAATTCCTGAAAGACGTGCTTGTTAGGTGAATTGGACATTCTGAAATTCTCCCTCCGTGTGCCCGAACAGGTGCCGGAATGTGGCGACTAGGGGATTTTCACAGCAACTTCATTGCAGTGTTAATATAAGCCTACTTGTGACAATTAAGATTATTACAAAAATTTTCCTTCTCCCGCCATTTGACTTACATCCGTAAAAAACATAAGTTAGATATGTATCAGAAATTGGAAGATTAACCACTTGATCTGAGTATTTTCTCGAAGATTTGTATGAGGGTTGAGATTTCTTGGGCTTTCTCCTTACTTCCAATAAAGTTGACCTTTTAAATATCCTCCAATCATCCTATGGTTCTGGACTCCCAGCTCAACACAAGTGTTGCAAGCATCTTAAGCATAGCTACCCTGGGTTAGAACTCTCCTGGTTCCAATGTTCTTTAACTCCGGAATCTTGCATCGATGAACTCTCCCTCTTCTCAGCTTGTTTATCCCCAAAGTCAAATTCACAGTTAGTAGAGTATTTCTGTTATCAAACTGTTGAAACCATTTTAACCAGCACACAGAATTTCAACTGGGGCAAGGTTCTTTGTGTTTCTCGACGGCGTCAACATGGCCCCAGGATCAGCAATTCTAGCCCCTACAGGGGGCCAGCACGGCACTGGAGCGACCCACGCCGCTCCAGCTGCCGATCCCCGGCATCAGATGGGCGCCGCGAGTCTGCGCATGCGCAGTGGGACCGGCGCCAACGCGCACATGCGCAGTGGCTCCCTTCTCTGTGCCGGCCCCGATGCAACTTGCCGTAGGGCTACAGGGGCCGGCGCGGAACAAAAGAGGCCCCCAGCCTGAGAGGCCGGCCTGCCAATCAGTAGGCCCCGATCGCGGGCTAGTCAACAATGAAGGCCCCCCCAGGGCCAGACCACCCTCCCCCCCCCCCCACCAAGCACCCCCCGGATGCATGCACGCAGAGGGCCCATCGGGAAAGACCAGGTGTGAATTGCGCCGGCGGGACTCAGGTTTTTTTGCGTGGCCGCTCGGCCCATCCCGGGTGGAGAATCAGCGGGGGGGGGGGGGGGGGGGGGCGCGTACAGCGGCCCCCGACTGGTGGCGCGCGATTCACGCCCGTCCCGGCGATTCTCTGGGCTTAAAGAATCCTGCCCCTGATGTTTCCTTCTTGTTCTCAAGTAAACCGCTGGAAAAGCAGAACCATACACAGTGATCTATTCCCTTTTGTACTTAACTTCTTGTTTACCCCTTTAAAAGAAAACGATTGTTCATCTCCCAATCAACTTGGTCACGTGATCAATTGCTGGAAATAAGTTGTTTTCTTAGAAGAAATCATCTTCCAGAGAAACCTAGTTGTTAAAGGGACCAAATCCCCAATTTAAAATGTAGGTATATTTCCCTCGAAAGTACATGGGCCATGAGCTGGAATCATCAGACCATGTAGGCTACTCAGACCATCAAATTCCATGGACAAATGTCATATGGACTATGACAGCAACACATTTTTCGTGAATGAGCTTACATTTATAAAGCACCTTTACCACAAATCAAAGCTCTTCACAACCAAATTTACTCCATTTGGTGCATTGTGAGAAGTTTTGGGCCCCATATTTAAGGGAGGATGTGCTGGCCTTGGAAGGGGTCCAGAGGAGGTTCACAAGAATGATCCCTGGAATGAAGAGCTTGTCGTATGAGGAACTGCCAAGGGGGCACTGCCAAGGGGGCTATGGCAGGGAGGTGTCCATTGCTGGGAGGTTCCCATTCTGTGTGTGGGGGTTGGAGGGTGCTCCGCTTGTCTGCCGGGGGCTCAGGTTGTCCGTGGGTGGGGGGGGGGGGGGGGGGGGTCTCTATATCCGTTCGGGGGAGGGCCTTTTCATAGAATCATAGAATTTACAGTGCAGAAGGAGACCATTCGGCCCATCGAGTCTGTACCTGCCCTTACAAAGAGCACCCTACTGAAGCCCACGTATCTACCCTATCCCCGTAACCCAGTAACCCCCACTTAACTTTTTTTGGATACTAAGGGCAATTTAGCATGGCCAATCCACCTAACCCGCACATCTTTGGACTGTGGGAGGAAACCGGAGCACCCGGAGGAAACCCACGCAGACACGGGGAGAACGTGCAGACTCCGCACAGACAGTGACCCAGCCGGGAATTGAACCTGGGACCCTGGAGCTGTGAAGCAACTATGCTAACCACTGTGCTACCGTGCCGCCCATATATTTATAGTTAGTTTTGAGATCTAAAGGGTGCCCCGATCTCAAAGTCCCGGCTAGGCCAGCGTGTTGACCCCCTCCCCCAAGCTGGTGGTGTGACCCTCGCCAGCACTCTGAAATTGCACCGAGTGCTGTTTAATCAGGCGGGAAAAGGCGACTGTGAGGGCGGCGGGTTTCCCACAGCTTTTCCCACCTGCCCAGCACTCCGTGCAATTTATGGGAAATTGCAAGCAGCATCTTTGTGGGGGCCGGGGGTGGGTGAATGTGAGAGACTCCAAATTCCCATTAACCTTTGTGTGAAGACGTATCCTGACCGAACCCTTCAGTTGGATCGTTCTAATGCTCAGGTTTCGCCGCCTTTTTCTGTGGACTCCTCGGTTAGAGGAAATCGTTTCTCTGCATCTACCCGACAAACCCTTTAATCACCCCTCAGTCTTCCATACTCAGGGGGAAAAAAGTCTCGTCTGGGCAACGCATCCTCATAATTTAACCCTTTTAATCCCGTTGTATTCCACTGTTTGTTGCACCTTTACAAAAGTATTTATTTTCCAATAAAACCCAATCAATATGAAGACAAAGAGGTCTTTATCGGCATAATTGAATTTGCTTTTAGGTTTTGAATGTAGCTATTTGTTCCCATGGCAACGACTGATTGTTTAATTATATGCCTCCCTTTAGAGACTTGGAAATAAACATGGGGAGAGGAGAATAAAATCGTAGCAAATCATTGGTGCCTTAGGAGCAGATATGTGCTTTAAGCAGCCGCTATTAATGTTAATATAATGGTAATTATCTTGAGATTTCATAAACTAGGGACAGTCGCAGGTTCGTCAGTCCTTCAAGCTGCCTGATCCAGTCAATTAGAGGTTGGCCGATTTGCATCTCACCTCGGTCTTGCTCCATATTCCTTCACGCTCTCCTTTCCTCTTCCTGCAGCTAGGGGCGCAAGGCCGACAAAACACATGCTTTACGTCTGTTTCCATGGTTAGGTTTACTTGGAAATAGGTCTGTCGCAGAGGCTGTAGATTGAGGGGCATCACTCCACATCAAGCATGGATGATAATGGTCTCCTGCGGGAGACATCTCCACTCTTACCGCTTGCCGCAGCACATTGGAAGGATTTACAGGTTGACAAATCAACCTGTTTGGCCCTGTTATGAGTGTAGCTTCAATGGCCAACAAGTCCTGGACTGGGACTTGAACTAGGAGCTTCTATCCACTGCCACAAGGCCTCCAGCTTAATGCTCCGGCTCATCAAAAATCTATTGAATGCTATTGTACGTTCAGTTTCGTACTTCTCACAATGAGGTTCTGAGTTTGGTTTGGTTGAACATTAAAAATGTTTATTGATAATACACAATTATGTCCATGTGCACGGTTCAAGCTAAGCTATGAGCTAATTCCACTCTTTCATCTACACAGACCTCCACCCAGCCCTCAACTGACCCTAATCTCAGGTCACTTTAGATCACACTGTGATACTGTTTCCCTATCTTACATTACCCCTTGCTAAGCTAAATAAGTTTCAAAACTCACAACTTGAACAAAGAGAGAACCTGGCCAGGTTCGCTCTGGAGGATGTGTGCTCTGAAACTCAGGTCTTGTCTTGCCTTGATCCCGGGGTTATCGCTGTCAAAATCTTAAAGCTGCTGCTTTTTATAAGTTTTAAGGTTTTTTTTGATGAATTTCGAGTACCCAATTATTTTTTTCCAATTAAGGGGCAATTTAATGTGGCCAATCCACCTGCCCTGCACATCTTTGGGTTGTGGGGGCAAAACCCACGCAAACAACCCACGCAAACATGGGGAGAATGTGCAAACTCCACACGACCCAGAGCCGGGATCGAACCTGGGACCTCGGCGCCGTGAGGTGGCAGCACTAACCCACTGCGCCACCGTGCGGCCTATAATCCTGTAGCTCTATAGGCATCATTCGTCCTTGAGAGAGTCTTGTTCTCAATGTTCAAAAACAAAGTGTTACCAGTGAAAAACACACACACACACACACACACACACACACACACACACACACACACCTGGTTTAGTGCAGTGGACTAAACAGCTGGCTTGTAATGCAGAATAAGGCCAGCAGCGCGGGTTCAATTCTCGTACCGGCCTCCCCAAACAGGTGCCGGAATGTGGCGACTAGGGGCTTTTCACAGTAACTTCATTGAAGCCTACTTGTGACAATAAGCGATTATTATTATTATTCAACCTGTTGGCCTCTTTTACCATCACGCCTCATGGCACAATGTTGGCCATCTTTCCTACTCAACACACTGGATTGAGACTGCTGGGCATTGATCTCACTGTGAGGTCGTTTGGCTCCACTTGCTGACGTGGCCCTTTATTCTCTTGTGGTCAGTTTGGGTATCACCTTCCTTGACCTGGAGTCTCTCTTCCCCTTTAGGTTTCACGACCGGTGCGGAGCTGATTTGGGGCTCCCGCGGGATTCCGGGCACAACGCAGTGGCAGTAGACTTAAAAAGGAAAACAGTTATGGAATAAGTTACCAAGTAGACACTTCATGTGGATTCACGAGATAACTAGGTTGAGAGAAGGAATCATTCATCATTAAAGACATATTTCTTTCATTGATTACGAGGGCATACTTAAATCAAAAGACTTGATATAAGAGACAAATGGGTTGAGTTAAATCTGACAGATACAGTCATAATTAAGCAGCTTGGTCTAGCAAAAACATACCAACAACTTGGGTTTATGTAGCACCTTTAATACAGTAGTGTGTTCCATGGAACTTCACAGCAGTTTAATCAAACAACATTTGACACTGAGTCATATGAAGAGATATTAGGTTAGGTGACTAAAAGCTCAGTCAAAGAGGTAGGTTTGAAGGAGTGTCTTAGAAACAGAAAGGGAGATAGTGGGGTGGAGGGGTGAGATGGAGAGGTGAGGTGGAGAAATGCGGTAGTGAAGTGGAGGCGTGAGGTGGTGAGGTGAGGCGGAGAGGTGAGGTGATGAGGTGAGGTGGAGAGGTGAGGTAGTGTGATGGTGAGGAGAGGCGGAGAGGTGAGGTAGTGAGGTGATGAGGTGAGGCGGAGAGGTGAGGTAGTGAGGTGATGAGGTAAGGTGGAGAGGTGAGGTGGTGAGGTGTGGAGAGGTGAGGTAGTGAGTTGGTGAGGTGAGGCGGAGAGGTGAGGTAGTGAGGTGATGAGGTGAGGTGGAGAGGTGAGGTAGTGAGGTGGTGAGGTGAGGCGGAGAGGTGAGGTAGTGAGGTGATGAGGTGAGGTGGAGAGGTGAGGTAGTGAGGTGGTGAGGTGAGGCGGAGAGGTGAGGTAGTGAGGTGATGAGGTGAGGCGGAGAGGTGAGGTAGTGAGGTGGTGAGGTGAGGTGGAGAGGTGAGGTAGTGAGGTGGTGAGGTGAGGCGGAGAGGTGAGGTAGTGAGGTGATGAGGTGAGGTGGAGAGGTGAGGTAGTGAGGTGGTGAGGTGAGGTGGAGAGGTGAGGTAGTGAGGTGGTGAGGTGAGGTGGAGAGGTGAGGTAGTGAGGTGGTGAGGTGAGGCGGAGAGGTGAGGTAGTGAGGTGATGAGGTGAGGTGGAGAGGTGAGGTAGTGAGGTGATGAGGTGAGGTGGAGAAGTGAGGTAGTGAGGTGGTGAGGTGAGGTGGAGAGGTGAGGTAGTGAGGTGGTGAGGTGAAGTGGATAAATGCGGTAGTGAAGTGGAGAGCTGATTGTACGGTGCGGTGGAGGTGTGAGGTAGTGCGGTGGAGGTGTGAGGTAGTGCGGTGGAGGTGTGAAGCAGTGAGGTGCGGCAGTGGTGTGGAGAGGTTTTGAGAGGATCCTCTGGAGTTTGGGCCCTAGACATCTGAAAGAACAACCGCCATTGATGGAGCGTTTAAAATCAGCGATTCTCTAGAGGCTGGAATTGGAAGAATGCAGAGATCTCACAGGATTGTAGGTCTGGGGAAGGTTACGGAGAAGGGGAGGGACCAGGCCACAGAAGGATTTGAAAAGAAGGATGAGAATTTTAAAACTGAGCCATTGCATAAATAGGAGGCAATGAAATTCAGCGAGCACAGGGCTGGTGGGTGAAGGCGATTTGACGTGAATCTGGACATGGCAGTAGAATTCAGAATGAACCAAGGCAACGGACAGAGTCAAGTGTTGCTACAAAGGTGATGTGGAAATGCCGGCGTTGGACTGGGGTGGGCACAGTAAGAAGTCTTACAACACCAGGTTAAAGTCCAACAGGTTTGTTTGGAATCACTAGCTTTCGGAGCGCAGCTCCTTCATCAGGTGAGTGAAGAGGTGGGTTCCACAAACACATATATAGACAAAGTCAATGATGCAAGATGATACTTTGAATTATACCTGCAAAGACCCGCATTCAAAGTATCATCTTGCATCATTGGCTTTGTCTATTTATGTGTTTGTGGAACCCACCTCTTCACTCACCTGAGGAAGGAGCTGCGCTCCGAAAGCTAGTGATTCCAAATAAACCTGTTGGACTTTAACCTGGTGTTGTAAGACTTCTTACTGTGCTACAAAGGTGGAGGTAGGCGGTCTTCCTGATGGTGCAAAGCTGTGAAAGATTGCAGGCAATGTAGGTGAAAAAATTCCCAGTGCATCTTTCCATCTGAATGGAACATCGTGCATTGCCAAGGGGTAACACATCAGAATTCCAACGCCTTAGATGCCCCATCCAGTTGCTCCATCAAGATAGTGTCGCAGAAGTTGCTGTTGTGTGCATTTAACTTTATACGAAAGCGTGACTTTGCACTTTGAATCAATTTTTAAAAAACCCCAGACTGTGCAAACTGTACTGCAGCTGATCAATGGACGGTTTCATTGGCATTGTTACACACCCTTATCTTCACACAAGGTGGGGAACTGCCCGTTAACAGCGGAGTAATTCAGGACAGTCTCCGAGAACGGTGGATAAGCTCCCTTCGCAATCAAACCAACAACATAATGCATTTATTTATGAGGCAGGAGGCTGTCATATGAAAACCTAATCGTGATAAATGACTTTTTAGTGAGATGAATGATCATCATCAAACTCAGCGAGCTTCGACTGCTCTTGTACTTTTGTGTATCACGCTGCATCAATATCAAGTGGGAAACTCATAATCACAGGTCAATCTTATAAAAGAAATTACAACGGAAATCAATCTGTTTAATCTCGAGGAAGACAATATGCTAACTCTCGGCTTCCTCAGGCACCAGACTCCAGGACTGGCCATGAAAACATGAGAGCAGCTTAATTCTTTTTCCAAATCTCTGCAGTCATTGTTGATCCGCGGAAGGTGCACTGGCAGGGGAAGGAGGTGCAGGCAGATTTCCACATGTTTCTGAAATTAAATTTGAGGCCACACGGAGCGCGGAGGTCTCCCAGGATTTTCTCTGGATCGATGATGAAAACGAGGACACTGATTTCCACTCTCTGTTAACACGCTTGATGTCTCAGTGTTTAATAGATACCCCCTACCGTTTGTTAATGTCTACACATGACTGAATTGAAGGGCTAGCCTGTGGCATTGTTTCAGACATGCTGGGAAGCTTCGAAGAGGTGGCGCTCGGTAGCCAATTTCGCTCAAATTGCCAGCACAAGAAGACAGAGCTTTTGAATGAACAAATGTCAAGAAGTAACTCAGTTTTCCCTCTCAGAGCAGCAACAACTTGCATTTGTTTAGCACGGGGTCTCCCCAACTTTTCCATTCTCGGAGCCCTTTTGGCCTCCCAACACGGAACCTCGGAGAAACATTCTTCAATAATAATAATTTTTATTATTATCACAATAGCATTGTGGCAGCACGGTAGCATTGTGGTTAGCACAATCGCTTCACAGCTCCAGGGTCCCAGGTTCAATTCCGCCTTGGGTCACTGTCTGTGCGGAGTCTGCACATCCTCCCCGTGTGTGTGTGGGTTTCCTCCGGGTGCTACGGTTTCCTCCCACAGTCCAAAGATGTGCAGGTTAGGTGGATTGGCCATGATAAATTGCACTTAGTGTCCAAAATTGCCCTTGGTGTTGGGTGGGGTTACTGGGTTATGGGGATAGGGTGGAGGTGCTGACCTTGGGTAGGGTGCTCTTTCCAAGAGCTGGTGCAGACTCGATGGGCTGAATGGCCTCCTTCTGCACTGTAAATTCTATGAAATAGGCTTACATTAACACTGCAAAGAAGTTACTGTGAAAATCCCCTAGTCCATAAGACCATAAGACAGAGGAGCAGAATTAGGCCACTCGGCCCATCGAGTCTGCTCCGCCATTCAATCATGGGTGATATTTTCTCATCTCCATTCTCCTGCCTTCTCCCCAGAACCCCTGATCCCCTTATTAATCAAGAACCTATCTAACTCTGTCTTAAAGACACTCAGTGATTTGGCCTCCACAGCCTTCTGCAGCAAAGAGTTCCACAGATTCACCACCCTCTGGCTGAAGAAATTCCTCCTCATCTCTGTTTTAAAGGATCGTCCCTTTAGTCTGAGATGGTGTCCTCTGGTTCTAGTTTTTCCTACAAGTGGAAACATCCTCTCCACGTCCACTCTATCCAGGCCTCGCAGTATCCTGAAAGTTTCAATAAGATCCCCTCTCATCCTTCTAAACTCCAACGAGTACAGACCCAGAGTCCTCAACCGTTCCTCATACGACAGGTTCTTCATTCCAGGGATCATTCTTGTGAACCTCTTCGGGGCCCTTTCCAAGGCAGCACATCCTTCCTTAGATATGGGGCCCAAAACTGCTCACAATACTCCAAATGGGGTCTGACCAGAGCCTTATACAGCCTCAGAAGTGCACTCTGGCACCTGTTCAGGTACACGGAGGGAGAATTCAGAATGTCCAAATTACCTAACAAGCATGTCTTTCGGGACTTGTGGGAGGAAACCGGAGCACCCGGAGGAAACCCACGCAGACACGGGGAGAACATGCAGACTCCACACAGACAGAGACCCAGGCCGGGAATCGAACCTTGGACCCCGGTGCTGTGAAGCAACTGTGCTAACCACTGTGCTACCGTGCCGCCTGATTATTAGGCTGAAGAGCAAAACCACAACAGAATTGATTGTTTTTGTGCAATAGGCACAAACATACAAAAACACATTTCGAAAAGTCTGTTCTTACACATGAAAACATTTATTATCAGTATGTTATTCGTAAAAAGTTATCTTATTCAACAAAGTACTTAAGTCTTTCTTTCATTTTGTTATTTTAATGGGAGGATTGATGCTGCTTATACTGCTCGCAAATTTGTTTAATCTTCGGATTTCAGTTGGAGAGCTGGATTCTCATATCAGACACTCACTCACTCTCTCTCACAAATGTACACGCTCTCCTCCCTTGCGCGTGCGCACACACACAGAGGCGCAGGGGGGGGGGGCTGCATGGCTGTAGATCACTGCCAGTTTATCATAGCCGCGTGCGGTTTGCATATGTTGTGTTGCCCTATTATGTATTTTCTTTTATTCCCTTTTCTTCTCATGTACTTAATGATCTGTTGAGCTGCTCGCAGAAAAATACTTTTCACTGTACCTCGGTACACGTGACAATAAACAAATCCAATCCATTCTGACATAGGGCCTTGGCGACAGGGATCGTGGCCCTGGTGCGTCTGGAGAACATTCTCTGCGGTGTCGAGGGCAGGCCCTCTCTTGACAGGTTACACAGACTATAACATTGAGTTCTCGGGCAAGCATTTCTTCGAGGAGGCGTTTTGTTGGGCGCCCTGCACGCTCCAGCAAACCATTTTATTGTGTGTATAGCGGCTGCTTGTAAGATGTTCAAAGTTCCAAGTGTGAGTCCTTGAACTACCTGGAGACAAACCGTCGGGCCTTGTCGTCATTACTCTGTGGAATGTCAGGTGCAACAAAGTGTCTCTTCAGCTCTCCAATTACTGTGGTGTTCTTCATGTTGGACGACTTCATACCACCCTGAGACTGAATCAACAAGGACCAGATGTTGTGTCCCATTCCGCTCAGATGTATCTGCCATGGTGAGTGACCGTGGAAGGTCTCGGCCCTGATGGAAATGCAGTGGTTCCTTGGTTTGATGAGGCTTGAGTGCGTTGCCTGGTGTACATCTGGACACTTCCCTCTCTATGTCACCATACATTGAGGGCCTGTGCAAGGTTTTCTTTGCCCTGCACTTTCTTGCTTCCACCCCAGATGTCCTTGGTTGAGTTGCCGGGTGTAGGTCCTCTGCAGTGAGCTGGGAGTGACGAACATCTGGCCACGCTGTATCGGTCCGTCTTACGGGGTTAACTCCGCTCTCATGGAGTAAAACGTGCGGAGCTGGTGGAGAAACGCACGCCATGGGCCATCCTCTCATCGTGATGTCACGGACCTGCCTGCATGTGTGATCCGCCTGTCAGGCAGCTTTGAGTTCCTCAATTCAGAGGGACAGCAGCAGGTGAATTGTTATAGTATCAATGTCCTCCTCATGATCTGTATGCTCAGTGGTGGGTAGGTAAACTCGGGAGAGGGCATCAGCGAGGCGTAGCTCCTCACCGCCCTTGCAGATCATAGTTTGTAGCGTTGGAACTTGATGATCCGTTGTAGTTGTGGTGTGACGCTGTATGGAGGGAATTCTTAAGGATGGTGATGAGCGGCTGGGTGATCAGTTTCAACGTTGTCAGGGCGGCCATAGATAAAATCATGAATTTCTGACATATGGGGACAAGGACATGGAGTTCCTTCTCAATCTGGGCATAGTGAGTTTCTTGTCAGTGACACAAAGGCCACAGTTTGCTATTCTGAATGCTCACTGCTCCGATTCTATGCTGAGAGGTATCTGCTGCTAAGGGAACAGGGGCTCGGATGCCGAAGATTTTTAACACTGGTGGGGCTGACAGCAGATGTTTGGGTTTGTTGAATGCAGCATTGTG
The DNA here is from genome assembly GCF_047496885.1 of Scyliorhinus torazame. Classification (NCBI taxonomy): domain Eukaryota; kingdom Metazoa; phylum Chordata; class Chondrichthyes; order Carcharhiniformes; family Scyliorhinidae; genus Scyliorhinus; species Scyliorhinus torazame. The sequence continues at coordinate 263,761,299 of NC_092714.1, read as the reverse complement.
GAGCTCCTACCAACACCATTCTACATCGCGGTGGACAAGCTGTCAGATTACCTCACTGTCACAGGGAATCAACTTTGATAAGTAATTCATTGTACCGAGGAAGTGCTGCAGGAAATGCTTGACCTCAAGAGTGGACACTTGCCGTTTAGCTGTTGTCCTGTCCGTCTCTGGCTTCACACATCAATGGTCAGAAGGTGGCCCATGTAGGGGACCTAACTGACCTTAAATCTGCATTCAGCAGGTTTGAGCTTCAATTGTATGGTCCATATTCTGTTGAGGACCAAGCACGGATGTGTATCATGTTCTCGCATTGAACAACCCTAGACCAGGGTGCCATCGATAATGATTTCACTAGGTTTCCCTGCAAAAGGTTGCTCCATAGACCATTGAAGACCTCACTGCTAGTGAAGATCCCATAGGGCATGTGGAGGAACCTGTACGTGTCTACCGGAGACATGAGCATAGTGAGCTTCGGAGACCATCCAGCGGAATTTGTCAAAACCCACACAGACACGGGGAGAATGTGCAAACTCCACACGGACAGTGACCCTGAGCCGGGATCGAACCTGGGATCTCGGCGCTGTGAAGCAGCAGTGCTAACCACTGCGCCACCATGCTGCCCTTAGAGACGCCCATGCTTCACTGGCCCTTGATTCCCGGGACTTAAGCTGGGATTTTCCAGCGTGGTCATGACGGGACCTGCCACAGGAGATTCAGTGACCCAGTGTCAGGGGGAGTCAGAATATCCCTCCCTCAGATTCTGGGGGCTGCCTGCCGTCCCAGTCCTGACCACCACAGATTCTGGTGCTCCAGGGCCCATCAGATTGGCGATCAGCTCGCTGGGGCAGGAAATCCTCCCGAGTGCAAGGCACAAGACCCGCCTCCAGCTAATTAATGCTTGTTGGAGCATTAAGCGGCTGTTGGGCAGGGAGTATCAGCAGGAATGTGTTTTCCACCGACACCTTGGATAGCGGGAAGGGAAACCGTGCCATGCTAAAATTCCTGTCCTTCGTCAAAGGGGTAGGTTTTAAGGAGCCTCTCAAAGGGAGGGAGAGAATTGACGAGGTTCCGGGAGGAAATTCCGGAGTTCAGCGCCCAGGCAGCTGACAGAACGGCGACTTAAGTGGGGAATGTACATGAGGCCATTGTTGGAGGGTGCCAGAGATGGCGGGATAGTTACTGGACTGGAAGAGGTTACAGAGATGGGGAGAGGTGAAACCATGGAGGGATTTGAGAACAAGGATGAGAATTTTAAATTTGGGCCATTGCTTAACTTGGAGCCAATGTAGGAGAACAAGCTCAGGCAATGCATGAATAAATAATGGATACCGAGAGCATACTTTAAGCAAAAACCATCAAAGGTATAATTGGCACTTGTTTGGTTTAACCAATAACTGTCCTCTGAGTTGGGGGACAGTGTTTTGGGACCCCTCTCTGGGGAACAGTCTATCTGGCATCCCTGTGCAGTACTGACAGAGTGCTGCTTTGCTGGAGAAACCAGAGTTGATTTTCATTCTAAAAGCACCATCACAGGCTCTGTGTTTGAAGGGCTACAACCTAATCTGTGAAAGTGTGGTTAGTCCATGGAACAAGCTTCCTCGAGAAACAACGGAATCAATTAATGTGATTCATTCAAATACAATTTAGACAGATTGATTCAGAAAATAACGTTTTAGGTTACAGTTTCTGAGTAATTACAGACATGATAACGTCATATTAGAATGCCGCGCAATCAGCGTCTCTTCCAGGGGACTATCTGTTAATGGTAACGATGTCCTGGGAATATTTCCAAGAATGTGTTGAGAGGGTGAGAATGGTCCTGCAGTTTGCTGAATATTCTGTGAATTCTATGGGAGCTACAAGAACCCTTTGCACAGAGAGCAGCCGACAGCTGGCCCCCAGGCTGTTAATCAACAGGAAGCATCTGAACCTCTGTCTAGCCTGACCTCCCACCAAGTCTTGTTCACCATCATTCGCTGACCTACATTCCGTGTAATAAAACACAGTCGGGCAATGCCTCAATTTCAAAATTCCTATCCATGTCACCAAGTCACAGCATGGCCTTGCCCCGCTCTGACTCTGTAACCAGCAACCCCCACCCCCACCCCCCACCCCCTACCCCCTACCCCCACCCCTTACCCCCACCCCCTCCCCAAATACCCCCCCCCCGCCGCCGCACCTTCCCCAAACCCCCCCCCCCCCCCGCACCCTCCCCAAACCACCACTACATTCCCACAACCCCCCTGAGGTGTCCCTGCTGCTCCAATTAGCGGCTGGACCCGAAACTGTGGAATTCCCTCCCCAAACCTCTCCGCTTCTCTACCACTTTCTCCTCCTTTAATGCCGTCTCCAAAACTTGGATATGCCTTTGGCCAACCACGCTGTAATGTAATATGGAGCTGGGGTTTACAGAGCATCATGGTTCCCCTCTACCCCTCTCCTTCCCACCATCCCAGCTGCAAATGGTTGGAGGCAAGTGGGTAGGTGGCTGGAGGGTCACTGCTGGATGTTATGTGTATCCCCGTCTTCAAAGGAACATGAAATCCAGCTCACGGTGTCAAATTCTGTTTGATAAAACTCCCATGATACACCTTGTGATATCCTGCAGATTGTTGTTTGTTATAATCAATAACTAAGTGAATACTAGGTGACCTTGGACTGTAACTGTGACAGGAACCTGACGAGTCCGTGTACTGTCCATGTGCAGGATGCATTCTCTGCGAATGCCCACACTCAGTGCAGTCAATGGCTTGGACAAGGAGGTAGGCCTCAGGCCTCCAAACATGATGGCTGCAGGATCAGGTGCCTGATACTCCCTTTCTGTACAGGAGACGAAAGATGCAGCAGGAATATACTTCCAAAGGCAAAAGAGAACCCAGCTTTCTTAGAACCGATGAGCTTATTTGTCTTCCCAACGCTCTTTGAGCTGGTTTGACACGTTTCAGTTATAGGGGGCGGGATTCTTTGAAAATGGGGCTATGTCGCCACACCGGCGGGAAAACAGGCGGTAACCACTCCGGCGTCAACAGCCCCCGAAAGTGAGGAATTCTCCAATTTCTCGGGGGCTGACGCCGCTCTAGCTGACCCCGGGGTCGGATCCCCCCCCCCCCCCCCCCAGGACCGCCCCCGCACACTTTCCTGCCAGGTCCCGCCGTGCGCGATTAATTCACGCTGGCGGGACTGGGCAAAACTTTACTACCACTCGGCCCATCGGGGCCCGGGGAATCGCCTGGGGAACCCCCCGACCAGCGTGGCGGGAATCCCACCGACCCCCGAAAAACGCTGCCAGAAAATGGGGCTGCTGGCGTCGGGGCGGGATTCGCGCCTCCCCCGGAGGTTTTAAGGAGAATTTTATAGCTGGGAGAGGTCGAGATGTTTATAATAATAATCTTTATTGTCACATTAACACTGCAATGAAGTTACTGTGGAAAGCCCCTAGTCGCCACACTCCGGCGCCTGTTCGGGTACACTAAGGGAGAATTCAGAATGTCCAAATTACCCAACAGCACGTTTTTCGGGATTTGTGGGAGGAAACCGGAGCACCCGGAGGAAACCCACGCAGACACGGGGAGAACGTGCTGACTCCGCACAGACAGTGACCCAAGCCGGGAATCGAATCTGGGACCCTGGCGCTGTGAAGCAACAGTGTTAACCACTGTGCTACCGGTTTGGGGAGGCTATTCCAGAGTTTGGGACCTCGGCAGCTGAAGGCATGGCGAATGGTGGACAGGTGAAAATCAAGGAAGCATCTGAGGCCAAGATTGGAGGAGCGCAGAGATTGTGGTGGATTGTAGAGCAGGTTATAGAAGCAGGCAGGGACAAGCAGAGCAAGGGTGAGATTTATAAAATGAATGTGTTGCTGGATCAAGCGCCAGGGTAGATCAGCGAGCGCTGGCTTGATAGGTGAGCGGGGACTGGTGCAAACAAAGATGTCAAACAAAATCAGGAAATGCTGGAAATGCTCAGCAGGTCTGGCAGCATCTATGGAGAGAGAAACAGTTCATGTTTTGAGTCAAATATGACTCTTCTTTGGACCTGTTCTTCAGCCCTGGAGCTAAGTCATATTGGGCTTGAACAAAACATAGAACATAGAACATAGAAAATACAGCACAGAACAGGCCCTTCGGCCCACGATGTTGTGCCGAACCTTTGTCCTAGATTAATCATAGATTATCATTGAATTTACAGTGCAGAAGGAGGCCATTCGGCCCCCCAAGTCTGCACCGGCCCCCGGAAAGTGCACCCCACCCAAACTCAACACCTCCACCCAACACCAAGGGCAATTTGGACATTAAGGGCAATTTATCATTGGCCAATTCACCTAACCCGCACATCTTTGGATTGTGGGATTGTGGGAGGAAACCGGAGCACCCGGAGGAAACCCACGCAGACACGGGGAGGACGTGCAGACTCCGCACAGACAGTGACCCGAGCCAGAATCGAACCTGGGACCCTGGAGCTGTGAAGCAATTGTGCTATCCACAATGCTACCGTGCTGCCCTTAAGAACAAATTAATCTACACTATATCATTTAACCGTAATCCATGTACCTATCCAATAGCTGCTTGAATGTTTCCGACTCAACTACTTCCACAGGCAGTGCATTCCATGCCCCCACTACTCTCTGGGTAAAGAACCTACCTCTGATATCCCTCCTATATCTTCCACCTTTCACCTTAAATTTATGTCCCCTTGTAATGGTTTGTTCCACCCGGGGAAAAAGTCTCTGACTGTCTACTCTATCTATTCCCCTGATCATCTTATAAACCTCTATCAAGTCGCCCCTCATCCTTCTCCGTTCTAATGAGAAAAGGCCTAGCACCCTCAACCTTTCCTCGTAAGACCTACTCTCCATTCCAGGCAACATCCTGGTAAATCTTCTTTGCACCTTTTCCAAAGCTTCCACATCCTTCCTAAAATGAGGCGACCAGAACTGTACACAGTACTCCAAATGTGGCCTTAACCAAAGTTTTGTACAGCTGCATCATCACCTGACGGTTCTTAAATTCAATCCCTCTGTTAATGAACGCGAGCACACCATAGGCCTTCTTCACAGCTCTATCCACTTGAGTGGCAACTTTCAAAGATGTATGAACATAGACCCCAAGATCTCTCTGCTCCTCCACATTGCTAAGAACTCTACCGTTAACCCTGTATTCCGCATTCATATTTGTCCTTCCAAAATGGACAACCTCACACTTTTCAGGGTTAAACTCCATCTGCCACTTCTCAGCCCAGCTCTGCATCCTATCTATGTCTCTTTGCAGCCGACAACAGCCCTCCTTACTATCCACAACTCCACCAATCTTCGTATCGTCTGCAAATTTACTGACCCACCCTTCAACTCCCTCATCCAAGTCATTAATGAAAATCACAAACAGCAGAGGACCCAGAACTGATCCCTGCGGTACGCCACTGGTAACTGGGATCCAGGCTGAATATTTGCCATCCACCACCACTCTCTGACCTCTATCGGTTAGCCAGTTCGTTATCCAACTGGCCAAATTTCCCACTATCCCATGCCTCCTTACTTTCTGCAGAAGCCTACCATGGGGAACTTTATCAAATGCCTTACTAAAATCCATGTACACTACATCCACTGCTTTACCTTCATCCACATGCTTGGTCACCTCCTCAAAGAATTCAATAAGATTTGTAAGGCAAGACCTACCCCTCACAAATCCGTGCTGACTATCCCTAATCAAGCAGTGTCTTTCCAGATGCTCAGAAATCCTATCCTTCAGTACCCTTTCCATTACTTTGCCTACCACCGAAGTAAGACTAACTGGCCTGTAATTCCCAGGGTTATCCCTGGTCCCTTTTTTGAACAGGGGCACGACATTCGCCACTCTCCAATCCCCTGGTACCACCCCTGTTGACAGTGAGGACGAAAAGATCATTGCCAACGGCTCTGCAATTTCATCTCTTGCTTCCCATAGAATCCTTGGATATATCCCGTCAGGCCCAGGGGACTTGTCTATCCTCAAGTTTTTCAAAATGCCCAACACATCTTCCTTCCTAACAAGTATTTCCTCGAGCTTACCAATCTGTTTCACACTGTCCTCTCCAACAATATCGCCCCTCTCATTTGTAAATACATAAGAAAAGTACTCGTTCAAGACCTCTCCTATCTCTTCAGACTCAATACACAATCTCCCGCTACTGTCCTTGATCGGACCTACCCTCGCTCTAGTCATTCTCATATTTCTCACATATGTGTAAAAGGCCTTGGGGTTTTCCTTGATCCTACCCGCCAAAGATTGTTCATGCCCTCTCTTAGCTCTCCTAATCCCTTTCTTCAGTTCCCTCCTGGCTATCTTGTATCCCTCCAATGCCCTGTCTGAACCTTGTTTCCTCAGCCTTACATAAGTCACCTTTTTCCTCTTAACAAGACATTCAACCTCTCTTGTCAACCATGGTTCCCTCACTCGACCATCTCTTCCCTGCCTGACAGGGACATACATATCAAGGACACGTAGCACCTGTTCCTTGAACAAGTTCCACATTTCACTTGTGTCCTTCCCTGCCAGCCTATGTTCCCAACTTATGCACTTCAATTCTTGTCTGACAACATCGTATTTACCCTTCCCCCAATTGTAAACCTTGCCCTGTTGCACGTACCCATCCCTCTCCATTACTAAAGTGAAAGTCACAGAATTGTGGTCACTATCTCCAAAATGCTCCCCCACTAACAAATCTATCACTTGCCCTGGCTCATTACCCAGTACTAAATCCAATATTGCCCCTCCTCTGGTCGGACAATCTACATGCTGCGTTAGAAAAGCTTCCTGGACACACTGCACAAACACCACCCCATCCAAACTATTTGATCTAAAGAGTTTCCACTCAATATTTGGGAAGTTAAAGTCGCCCATGACTACTACCCTATGACTTCTGCACCTTTCCAAAATCTGTTTCCCAATCTGTTTCTCCACATCTCTGCTACTATTGGGGGGCCTATAGAAAACTCCTAACAAGGTGACTGCTCCTTTCCTATTTCTGACTTCAACCCATACTACCTCAGTAGGCTGATACTCCTCGAACTGCCTTTCTGCAGCTGTTATACTATCTCTAATTAATAATGCCACCCCCCCACCTCTTTTACCACCCTCCCTAATCTTATTGAAACATCTATAACCAGGGACCTCCAACAACCATTTCTGCCCCTCTTCTATCCAAGTTTCCGTGATGGCCACCACATCGTAGTCCCAAGTACCGATCCATGCCTTAAGTTCACCCACCTTATTCCTGATGCTTCTTGCGTTGAAGTATACACACTTCAACCCCTTTCCGTGCCTGCAAGTACTCTCCTTTGTCAGTGTTCCCTTCCCCACTGCCTCATTACATGCTTTGGCGTCCTGAATATCGGCTACCTTAGTTGCTGGACTACAAATCCGGTTCCCATTCCCCTGCCAAATTAGTTTAAACCCTCCCGAAGAGTACTAGCAAACCTCCCTCCCAGGATATTGGTGCCCCTCTGGTTCAGATGCAACCCGTCCTGCTTGTACAGGTCCCACCTTCCCCAGAATGCGCTCCAATTATCCAAATACCTGAAGCCCTCCCTCCTACACCATTCCTGCAGCCACGTGTTCAACTGCACTCTCTCCCTATTCCTAGCCTGGCTATCACGTGGCACCGGCAACAAACCAGAGATGACAACTCTGTCTGTCCTGGCTTTTAACTTCCAGCCTAACTCCCTAAACTTGTTTATTACCTCCACACCCTTTTTCCTACCTATGTCGTTGGTACCAATGTGCACCACGACTTCTGGCTGCTCCCCCTCCCCCTTAAGGATCCTGAAGACACGATCCGAGACATCCCTGGCCCTGGCACCCGGGAGGCAACATACCTTCCGGGAGTCTCGCTCGCGACCACAGAATCTCCTATCTATTCCCCTAACCATTGAATACGTTAACTTTGTTTTTCTCTCTCCACAGATGCTGCCAGACCTGCTGAGGATTTCCACCAACTCTCTGTTTTTATTTCAGATTTCCAGCATCCACAGTATTTTGTTTTTATTTGAAAAGATATGACATCCTTTCTTTATCAGCCGAGGGATAGAGTTTAAGAGCTGGGAGGTTATGCTGGAACTGTATAAAACATTGGTTAGGCCACAGCGAGAGTATTGTGTGCCGTTCTGGAATCCACATTACAGGTGGGATGTGATAGCGCTGGAAAGGGTGCAGAGATTTACCAGGGTGTTGCCTGGGCTGGAGAGTTTTAGTTACGAAGAGAGATTGGATAGACTTGGATTGTTTTCCTTGGTAAGAAGTCTTACAACACCAGGTTAAAGTCCAACAGGTTTGTTTCAAATCACTAGCTTTCAGAGCACTGCTCCTTCCTCAGGTGAATGAAGAGGTCTCCATTCACCTGAGGAAGGATCAGTGCTCCGAAAGTTCATGATTTGAAACAAACTTGTTGGACTTTAACCTGGTGTTCTAAGACTTCTTTTTTTTTCTCTTCTTTTTGTTATAAATTTAGAGTACCCAATTAATTTTTTCCAATTAAGGGGCAATTTAGCATGTTCAATCCACCTACCTCCCACATCTTTTGGGTTGTGGGGGTGAAACCCATGCAAACACAGGGAGAATGTGCAAACTCCACATGGACAATGACCCAGAGCCGGGATTGAACCTGGGACCTCGGCGCCGTGAGACTGCAGTGCTATCCACTGCGCCACCATGCTGCCCTTTCTAAGGCTTCTTACTGTGCTCACCCCAGTCCAACGCCGGCATCTCCACATCATGTGGAGCAGAGGAGACTGAGGGAGGGCAAGATTAACATGTATAAAATTATGAGGGGCATAGATCGAGTAGACAGGAAGAAACTTTTCCCCTTGGTGGAGGGATCAATGACCAGAGGGCCATAGATTTAAGGTAAGGAGCAGGGGGTTTAGAGGGGATGTGAGGTAAAACCTTTTCACCCAAAAGGTGGTGGGAGTCTGGAACTCGCTGCCTGAAAGGGGGGGTGGGAGCAGAGACCCTCATAACTGTTAAAAAGTATTTAGATGCACACTTGCGATCCCAAGGTATACAAGTGCTGGAAAATGGGATTAGAATCCTTAGGTGGTTGTTTTTGACTGGCGCAGAGGCGATGGGCCGAATGGCCCTTTCTGTGCTGTAGACTTCGATGACTCTATGACTCTAAGTGTGGTGTCCAGAAATTGGCACAATACCCCGGTCAAGGCCTAACCAATGAAGATGAGCGAGGTTTAAAGCTGAAAGCTCAGTATTGAGGAAAAAGGTAGACGATTGGAATGAAATCGTCAATATGATGGAAGCCTCCAATGTGAGTAATCAGTTCTAGAGGTGCCGACGGAAAGCCTCTTCCCTCAGAAGATCTCACAGCAGCGATCTGTCTCTTGAGTGAAAGGTTTAATTTACAGGGGCCACTGACACAGTATCATAATTAAACAGTCAGTGTTCAGATGCAGTATTTGTCAAATTTGGAGTCTACTTCTCTCCACAAATATGGAAGGGGTGATAAATGGCCTACAATTCCCCCCCCCCCCACCTTTCCTCCACCCCTTCTACTTTTAGCAATTTCAGATCAGCAGTTGGTAATGAAACCAGGCTGATTATGTTTTATCATCAGGAAGGGAGTCAATGAGAGAGACGCGGGATTTTGTCCCCTCAAAATTATAGTTTATTTGTTATGGTAATGATGCTGGGGCGCGGGTGGGTGGGGGGGGGGGGATTCCACCGCTGACTAATCTTCTATATCATTGAAATGGTTTACTGGTCCTAGGCATTGATTCCCATCTGAATTTAAATCTATGCGGAGTCTGCACGTTCTCCCCTTGTCTGCGTGGGCTTCCTCCGGGTGCTCCGGTTTCCTCCCACAGTCCAAAGACGTGCAGGTTAGGTGGATTGGCCATGATACATTGCCCTTAGTGACCAAAAAGGTTAGGAGGGTTTATTGGGTTACGGGGATAGGGTGGAAGTGAGGGCTTAAGTGGGTCGGTGCAGACTCGATGGGCCGAATGGCCTCCTTCTGCACTGTATGTTCTATGTTCTATAGCAGTCTTGTTCAGAACGGTGTTCAATGCCGCAACACTGTTCCATGGTTTTTAATGAAACGGCGGATTTGCATTTGAATTGTTGCCCAATCTGAGATTTTTCTTGCCGCTGCCGAGGTCGATCAGCCTCATTAGCCCCAGTTTCTGCCTTTCAGGCTGTGGGCCCACAGAGGCAGAGGGCAGGGATTGGCCCATGAGCCATAAAAGGTGAGAAGTCCTTGCTGCCATCCTAGCTTATTAACTGATTTAACTGAGATTAACTGATTGGGGCAGGAGCATCAGCTTCAAGGCCAAGTGGGATAGGAGTTGGGTTGCCAACTCGTGTCCTCTCACTCCAACCACTCCCCCCCCCACCACCCCCCACCCACACGGTCGCCATTGGTCGCGCAACATGTCGATTCTCAGGCTTCCCCAGCTTGGGCCGAAGGGCCTGTTCTGTGCTGTATTTTCTATGTTCTATGTTCATCAAAGAGTAAATCGACTCCTGGTTCGATGGTTCTTAATTGTCAATTTGTCAACCCTGTTCTCCACATCGCTCGTAGTTTCAGGGCTAATAAACAAAAGAGCTCAAAGACAACGAATAAAGAATCATCTTTTGAATGTCCTATGGTTCTTCACCCTGGTTTCTTGCTTTAGAGCCCTGGAGATTAACCTTCAATTCTTCAAGACTTCAGAACAATCTGGAGGGTTGGCAACCGGGGCAGGGAGGAGGAATATCAGGCAAGATGTCCACCTTTGGCTTCTATCTGGTAAACACCCTGCTGGTAAATGGGAGAACATGGCACAACTTGGCTGCGGTGGCTTTTGTGAGGTTTATGACGATGTTGCTTGGATGCAATATTTGTTATAAAGAAAGATTGGATAATCTTTATTATTGTCACAAGTAGGCTTAAATTTACATTGCAATGCAGTTACAGTGAAAATCCCCTAGTCGCCACACTCCGGCGCCTGTTTGGGTACACAGAGGGATAATTCAGAATGTCCAAATTACCCAACAAGCACGTCTTTCGGGACTTGTAGGAGGAAACCGGAGCACCCGGAGGAAACCCACGCAGACACGGGGAGAACGTGCAGACACCGCACAGACAGTGACCCAAGCCAGGAATCGAACCTGTGGCGACTAGGGGATTCTCACAGTAACTTTGTTGCGGTGTAAATGTAAGCCTACTTAGAAGTCATAGAATCCCTACAGTGCAGAAGGAGGCCATTTGGCCCATTGAGTCTGCACCGGCCCTTGGAAAGAGAACCCAAGAGCCCCACACATCCACCCTATCCCCGTAACCCAGTAACCCCACCTAACCTTTTTGACACTAAGGGGCAATTTATCATGGCACATCTTTGGCTTGTGGGAGGAAACCGGAGCACCCGGGGGAAACCCAGGCAGACACGGGGAGAAAGTGCAGACTGCGCTGCGCCATTCTGATAGGCTAGGGTTGTTTTCTTTGGATCAGAGGAGCTTGAGGGGAGACATAAGAAAAGCTGCAAAAAGGGCAGCACGGTGGCGCAGTGGGTTAGCACTGCTGCCTCATGGCGCCGAGGTCCCAGGTTCGAATCCCGGCCCTGGGTCACTGTCTGTGTGGAGTTTGCACATTCTCCCCGTGTCTGCGTGGGTTTCGCCCCCACAACCCAAAGATGTGCAGCGTAGGTGGATTGGCCGCGCTAAATTGCCCCTTAATTGGAAAAAATTAATTGGCCCTCTAAATTTATTTTTTAAAAAGAAAGAAAAGCTGCAAAAAAAGTCAAAAATAAAAAGAAATCCTTGCATTTAAATAGCACCTTTCAGCACCTCAGGTGTACCAAAAGGTGATAATGTATTTTTGAAATGTAGTCACTGTAGTAATGTAGGGAATGTATAGCAAACAAGCTAATGACCAAATCATTTATTTCAATAATGTAGGTTGAGGCACTTGGGGGTCTCCCAGGGGATTTGGGGGCCCTGAGTGGCTGGGCTCTGGGTGATATCCTGCCACCCCTGCTGCCACTCAATCACTGTGGCGCTGCCAGCCTGGTATTGCCAAGGTGCTTGGGAAGCACTTTCAGGTTGGAAGGTGCATTGCCAAGCTGCCTGCGTGGCAGTGCTGGGTGCCTGGGTACAACAGTGGCATTGCCAAGGATCGCGGCCTGTGAGGGCCATGTCCATGAAACGGGGTATGAAGGGTGGGGGGATGAAGGACGAGTATGGAAGGGCCTCATAAAATTTGGGATGGGGTGAAGGGTGAGGATCCTAAAAGACGGTGGGCCTGAAAGGGGGATTGGGATGGCTCTCAGCGACCCCATAGCGAGGTGTCCTCACTTGGGGGAATTGTGGGGTAATGCCCGTGTGTGTGGGAGGTGACATTGCTCGTGGGTGGTGGGGTGTGTGGGGAACCTTCGCTTAGAGATCGAAGCACCCTTTCAACATTTAAATGACGCCCGATCTCGAGACCCCAACGCGACCCCCCAACACACCAACTCACCTATAAGGGAGTCTTCGAGCCACCCACATCCCACCAAATAAGGGCACGGCACCCCGGGCCCGATCCCCGGCACAGACAAAATGCCCAGGGTGGACAAGACCCAGATCGCGACGTCTCGCAAGATTTGGTCGAATCTCACGAGATGTCTAAAGCGTTGCGAATCTCACGAGAGGCGTCTCGCAAGATTCAATGGCCTCATCACGCCACCAAGTCGGGTGCAACGAGGCCGGCAAATCGCGCCCTTGGTCTGTCCGGGAGTCAATGGATGTGGGAAGCAGGACAGGAAGTGCAGCGGATGTGGAAGGTGATTGTATTGAGTGGTGGACCGGGCTCAGGGTGCTGAGTGCACTCGTATTACTTTTGCTCCAGCAGCGCAGCACTCACTCACTCAGCACAGAGTGTCGGCGAGATTTAGCCTCATGTCCACAAAATGGGGTTTTGAGCCCATGGGCGGCATTCTCCGGTCTCCGACGCCGAAATTGTGTTCAGCGACTGTTTGGAGAATGCCCGTTGATGCCGAAACCGGCGGTGGCGCCACTTTTGCGATGCTCCGCCCCCTCCAAAACACTGTATCCGCAGACTACGCCGTTGGGGCCGCCTCAGGACATTACCTGAGACCCTCCCCTGATGCTCCGCCCCTGATGGCCGGAGTTCCCGATAGGCCGGGTCCACGCGCGGCGGGCGCCATGTTGCATGGCGTGGCCGCTGCAGGCCGCCGGCGTGCGCATGCACAGCCACGGACCCGGCAATTCTCCGGCCGTACCTGCAACTAGAGCCGGGGGCTTTACGCTGCGTGCCTGCTTGCCCTTAGTGTCGAAAATTGCCCTTAGTGTTGCGTCGTGTTACTGGGTCATGGGGATAGGGTGGAGGTGTTGACCTTGGGTAGGGTGCTCTTTCCAAGAGCCGGTGCAGACTCGATGGGCCGAATGGCCTCCTTCTGCACTGTAAATTCTATGATTCTATGATCAATTGTTGCAAAACACCCATCTGCTCCACTTAATGTCCGTCAGGGAAGGAAATCTGCCGTCCTGACCCGGTCTGGCCTACATGTGACTCCAGGTCCACAGCAACGTGGCCGACTCTTAACTGCTCCTCTGAAATGGCCCAGCAAGTCGCTCAGCTCAAGGGCAATTAGGGATGGGCAACATATGCTGATCTTGCCAACGATGCCCACATTCCATGAAAGAATAAAGCAAAATACATGAATTGCCCTTGAGCACTGTCCCTGCGGATTCTGCACGTTACTCCTGTGTGTGCGTGGGTTTCCTCCGGGTGCTCCGGTTTCCTCCCATAGTCAAAGATGTGCAGGTTAGGTGGATTGGCCATGATAAATTGCCCCCTAGTGTCCAAAAGGATAGGTGGGGTTACTGGGATTGGTTGGAAGTGTAGGCTTAAGTGGGGTACTCTTTCCAAGGGCCGGTGCAGACTCGATGGGCAGAATGGCCTCCTTCTGCACTGTAAATTCTGCTCTATTACATGGGGAGAATGTGCAAACGCCACACGGACAGTGACTCGGGGCCAGGATTGAACCCGGGTCCTCGGCGCCATGAGGCAGCACTCCTTCAGTATTGATTGATTAATGCAGAGAGAAGAATCTAATGGGACTTCGGATATGGGCATTGTTGGCAAGGTCAGCACGTGTTGCTCATCCCTGATGGCACTTGTACTGAGGGGCTTGTCAGGCCATTGCAAGTTAAGAGCCAACCACATTGCTGTGGGTCTGGAGTCACATGTAGACCAGGTCAGGATGTTCGTGAATCGTTTCATGGTCACCATTACCGAGACTAACTTTAAATCCCAGCTTTCTGAATTGAATTTAAATTCCAGTCGCTGTCGCGGTGGGTTTTGCACCCGTGTCCCTAGAGGATTAGCCGGGATTCCGGGATTAGTAGCCCAGTTATGCCACCCCCTCCCAGCCGAAAGTGTAACAAGCATGTTTATCAGATAGGAAGTACAGGCAGATTGGATCGTGCAACAGAACACTTCTGAATAATCTACAGTGACAATTCTTGAAAGGAGCTGAGTGTTGTTTGTGCTGCATTTGGACATGTCAATTGTACCTGTGGTTACAGACACCTGGCTACCCTTCCTCTAACAGCCTCGCCTTGGTTAAACACTCTTCTCAGAGGAAGATTGTTTCTGAAAGATGTACTATCCGGCTCTGAGAGCACTCCACTTTACACTGCTCTTATCTCTGTGGTTGCAGCACGAGGCTGCAGCTCCTCTTCCTTGCAGGCTCTGTGGCCAGAGCCACATCCTTAAAACCCAGCAGCAGTCAAGTGTTTGGTGCCTGAGTGATTCATTTACGCTTCAACCTTCTCAAATTTGATCCTCACTCTTATTTCCCCCCCCCCCCCCACTACATTCCCCTCCCCTGAGCTGTGTCACACCACAGGTTCTGACATTAACGAGGAGATAGCTAGAGTGGGCTTGGTGATGGCATCTTACTATCCAGCCCAGGGAGTCACTCCCAAGTCACTCTGACTGCCAGAAACAGGCTGGGAACCCTCAAAATTGCAGTGCCTCTTTCACCCGCCACCCATGGCGATCTTGCGTAGCATCATCGGAAGCGTGTCCTCAGGGTCCTCCTGCTCGTTACAGAACACAAATTGGGATCCTTTTCCCTCGGCCCCTGACCGAATTCCATTATTCAATGCAATAGATGCTAAGATTAAGCCAAAAGCAGATGATCTCGTCATTAATCATGTTGCTGTTTTGGAATCTTGCTGTGCGCGCATTGGCAGCTGGATTCCTACATTACGACAGTAACCAGACTTCGACCATGTTCCATTGGCTGTAAAGCGCTTTAGCACCAATGCCTTATTAATCACATTCTTAAGATTCATTAATGTCAACTACATAGTTTTTTTAAATATAAATTTAGAGTATCCAATTTTTTTTTTTCTCAATTAAGGGGCAATTTAGCGTGGCCATTCCACCGAACCTTCTTTTGGGTTGTGGGGGTGAAACCCGCCCAGACACGGGGAGAAACTCCACGCGGACTGTGACCCGGGGACGGGATTCGGACCCGGGTCCTCAGTGCCGTGGTCCCAGTGCTGACCACTACACCACATGCTGCCCTAACTACATTGTTACGGGTAAGAGGAACAGCTGAAGACTATTAATTGTCTTGGAGCGCCCGTAAATAGGGGATGTCGCCCAAGCCGACTGTCTGCCCCTCTACTGCGGCTACATTCGCAGCTGAGTGCCCTTGGATAGGGAGCACGTGGTTTCCACTGGCACACGTCCGTGACAGCTGGACCCCACGGGGGGTGGGGTGCATCAGCACCTCCGGGAGTTAGTTATATTTTGCTTTAGTTAGTTAAGTTCCCTTTGATGTTTTATTTTAGTTACAGTGCCCCACCAGGAAGTATCAACCCTGTCATTTTTGTTCAATTTATTGATATTTTGCTCTATTGAAAAGAGTATAAATGGGTGACAGCTGAGACATTGGGCATATAGAACATAGTGCAGAAGGAAGCCATTCGGCCCATCAAGTCTGCATCAACCCAATTAAGCCCTCACTTCCACCCTATCCCCGTAACCCAATAACCCCTCCTAACCTTTTTGGTCACTAAGGGCAATTTATCGTGGCCAATCCACCTAACCTGCACGTCTTTGGACTGTGGGAGGAAACCGGAGCACCCGGAGGAAACCCACGCAGACACAGGGAGAACGTGCAGACTCCACACAGACAGTCACCCAGCGGGGAATCGAACCTGGGACCCTGGCTCTGTGAAGCCACAGTGCTATCCACTTGTGCTATCGTGCATGTGGAAGGAGAGTTGTGAGACTGAACAAGTCAATATACTCACTCGATAAGGAACTGCTCCTTGTCTTGGTTTCAGCTTCACCAACCAGCTTGGCACCTGTTCACATTGAAGAACTTCTGAAGTTTTGAGAAGTGCAATAAAAAATTAAGTCCTTTCTTTCTCTACTTTAGAAAATGCGTCAGTCAACTTGCGCAGAGCAAGATTCCACAAGCAGCAATTAACTACTAATAATAATCTTTATTATTGTTACAAGTAGGCTTACATTAACACTGCAACGAAGTTACTGTGAAAATCCCCTAGTCGCCATATTCTGGCGCCTGTTCGGGTACACAGAGGGAGAATTCAGAATGTCCAATTGACCTAACAGGACGTCTTTTGGGACTTGTGGGAGGAAACCGGAGCACCCGGAGGAAACCCACGCAGACACGGGGAGAACGTGCAAACTCCGCACAAGCAGTGACCCAAGCCGGGAATCGAACCCGGGTCCCTGGCACTGTGAAGCAACGGTGCTAGCCACTGTGCTGTGCCAGCCTTTTGGCCAGACAATTTGGTTCCGGGATCAATGGCAGCCAGGGCACCAGGGATCTCCCCTCATCTTACTCGGCAATTGTAGGTGTGGGATCCTTTACGTTCACCTGAGAGGGCCGAGATCGCCTCAATTAACACCCAACCTGAAAGGCTGCACCTCCGACAGTGCAGCACTCCCTCGGCCTGGATTATTCCATAAAACCATAAGACAATAAGACATAGGAGCAGAATTAGGCCACTCAGCCCGTCGAGTCTGCTCCGCCATTCAATCATGGCTGATATTTTCTCATCCCCATTCTCCTGCCTTCTCCCCATAACCCCGATCCCCTTATTAATTAAGAATCTATCTATCTCTGTCTTAAAGACACTCAGTGATTTGGCCTCCACATCCTTCTGCGGCAAAGAGTTCCACAGATTCACCACCCTCTGGCTGAAGAAATTCCTCCTCATCTCTGTTTTAAAGGATCGTCCCTTTAGTCTGAGATTGTGTCCTCTGCTTCTAATTTTACCTACAAGTGGAAACATCTTCTCCACGTCCACTCTATCCAGGCCTCGCAGTATTCTGTAAGTTTCAATAAGATCCCCCCTCATCCTTCGAAACTCTGAGTAAAGAGCCAGAGTCCTCAACCATTCCTCATACGACAAGCTCTTCATTCCAGGGATCATTCTTGTGAACCTCCTCTGGACCCTTTCCAAGGCCAGCACATCCTTCCTTAGATACGGGGTCCTGAACTGCTCACCATACTCCAAATGGGGTCTGACCAGAGCCTTATACAGCCTCAGAGATACATCCCTGGTCTTATATTCTGGCCCTCTTGACATGAATGCTATCATTGCATTTGTCTTCCTAACTGCCGACTGAACCTGCACGTTAACCTTAAGAGAATCGTGAACAAGGACTCCCAAGTCCCTTTGTGCTTCTGATTTCCTAAGCATTTCCCCATTTAGAAAATATTCTATGCCTAAATTCCTCCTTCCAAAGTGCATAACCTCACATTATTCCACATTATATTTAATTTGCCACTTCATTACCCACTCTCCTAGCCTGTCCAAGTCCTTCTGCAGCCCCCTTGCTTCCTCAATACTACCTGTCCCTCTACAATTTTTGTATCATCTGCAAACTTAGAAACAGTGCCTTCAGTTCCTTCTTCCAGATCATTAATGTATATTGTGAATATTTGTAGTCCCGACCCGTGAGGCACACCACTAGTCACCGGCTGCCATCCTGAAAAAGACCCCTTTATCCCCACTCTCTGCCTTCTGCCAGTCAGCCAGAGTGAAGAATCTGATGGCCTTGATCAAGGTGGGGGATAAACTGGCAGAGCCAATCGCCCACCCTTTATAGAACTTTAATTCGAGTGTGATCAGGAGGATGTAATAAGGTGGCTAATTTGGAATGGGCTGATAATTCAATCCACCATTTTACTGCTCTATTGGCCAAATTGAAAATGCACCCCAATGAGTCCTTAATTTTCAGCACAGGTTGAAGGCAAGAGAACGGAATGCAGAGCAAGGAGGTCTCCCGAAGAGCATTCTTTTCACATCGATATCACATGAAACAAGAGTTCTGTGAATTTTGAAAGCTGCAGACAATATTTCCTGAAGGATAATAAAGTTAACAGAGGACAGGAAGGGAGGGTTGCATGCTGCTGAAAGTTCAAATGACAAAATGGACAAAGTTTCTGTAATTAGCCAGCCACAGGCCAATGAATAAAAATGCCAAGACATCTCCTTTCGTTCATCTCTCACAGATTATTAACCTTAACGCCTTTGTCCAATGTGTTGACGTTTTCTCACCAGATTAAGTCGGAGGTGCTGATTTGCTAGCAGCTGTTTCACTTAACACTCTTGCACTGTGAGTGTGGGTAATTCATGTATATTCATGAGGCAGTTAAAACTAGTAAGGCTGATTAGCTGCTTCTAGTGATAAAGTGCATCAGTTCAAGGAATATACAATCATTAGCTGTGATGTACTTCAGGCAACTGTGAACCCATAGGTATTATTTCCTTGCAATCATAGTATAATTGTATGCTTTTAAATTCAAATATTTAGAACACATGAATCCAGAAATTAAACCCAATTGCAAGTATCTGAATGATGTGCCAGTGTGTGCAGATGCATGTGTGTGAGAGTGACGACAGATGCGCGAGCGAGGCCGTGCGCAAGAGATCTTGCCTATGTGGGTTATGCAGGTGCATGAGTGGCTCATTGATTGCATGAACATGAAGTATTTGGCTGGACCTTTCGACATGTTAAAGAAAGCGGACCAGTGTCTGAGAGCGAATGGGAGAGAGTTGGAGCCAGGCTGGACTTCCCTCCCCGCTCCACCTCCTGTAAGAACTTTCTCTAAACCTGACCTCCTTGACCAAGCTTTTGGTCACCTTTGCTAATCTTTCCTGTTTGGTCATGGAGCAATAAATGGCTTGACGCATACAATGCCCGTGGTCTGATCGTGGCAGGAGGCAACAAAACGCTCTGTGGCCTGAAGGGCCGGATTCTTCGGCCACGCCCATCGCAAGATCATCACGGATGGAACGCGGACCATGTAAAGGTCCGTTGACCCCGGGCGGGAATTTCCCGTCACCGGGCAGACTCGGTGGAAAAATCCCACCCAATGTTTTTTTAAACTCTTCTGCCACAGGCGTATGGTGTCAGTTGTGGCTCAGTTGGTGGTGCTTTGCCTCCGAACCATAAAGTTCTGGTTCAAGCCCCACTCCAGGGCTTAAGAGCAAAAATAAAGGCTGACACTCCTGTGCAGTACTGAGGTGGTGCTGCACTGTCAGAGGTGCTGTTCTTGGATAAGATGTTAAACCAAGGCCCCTGTATGACTGGCCTGGTTTTTAAATTTAGAGTACCCAGTTCTTTTTTCCAATTAAGGGGCAATTTACCTACACTGTGCATAATTCACACCTTTCTTGTTAACCCTTCAAGACAAAGATGACCATGTTTATCAAAGAGTCATGGGGCGCAATTCAACGGCCTCATCGCGGCCGATTTGGTGTCTCACGAGATTCATGATACTCGGAACGTCTCACGAGATTCAACAGCATCTCACTTGACGTTGCAATCTGGATCTCGCTCTCATTGGGTAAGATCCAGAACTGCATATTTAAATGAGCCATTTCCAATACTTGATCCGTAGCCTTGTACGCTATGGTGTTTCAAGCGCTCATTTAAAGGCTTCTTAAATGTTATGAGGCTTCCTGTCTCCACCACCCTGTCAGGCAGCGAGTTGCAGATTCCCACCATCCTCTGGGCTAAAATAATTTTCCTCAAATCCCCTCTGAATCTCCTTCTTACCTGAAATCTATGCAGACTGGTTATTGACCCTTCTATTAAGGGGAAATGTTTATTCCTATATACCCTAACTACATCCCTCATAATTTTGTACATCTCAATGAGGACCCCCCTCAGTCTTCTCAGCTCTAAGGAAAACAATCCCAGCCTATCCAGTCTCTGTTGAGAGCTGAAATGCTGCAGCCCAGGCAACATCCTGGTGAATCGCCTCTGCACCCTCTCTAGTGCAACCAGAATTGCACACAGTACTCGAGCTGTGACTTAACCAGCGTTTTATACAGCTCCATCATAGCCTCCCTGCACTTATGCATTGGTTTAGCACAGTGGGCTAAACAGCTGGCTTGTAATGCAGAACAAGGCCAGCAGCGCGGGTTCAATTCCCGTACCAGCCTCCCCGAACAGGTGCCGGAATGTGGCGACTCGGGGCTTTTCACAGTAACTTCATTGA
This sequence comes from Scyliorhinus torazame, assembly GCF_047496885.1. Classification (NCBI taxonomy): domain Eukaryota; kingdom Metazoa; phylum Chordata; class Chondrichthyes; order Carcharhiniformes; family Scyliorhinidae; genus Scyliorhinus; species Scyliorhinus torazame. Next base: position 263,740,778 of record NC_092714.1, on the reverse strand, counting down.
AGCCTGCTTGTGACAGTAACGATTATCATTATTAACAAAGGCGAGAATCCCATATGCCTTTTTAACCACCTTATCTACATGTCTTTCTGCCTTTCGGGATCTCCGGACATACACCTAAGGTCCCTCTGGCCCCCTGTACTTCCTAACATCTGACCGTTCATCGCGATTCCCATGACTTGTCAGTCTTTCCACTTTTCAGGGTTAAATCCCATTTACCTCTGTTCTGCCCCTCTGACCAACCCGTCAATATCATCCTGTAATCGAAGGTCTCCCTCCTCTCTATTTACCACACCACCAATTTTCGTGTCATCTGCAAAATTACTTATTGTGCCCCCCATATCCACGTCTAGATCATTAATGTGCACTACAAACAGCAAGGGACCCAGCACCGATCCCTGCTGGTACACCGCTGGACACAGACTCCCAGTCACAAAAACTACCACCGACCAACACTCCCTGCCTCCTGCCACTAAGCCAATTTTGGATCTAATTTGCCAAATTGCCCTGGATCCCTTGGGCTCTGACCTTCTTGATCAGAGGAGGTGGTGGCTAGTGGTATTGTCACTGAATGAATGAAATGAAAATCGATTATTGTCACAAGTAGGCTTCAAATGAAGTTACTGTGAAAAAGCCCCTAGTCGCCACATTCCGGCACCTGTTCGGGGAGGCTGGTACGGGAATTGAACTGTGCTGCTGGCCTGCCTTGGTCTGCTTTCAAAGCCAGCGATTTAGCCCTGTGCTAAACCAGCCCCTAGTAATCCTGGACTAGTAATCCAGAGACCCAGTAATCCAGAGACCCAGTAATCCAGAGACCCAGTAATCCAGAGACCCAGGGTAATGCTCTGGCTTCGCGGGTTTGAATACTGCCACAGCAGATGGCGAAATTTGAATTCTGGAATTAAGTCTAACGATGACCAACTAAACCAGTGTCGAAAAAACCTGGTTCGCTAATGTCCTTCAGGGAAGGAAATCTGCCGACCTTACCCGGTCTGGCCGACATGTGACTCCAGATCCACACCGCGATGCGGCTGACTCTTTACTGCCTCCCTCAGAAATGGCCCCGCGAGCCACTCAGTTCAAGGGCAAATAGGAATCGGCAACAGATGCTGGCCCAGCCAGCGACGCCCACATCCCAAGGACAATTTTAAAAAAGTCTCCTGTGCAGGACCTTGGCAAACGCCTTACAGACGTCCATGCAGATTACAGGTTTGGTCTCCTTACCTGAGAAAGGATGCACTGGCACTGGAGGGGTTGCAGAGGAGATTCACTAGGTTGATGCCGGAGTTGAGAGGATTAGATTATGAGGAGGGGCTGAGTAGACTGGGACTCATTGGAATTTAGAAAAATGGGGGGGGGGATCTTACAGGAACTTATAAAATTATGAAGGGAATAGATGGGATAGAAGCTGTACCTCCACACTGTGACCCATCTCCCTGCCAAATTAGTTCAAACTCCATCCAACAGCACTAGCAAACCTCCCTGTAAGGATGTTGGCCCTGTTCTGGTTCAGGTGCAACCTGTCAGACTTGTACAGGTCCTACCTTCCCAAGGAATGGACCCAGTGATCCAGGATACTAAAGCCCTCCCTCCTGCACCATCTTTTCAGCCACACATTCATCTTCTCTATCCCCCTATTCCTACACTCACTGGCATGTATCACCGGGACTATACCAGAGATTACAACCTTCACGGTCCTGCTTTTCAATCTGCTACCTCGCTCCCTAAGTTCTTGCTGCCGGACCTCATCCCTCTTTCACCCTATGTCGTCAGTACCATGACCTCTGACTGTTCACCCTCACCCCTTCAGTATGCCCCGCAGCCGTTCAGTGACATCTTTGACCATGGCACCAGGGAGGCAACACACCATCCTGGAGTCACGTCTGCGGCCGCAGAAATGCCTGACTGCGCCCTTCACTATTGAGTCTTCTACCATTATTGCTCTTCTACCACTATCACTCCTCCCCCTTGTTCAGCTGAGCCGTGAACCGGTGGCTCTGTCTTCACTCCCCAGGGTAACCGGCACTTTTTCCAACGCAGAGAAACGGGTCTTTTTGTTTGTTAATTTACTGGATGTGGGCGTCTATTGCCCATCCCTAACTGCCCTGCATTTCAGAGGGCTATTAAGAGTCAACCACATTGCTGTGGGCCTAAGGGTCAAATGCAGGCCAGACCAGGTAAGGACGGCAGATTTCCTTCCCGAAAAAATGTTAGTGAACCAGGCGGGTTTTTGTGACAATCGACAATGGTTTCAAGGTCATCATTTTAATTCCAGATTAATTCCAGGTTCTTGGGTGAGATGCAGTCCGGGGCTTTCAGGACTAGTGTGGAATTCACTACCACAGAAAGTAGTTGAGGCCAAAACGTTGTGTGGTTTCAAGAAGGAATTAGATATACTCTTGGGGGATAAAGGGATCATGGGATATGGGTGAAAGGCTGGATCAGGGTATTGAACTTGATGATCAGCCATGATCACAATGAATGGCGGAGCAGACTCGAAGGGCCGAATGGGCTTCTCCTGTTGCTATTTTCTATGTATGTTTCTATGTGTGTCCTTGCACTGCTTCCTCTGACCTCCTTGAGAGCACATCCCAGACTTCAGCTCTCCATAGAGGACTCACTTTGGGATCGCATCAGCTCCTGGAGCTTTACCATTGGACAGGAATTTGATAGTGCCATTGTTACGAATAGCCTGGAAGGTTCATCCAGAGACCAGTTGATGGCAACCTTTGGCGGCCTGTTGATTGCTCCGTCATTGATGGGTGAACTCCAATTATTCATGAAGGAGCCACCTTCTCAACCTTGGCCCCCAGCTGAGGTGCGGTGATCCTCAGGTTAAATCACCACCAGTCAGCTCTCCCCCTCAAAGGGGAAAGCAGCCTATGGTCACCTAGTACTATGACGACTTTAAAAAGAGACTGATTGAGGATGCGGGTAAAGTTCTCTGACCACCTTTCTTGAAACTGGGCTTTTTGTGTGAGCAGTGTCGTCCCCTCAGCACTGAGGACTGATGATGAACCTGTAGACTGGGGCTCGTAGACAGATATCAGACCGTGGAATCTTTTCCAATCTTTGCGGTCTTCACAGGATTGAAGTTCTTCTGCTTTCTGATTCAGACAAGTGTCTCTGAGCTTACATTGGACAGCTCTGTGGATGTTTCGGTAGACATTGTACTTGGACAGCGATGATATGTCATTGAGGTTAACCCTGCAGAGGTGATCTTTCCTCCCCAGCAGTTTTCATTAATCTTGATGTTTACGAGAGATAGGGCCGAGGGTGTCTAGAGCCGTGGAGTCCACTCTGGGTGGGATTCTCCGTTGCCCGAAGCTGAAATTGGGAACGGTGATCAGGTGGAGAAGAGGTCCTGACGCCGAAATTGCGGCAGGCACCGGTTTGACGCCGGGTCGCGATGTCCGCCCCTCCAAAACAGCGTCACTGCAATGCACGCCGTGCGTAGTTACAACCACGTTCACCCCTCATCGGGCCCGCCCACGATGCTCCGCCTCCAATGGGCTGAGTTCCCGGTGGCGCGGTCCACGTGTGGTCTCAACAGTGGTGAACCTGGCGTGGTGGCTGTGGAGAGAGAGAGGGCGTACGGACAGTGTCCAGCACCCCTATCCTTCACCGACAGTCGTCTGGCCGGGGGGCTTCTGCCGGGGCTGGGGGGAGTAGTGGGGGATGGCCAGGAGGTGAGCTGTGGAGTCAGGGTGGACGGGTACGCGGTCCAGCACAACTGGAAAAGCCATCTTTTCAGGCGTGATGGGTGTGTGTGTGGGGGGTATAAGAGTACGTGTGGCTGCAGCTTGTCAGCCATGCGCTTGTCCAGCGATTCTCCCACCGGATTCTCCGTTGGTGTCAGCACTTAGACGCAGGAACGGAGAATCCAGCCCTCTATCCCTGAAGCCTGCCCAGTCATCCTCAATGGAATGAGTGTCCATTTTTTGCCATCCACAGACAACTGTCAAGTTTCTCTGGGAGAGATTCCTTCATGATTGTCTGATTGAGATGTTGAGACGTTTCTGGACCTTCACATACTGGGGGCGTCTCGGGGATAGATCTTATTGTTTCGCTTTGAAGCTATAAGACTGTGGTCAGTCCAGCAGTCAATGCTGCCCATGGTATTGTTACACACACAACCTGCCTGTCCCTCTACCTGGTGGAGGCATATTCAATTAGATACCAATTCATCGAACAGGGATACATCCAGGACATCTTGTTGCGATTTGGGAGGTGAAAAACTGTGTTTGTAATTACGAGCTCAGCACACGCACAAGAAGAGAGCATTGCTGTTACAACAGCCAACCCTGTTTTTTTCTGATGACTTCATCCCGCATCTGAAGAACAACTCTTTTGTTGATGTTACTGAGAATGATTAGCCTGTCTGGCTTTGGTACAATAACAATCAAGGAGCGGAGGTCATCGTAAAATTTCTTCTTGGCTTCCCCGGAGTTCACCATGGCAGGGACATACACACGGTACAGGAGGTGCTTAAGCACCAAGAGACAATCGCTGACACCCTTGGGAAGGCAAGTCAACTCACTGGCGAGATGGTTCACAAAAGTAAATCCCACGCCAGCCTTGTGCCGTTCTTCTTCTCCACGTCCATTCCAAACGAATGTGTAACCTGCACAGATTTCCTTGAGCTGACCCTTCTCATGTGAGTCTCGCTGAGGGTGGTGAGCTGGATGTTGTACCGAGCCAGCTCTCTGTCGACAAGAGGACCTCTTCTCTCAGGTTTGTCAGCTGTGGTGTTGTCCATGAGGGTGTGAACACTCCTCACACCTGTGATGACTGGGGTCATCTTTGTCATAATATACACCAGTATATCATGGTGCAGACACACACTGATGGACACACAGCGGGACCAATCAACACACACAACACCGCAGCCAATCACCAGTTAGAGCACACGCACTATAAAGACAGGGGACATCAGAGTTCCCGCTCATTCGAGCTGCAGCTAGCTAGGAGGACAGAGCTCACAGCCTGCAACACAGACATTCACCATGTGCTGAGTGTATCGACTCCAGCGTATTCTTCTCAAGTTCCGGTGATATGACTTCCAGCTGGTATACACCCCAGGCAAAGACCTCATCATTGCTGACGCTCTCTCCAGGGCAGTCAACACTCCATGTGACCCAGCGGGATTTGTCTGCCAGGTTGACGCCCATGTGGCCTTCGTGGCCTCCAACCTACGTGCCACGGATGAACGCCTCGTCCAAATTCACCGCGAGACGGCGGATGACCCTTTTCTACAGCGTGTCATGCGCCACCTGACGGGTGGCTCAAGGGCCAATACCCTCAGTTCTACAATGTCAGAGATGATCTGGCGGTAGTAGATGGGATTCTTCTGAAACTGGACCGCATTGTCATCCTGCATAGCTTGCGCCAGCTCGTCCTGGAACAGCTACACGAGGGTCATCTTGGCGTGGAAAAGTGCCGCCGACGGGACTGAGAGGCAGTGTACTGCCCCGGCATGAATGAGGACATAGCCAACACAGTGCTCAACTGCCCCACTTGTCAGCGCTTCCAGCCGGTCCAACCACGTGAGACCCTGCAGCCCCATGAGTTGGTCACGTCACCATGGACCAAGGTGGGCATCGACCTGTTCCACGTGCTGGGTAGAGACTATGTCCTGATTGTGGACTACTTTTCAAATTACCCGGAGGTGATACGGTTGCATGACATCACACCATCTGCAGTCATCCGTGCCTGTAAGAACACCTTTGCTAGACACGGCATCCCGCTCACTGTGATGTCGGACAATGGCCCCTGTTTCGCCAGCCCGGAATGGTCCAACTTTGCCAGGCGGTACAATTTTGCACATGTGACATCCAGTCCCCTGTACCCCCAATCCAACGGCAAAGTGGAGAAGGGCGTCCACATAGTCAAACGGCTCCTCTGCAAGGCTGCCGATGCTGGGTCCGATTTCTACCTCAACTTGCTGGCCTATCGCTCCGCCCCACTGTCCACTGGCCTGTCGCCAGCCCAGCTGCTCATGGGGTGCACCTTGAGGACGACGGTTCCGTCCATTCATTTCCCAGACCTAGACCACATTCCGGTCCTTCGCCGGGTGCAGCTGTCTCGTGCACAGCACAAGGCGGCTCATGACTCCCGTGCAGCTGATCTCCAGATCTCCAGATCTGGCTCCAGATGACAACGTCCGCATCCATCTTCCGGATGGTGGCTGGTCTGCAACCGCTGTGGTCCTTCGGCAGGTGGCCCCCCCCCGCTCATTCCTGGTTCGTCTACCGGATGGCTCCATTCTGCGCCGCAATCGACGTGCCCTTCGTCTCGTTCTGCGCTCGCTACGTGATCCTCCACCTCCTCCCCGCCCTCCTGCTGACCCTGACCTGGACTATGCAGAGATTCCGGTCACTCTGAATCCTCCTCACTCTGATGCAGTCCAGCCCGCTCCTCAGCCGGCGGCTCCCGACCCACCCTTGAGGCGGTCAACCAGAATTCGTCGCCCACCTCAGAGACTTAATTTGTGAACTTTGTGGATTTATGGACTTTCTGATTTGTTCTGTTCTTCCGTTTAATCGTTTACGTGGTTTGTATATAGTGTTCATCGCATTATTCTTGTGACATACTGTTTTTCTGCACCAGGCACCTTCCCATGTAAATAGCTTAGTTCTCATGTACATAGTCCTGTAAATATTTCACACACACGTTGTCAGTCAGGAACATTCACCATACACTATTTATTGCCACACAGGTACATTTTTTATAAAAGGGGGATGTCATAATATACACCAGTATATCATGGTGCAGACACACACTGATGGACACACAGTGGGACCAATCAACACACACAGCACCGCAGCCAATCACCAGTTAGAGCACACGCACTATAAAGACAGGGGCATCAGAGTTCCCGCTCATTCGAGTCGCAGCTAGCTAGGAGGACAGAGCTGACAGCCTGCAACACAGACATTCACCATGTGCTGAGTGCATCGACTGGTTAGGACAAGGCAAAGGTCTTTAGTTAAAGCTAGTATCGTGTTAACCCACAGTCAGACTATGTTAAATAGTTAATGATTCAATAAAATAGTGTGGTCCTAGAAAGCTTGTTCAGTCGCTTTGGTAGCTGCCAAGTTCCACTTCTTGTTTCTCTCCAGTAATCGCCGACACTGTGACTTCAGCCACTTGTGTGAATGTTCGTGACTACAACTCGCAGTAAATCCACACGTCGCTCGCCAAAGGAGTTGAATCAGTCGGATGAAAGATTCTCTCAGCCTGACCTTTCTCGATCCAGTGGAAAAGATCCAGATGCAGTGGATGACTCGGATATCTTTTGAGTTTAGTTGGGCTCTACGCTTTCAACAACAAGATGCTGACCCTCCTTTGAGACTGTTGGACATTACGGTGGTATTATCTACCCAGTCTTTGCATGCCAGACAATTGCCTAAGACAGTGAGGGTCAGAGCCCTGATGGCTACCCGCACATGGTTTGGCCTGCCTGTTTGCTGGGCTCTGGTCGCTATTGCAGGGAAAGAGAACTAGATAGGTCATCCATCTCGGTGAGAGCTGGGTCAAGATGAGGACTAGTCATTATGAATCACTCTACACAACCTGTGCGAGGTGCTACACCCCTCACATCAATCAGCCAGTCAGCACATTAGGATGTGAACAGCAGTAACTGAAGAATGACTAAGATGGGAGGCTTAGCCATCAAGGTGACACTCCCACCTGCCCTCTTCCTGTACTGAACCCATGGCGCAGCCCGCCAGCCAGTTCAAGAAGGCAGGCCACCATCACCTCTTCATGGGCAATGCGGCATCAACAATTGGTGGCCCAGCCAGCGATGCCACGTTCCAACAACCAATAAAAAGCTTCAACCAGAAAATGGGTCAATCTGAATGAGCTGCACTTAACTGCACTTTAGTTGGAATACATTTTGAATTTTAAATGTGCCTCAGGAATGTGGTGATATGCACATCTGCATATCTGAATATAACTATACGTAGGTGCACCGATGTATATAACTTTTTTTTTAAACTTAAGAGTGCCCAATTCATTTTTCCAATTAAGGGGCAATTTAGCGTGGCCAATCCACCTAGCCTGCACATCTTTGGGTTGTGGGGGCAAAACCTATGCAAACACGGGGAGAATGTGCAAACTCCACACGGACAGTGACCCAGAGCCGGGACTGAACCTGAGACTTTGGCGCCGTGAGGCAGCAGGGCTAACCCACAGCGCCACCGTGCTGCCACCAATGCATAGAACTGTATATAACAGGGGCAGCACGGTAGCACAGTGGTTAGTACTGTGGCTTCACAGCACCGGAGTCCCAGGTTCGATTCCCTGCTGGGTCACTGTCTGTGAGGAGTTCTCCCCGTTTTTGCGTGGGTTTCCTCCGGGTGCTCCGGTTTCCTCCCACAGTCCAAAGACGTGCAGGTGAGGTGGATTGGCCATGATAAATTGCCCTTAGTGACTAAAAAGGTTAGGAGGGGATATTGGGTTACGGGGATAGGGTGGAAGTGAGGGTTTAAGTGGGTGATGCAGACTCGATGGGCCGAATGGTCTCCTTCTGCACTGTATGTTCTATGTACCAATGTACATAGCTGATGAACAATACATGTAGTGACAGTTATGACCTCCTGCCAGCAGGTGGAACTAGACACACATGGGATATATATATATATATACCGGGGGACGGATGAGACAAAGGCACTTGGTAGCAGGACGGACAACTGGAAAGCCACATCTCACCTTAGCTCCACAGTAACTGTGGGGCTAGTTTAGCACAGTGGGCTAAGACAGCTGGTTTGTAAAGCAGAACAAGACCAGCAGTGTGGGTTCAATTCCCATTTCAGTCTCCCCGAACAGGTGCCGGAATGTGGCAACTAGGGGCTTTTCACAGCAACTTCATTGAAGCCGACTAAGTGATTATTATTATTATTAATAACTTTGATATAATTGTCTGTGCACAGAATTACTGGTTACCTTTCTACATGTCAAGAATAAATACTTGTTACAACCATACACTCATGTTCCATGCGTGTCTTTATGATCAGGGAAGCCAGAGGACACCAACTAGGAATACAGGGATACAGGAGCGTATGCAGGGATACAGGAGCGTATTGTTCAATGAGGTCATGACAGATCTGTGATCTAAATACTTACACTCGTCGTTACCCCATATACATTAATACCTTTGGTTAACAAAAATCTAGCAATCTCAGTTTTAAAATGAATAACTGATCGAACATCAATTGCCATTTGTGGAAGAGATTCCAAACCTCTACCAACCTCTGCTTGAAGAAGTGTTTTCTAATTTCATCCCTGAAGGGTATGGCTCTAATTTTCAGACTATGCTCCCGAGCGCTAAACCCTGAAGCCTGGCAGTGCTGATAGTTTAACACAAGTTAGCGGCGCACAATAAAGAAACAGATGCTGAAGCGGTTTTGCTTTGCGATTTAGAATCAGCATTTCCGAGGCGTCCTCACCCATCACAGCTCCACTAATGTGTGTGCAACCACACCTTCGATCGGAGCTGATGGCATCTTGCTCACACTGTCAACATTAATTATGAATGGGAGAGTTTAAAAAAAAAGATATTTTAGCTTCTGGAAAATTCTCGAATTATAGTGACAATTTTGTTAAGCGGAGGGAGGAACATGGGAGTGGGAGTAGACTATTCAGCCCCTCGAGCCCGCTCCATCATTCAACCAGATCAAAGCTGATCATCTGCCTCAAAACCACTTTCCTGCGCTTTCCCCACATCCCCATTGATATCTAGAAATCTATCGATCTTGGCAGTCTTGAACATCCTCAATGACTGATCTTCCACAGCCCTCAAGGATAGAGAATTTCCAATCCCGCTGAGTGAAGAAATAACTCCTCATTGCAGTGCTAAATGGCCTACCCTTCATTCTGAGTCTGTGTTCCCTGGTTCTAGATCTCCCAGCCAGAGGAAGCATTCTATCTGCATTTACCCCACTGATTCGCCTTTTAGCAATCTTGTAAGTTTCAATGAGACCACCTCTCATTCTTCAAAACCCGAGAGAATACAGGCCCGGTCTCCTCAATCTCTCCTCATAGGGCAGTCCCGCCATCCCAGGAATTCATTTGGAGAATCTCCGCTGCACTCCCTGGACAGCCAGCATTTTCTTCCTTAGATAAGGAGACCAAAACTGTACACAATACACCAGGTGCGGCCTAACCCAGGCTCTGTACAATTGAAGCAAGGCGTTTTTACTCCTCTAAGCAAATCTAAGGGGCTGTTTAGCACAGGGCTAAATTGCTGGCTTTGAGAGCAAACCAGGCCAGCAGCACGGTTCAATTCCCGTACCAGTCTCCCCGAACACGCGCCGGAATGTGGCGACTAGGGGCTTTTCACAGTAACTTCATTTGAAGCCTACTTGTGACAATAAGCCATTTTCATTTCATTTTCCCTTGCGATAAAGGCCAACATAACATTTGTCTTTCTAATTGCTTGCTTCACCTGCATGTTTACTTTTCAGTCACTAATGAACAAGGACTCCAATACCCCCCCCCCCCCCCAATCTCTCACCATTTAAGAAATACTCTGTACCTCCATTCCTCTGACCAAAGGGCAGAACTTCACATTGATACGTTCGGAGGAGGAGGAGCAGTCTCTGTCAGGGAGAGAACCTGAGAACATCTAAGACACTAAGAAGGTAAGTAAGTGATTTTTACTCATATTTACTTTTGTACCTTTTTCAAATTGTGTGTGTCGGGGGGAAACTGAAGTGACATCACAGAAAAGCTGTGGCCTGAGTGGCTGGTTGGGAATCTACACTAAATTAAAAAAATTAAGCATTGGTAACTAATTAAACATAATTACTTAATTATAATTTAGAGGGATATCTAAGCCAGAGATCGGAGAGTACTATATTTAGCTTTCGCATTTCTATTAGAAATCTAGTGCTAGGAAACAGATAGTTAACAGTAACTTTGAAATTAAAAAAAAATATATTTTTAAAAAAAATTTAAATTTAAATTTTAATTAATTGACGCAATGTCAGTTAGAGGGGTACAGTGCTCTGACTGTGAGATGTGGCAGGTCCGGGAGGCTTCCAGCGTCCTGGATGGCTTCATCTGCAGAAAGTGCACCCAACTGGAGCTCCTCACAGACCGCATGGTTCGGTTGGAGCAGCAATTGGATGCACTTAGGTGCATGCAGGTGGCGGAAAGCATCATAGATCGCAGTTATTTAAATGTGGTCACACCCAAGGTGCAGGCAGAGAAATGGGTGACCACCAGAAAGGGCAGGCAGTCAGTGCAGGAATCCCCTGTGGTTGTCCCCCTCTCGAACAGGTATACCCCTTTTGATACTGTCGGGGGGGATAGCCTATCAGGGGAAAACAGCAGCAGCCAGAGCAGTGGTACTACGGCTGGCTCTGATGTTCAGAAGGGAGGGTCAAAGTGCAGAAGAGTAATAGTAATAGGGGACTCTATAGTCAGGGGCACAGATAGGCGCTTCTGTGGACGTGAAAGAGACTCCAGGATGGTATGTTGCCTCCCTGGTGCCAGGGTCCAGGATGTCTCCGAACGGGTAGAGGGCATCCTGAAGGGGGAGGGCAAACAGGCAGAGGTCGTTGTACATATTGGTACTAACGACATAGGCAGGAAGGGGCATGAGGTCCTGCAGCAGGAGTTCAGGGAGCTAGGCAGAAAGTTAAAAGACAGGACCTCGAGGGTTGTAATCTCGGGATTACTCCCTGTGCCACGTGCCAGTGAGGCTAGAAATAGGAAGATAGAGCAGCTAAACACGTGGCTAAACAGCTGGTGTAGGAGGGAGGGTTTCCATTATCTGGACCACTGGGAGCTCTTCCGGGGCAGGTGTGACCTGTATAAGAAGGACGGGTTGCATCTAAACCGGAGAGGCATAAATATCCTGGCCGCGAGGTTTGCTAGTGTCACACGGGAGGGTTTAAACTAGTATGGCAGGGGGGTGGGCACGGGAGCAATAGGTCAGAAGGTGAGAGCATTGAGGGAGAACTAGGGAATAGGGACAGTGTGGCTCTGAGGCAGAGCAGACAGGGAGAAGTTGCTGAACACAGCGGGTCTGGTGGCCTGAAGTGCATATGTTTTAATGCAAGAAGTATTACGGGTAAGGCAGATGAACTTAGAGCTTGGATTAGTACTTGGAACTATGATGTTGTTGCAATTACAGAGACCTGGTTGAGGGAAGGGCAGGATTGGCAGCTAAACGTTCCAGGATTTAGATGTTTCAGGCAGGATAGAGGGGGATGTAAAAGGGGAGGCAGAGTTGCGCTACTGGTTCGGGAGAATATCACAGCGGGAGGACACCTCAGAGGGCAGTGAGGCTATATGGGTAGAGATCAGGAATAAGAAGGGTGCAGTCACAATGTTGGGGGTTTACTACAGGCCTCCCAACAGCCAGCGGGAGATAGAGGAGCAGATAGGTAGACAGATTTTGGAAAAGAGTAAAAACAACAGGGTTGTGGTGATGGGAGACTTCAACTTCCCCAATATTGACTGGGACTCACTTAGTGCCAGGGGCTTAGACGGGGCGGAGTTTGTAAGGAGCATCCAGGAGGGCTTCTTAAAACAATATGTAGACAGTCCAACTAGGGAAGGGGCGGTACTGGACCTGGTATTGGGGAATGAGCCCGGCCAGGTGGTAGATGTTTCAGTAGGGGAGCATTTCGGTAACAGTGACCACAATTCAGTAAGTTTTAAAGTACTGGTGGACAAGGATAAGAGTGGTCCTAGGATGAATGTGCTAAACTGGGGGAAGGCTAATTATAACAATATTAGGCGGGAACTGAAGAACATAGATTGGGGGCGGATGTTTGAGGGCAAATCAACATCTGACATGTGGGAGGCTTTCAAGTGCCAGTTGAAAGGAATTCAGGACCGGCATGTTCCTGTGAGGAAGAAGGATAAATACGGCAATTTTCGGGAACCTTGGATGACGAGAGATATTGTAGGCCTCGTCAAAAAGAAAAAGGAGGCATTTGTCAGGGCTAAAAGGCTGGGAACAGATGAAGCCTGCGTGGAATATAAGGAAAGTAGGAAGGAACTTAAGCAAGGAGTCAGGAGGGCTAGAAGGGGTCACGAAAAGTCATTGGCAAATAGGGTTAAGGAAAATCCCAAGGCTTTTTACATGTACATAAAAAGCAAGAGGGTAGCCAGGGAAAGGGTTGGCCCACTGAAGGATAGGCAAGGGAATCTATGTGTGGAGCCAGAGGAAATGGGCGAGGTACTAAATGAATACTTTGCATCAGTATTCATCAAAGAGAAGAAATTGGTAGATGTTGAGTCTGGAGAAGGGTGTGTAGATAGCCTGGGTCACATTGAGATCCAAAAAGACGAGGCGTTGGGTGTCTTAAAAAATATTAAGGTAGATAAGTCCCCAGGGCCTGATGGGATCTACCCCAGAATACTGAAGGAGTCTGGAGAGGAAATTGCTGAGGCCTTGACAGAAATCTTTGGATCCTCGCTGTCTTCAGGGGATGTCCCGGAGGACTGGAGAATAGCCAATGTTGTTCCTCTGTTTAGGAAGGGTAGCAAGGATAATCCCGGGAACTACAGGCCGGTGAGCCTTACTTCAGTGGTAGGGAAATTACTGGAGAGAATTCTTCGAGACAGGATCTACTCCCATTTGGAAGCAAATGGACGTATTAGTGAGAGGCAGCACGGTTTTGTGAAGGGGAGGTCGTGTCTCACTAACTTGATAGAGTTTTTCGAGGAGGTCACTAAGATGATTGATGCAGGTAGGGCAGTGGATGTTGTCTATATGGACTTCAGTACGGCCTTTGACAAGGTCCCTAATGGTAGACTAGTACAAAAGGTGAAGTCACACGGGATCAGGGGTAAGCTGGCAAGGTGGATACAGAACTGGCTAGGCCATAGAAGGCAGAGAGTAGCAATGGAGGGATGCTTTTCTAATTGGAGGGCTGTGACCAGTGGTGTTCCACAGGGATCAGTGCTGGGACCTTTGCTCTTTGTAGTATATATAAATGATTTGGAGGAAAATGTAACTGGTCTGATTAGTAAGTTTGCAGACGACACAAAGGTTGGTGGAATTGCGGATAGCGATGAGGACTGTCGGAGGATACAGCAGGATTTAGATTGTTTGGAGACTTGGGCGGAGAGATGGCAGATGGAGTTTAATCCGGACAAATGTGAGGTAATGCATTTTGGAAGGTCTAATGCAGGTAGGGAATATACAGTGAATGGTAGAACCCTCAAGAGTATTGAAAGTCAAAGAGATCTAGGAGTACAGGTCCACAGGTCATTGAAAGGGGCAACACAGGTGGAGAAGGTAGTCAAGAAGGCATACGGCATGCTTGCCTTCATTGGCCGGGACATTGAGTATAAGAATTGGCAAATCATGTTGCAGCTGTATAGAACCTTAGTTAGGCCACACTTGGAGTATAGTGTTCAATTCTGGTCGCCACACTACCAGAAGGATGTGGAGGCTTTAGAGAGGGCGCAGAAGAGATTTACCAGAATGTTGCCTGGTATGGAGGGCATTAGCTATGAGGAGCGATTGAATAAACTCGGTTTGTTCTCACTGGAACGAAGGGGGTTGAGGGGAGACCTGAGAGAGGTCTACAAAATTATGAGGGGCATAGACAGAGTGGATAGTCAGCGGCTTTTCCCCAGGGTAGAGGGGTCAATTACTAGGGGGCATAGGTTTAAGGTGAGAGGGGCAAGGTTTAGAGTAGATGTACGAGGCAAGTTTTTTACGCAGAGGGTAGTGGGTGCCTGGAACTCGCTACCGGAGGAGGTAGTGGAAGCAGGGACGATAGTGACATTTAAGGGGCATCTTGACAAATACATGAATAGGATGGGAATAGAGGGATACGGACCCAGGAAGTGTAGAAGATTGTAGTTTAGTCGGGCAGCATGGTCGGCAGGGGCTTGGAGGGCCGAAGGGCCTGTTCCTGTGCTGTACATTTCTTTGTTCTTTGTTCTTTGATACGCATTATCTTCCACCTGCCACTTTCTTGCCCACTCACTGGGAGAAAATTTGCCATTTCTTTTGGCAAAGTGTCAGCTCGGGTGGGAAAAATGGAGTGTAGCCCGCTGTCTGCATTAACAGCTGTTCCTCCCAATTTTCTGACACTTTGTCAAAAAAAGTAAGCACCTCGCCAGTAACCTAGGCTCTTGAAAGATCTGGGCACTGTTTTAAAACTGCGCACCGATGTTAAAGGAAAATAGAAAAAGGAACACACTCCCCACCTTTCACCAGACACGGATCATCCCCACAGGACCCCCTGGCTTCCCCCACGTCGAACCCACTCTGTGCCCCCCACCACCACAGAACTCTCGGCACTTCCCCCATGGAAGCCTCATCGTGATACTGTCCCCAGCGCTGCCCGGTACCGGCACTGGTCCCTGGCACTGCCGCAACACTTCTCCCTGGCATGATCCCCCCCCCTCCCAGGGCTGTACTTAACTGTGTGCCACGGGTGGGTTCTGTCCGCCAGGTGCAAGTGGCGGCATTGGTGGGGTGCAGGGACAATCGAGTGGGGAAATCCCACCAATGTAAAAGCCATTTTAGGTCTTCGACTAGGTCTGTGCAAAGCCTCTTTCCATCCTCCTTACAACATACATTCTCACCTAGGTTTGTGACATCTACAAACTTGGAAATATTACATTTTGCCCCCACATCCAAAGTATTGATTATGAAGAGCTGGGGCCCAAGTACTAATCCTTACGGTACCCAACTAATCACAGCCTGCCACCCGAGAATGACCCGTTCATTCCTATTCTCTATTTCTGTCCATTAATTGATCCTCAATCAATGCTAGTCGATCACCCCCTTATTCCATATGTTCTAATTGAGTTTACTAACCTGCGTTGTGAGATCTTATCGGAGGCGGGCTGAAAATCCAAATATATCACGGGTGGGATTCTCCCAACGGGAGTCAAATGCCGACGCCGGAGTAAAAACCGGAGTGTTTCACTCCGGCTTCGGAGCCCGTTCCCAGACCCATCTACTTGTTCCCCCTCACATATTTTGTCAGTAACAGCCTCAACAAACTCCAACAGGTTCATCAAATATGATATCCCCTTCATAAATCCCTGTTGACTCTATTTGGTCCTGTAAACAATGCCGACCAATGTTTGCTGCTTCTTAACTCCACCTAAACTGATCCTATATCTTGTTCTTCTGATCTGAGATCCTCTCTCACTAATATACTGATCTCATTCCTTATCATCAGTGCTTCCAAAAATGTTGACCAGCCTTGAATCTTCATTTCCCAGCCTTGCTCACCTTGCAGCCATCTCTCCGTAATGACAATTAGATCATGTTCATTCCTGTCTATTTGTGCCGTCAATTCATGTACTGAATTGTGAATGCTGCATGCCTTCAGATCGAGTGCCTTCAATTCAGCCTTTGTAACAGTATTCCATATTTTGACCCTATTTAATACTGCCATTTGCTTCTCTCTTTTGCTTTTGCTTACTACTTTTCTACTTCCCCCTACCAGCTTCTAATTTTCTCCTTTCTGTATTTCCTCTCAAGGTCCCACTCCCCTGACACATTAGTTTGAAACCTCCACAACAGCACGAGCACATCTCTCTCTGACAATATCAGTCTTTGTTCTGCTCAGGTGTAAGCCATCCTCCTTGGAGAGGTCCCCGGGACCAACCCCAATGCCCCAGAAATCTAATGCCCTCTCTTCTTCACTATTTCTCCAGCCATGTGTTCATTCGTTCAATCCTTCTATCTCTGCACTCACTCATGCTTGGTACAGGGAGTAATACTGAGTGTGCCTTAAAGGTTCTGTGTTTTAATCTCTTTCCCAGTTTCCAAAAATCTGTTTTCAGGACCTTTCTCTAACTCTGTTGTTGTCATTAATGTGGACCATGGCCTCTGGCTGTTCACCCGCCCCGAAAAGAATGCCTTTCTGTCACTGTTATGATCTGGCAGGTGGTACTTGCCATGCCAACCAAATTCCAAAGTGGCATGTATCAGAGTAACACCATTGGCTGGTGTGATGTCACGTGTTACGTAATGATGTCATTGGAGTGTTCCGCGGACTTTTTGTGGAGTTCACCATTGTGCCCTGTTTCAGCATCACCTTGTAATAAACCCCTTGAACTATGTTGTAAGAACTCGACGTGTCTCACCTCTGATTCTTTCTCTTTGCGACTACAACAAAGAACATAACAAAAGAGAAACTGCCGACAAAAATGGGAGTAAAACAGTTTTTAACGATGATTATGTCAGCCAGAAGAAGGGATCAACAACGGGGATCCAGTACCAGTCACCTTCAGGAGTGAGATCGGGAGAAATATTGTCGACTTCCAAGGTGAAATCATCGTTGTGGCAAGAAAAACAACTCTCGAGTAAATACTTGGACACCGTACCATTTGTAGCAGGGTGTCAGCGAATCATCTGGTCGACCACGATAGCCGCTAGTGCGCCACATAGGGGGATTCATTCACTCGCTGTTGCCCATTACAACATTGAGCATATTAGGCACATGATTAGGTCATCGAATAACGTAGGTCTGAACAGTACGTGGACGCTTTGTCCAGGCGGTTGTTGCAAGTTCAACAAGAACAAAAAGATAAGCACAAATCTGATGAACATTCAACGACAAATTCTATCTGTCTCTTTGGGAAAATGTTCTGGTAACCTCTGAAAATTTACCCAAACAGATCCAGTGTTGGGGAAGGTAATGGACATGATTCAAAAAGGCACTCTAACAAAAGAGTACAGAAAGAATCCAGACCATAAATACTATCCTACCAGGCATCTTGAGTTGACAGTGTAAAATGGAGTATTGTTGTGGGTATTACAGTAATCATTCTGCCATGTCTATGAGGTAGAATGCTGCAACAGCTGCACGAGGGCCATCCCGGTGTAGTTAGAGTGAAGGAGGTGGTGAGAAGCTACGTCTGGTGGCTCGGGTTGGATGGCCAAACAGAGGAGAAGGTGGGGTTATGCCAATGCTGCGCTGCGTTGAGAAATGTACCTCCACCACAACCTTTGCATCCCCAGGAATGGCCTACCGGGCCATTGCAAAGAAGACATGTCTTTGCACGCAAAGAACATAACACAAAGGGAAACTTGGCAACTATCACAACAATTGTATACCTGTATTTTATTACGAGAAGATAGGTGTGCAGAAGTCAGGAGTCACAAATTCCAATAACACTTTGGAGATTTTAGATAGCAAATTGAAACATTTATTAACAAAAGAAAAGAAAACGTAAACACACAAGATTGCATTTGCAGTGTGAAAATTAGTCTTACAGAATATTTCCCCTTTTAGGCAACAGTCCCAAGAGATATTTAATCTACAAAAATTCCAGTAATCTTACCACAATGCACCCATTGTTGCTATTGGGAAGATATGTCACAGGGCTTCTCTCTCTCAATCCACAGTGGAGAAGTCCAAAAGCTTTAGAAATAAAACTGCTTTCTGAAAATAACAGGTACTCTTCTGGGTGGCGGCAAACTGCTTCACTCTTCTTCTGACCAAGCACAGTGCATACTCTAGAGTCTTTACCTGGCCATTCCCCTTGACACACAGCTCCCAACCATTCCTGAAATATGTTTTATCTCTTTCATCTTTAAAACCATTGTTCACAACATCTCTCCCAACTTAACTGTCTTCAAATTAGAACTAACCTGCGTGTTCACTATTGCTGCTCTCTCCCCCAAGAATAAGGTTCTTATTAATATTTAACCAACTGTATCTGCTGTGTATATTATCATTATTCTGTTTATAAATAAACAGTAATTGTGTTCGCATTTACAAACCTGGTGACTGTAATTATTGGACGGCTAATGGGCCAAAGAGCTTGGGTATTTTTATAAGAATTATTGGTTAATTCACTTGTGCTGTGACTCCGGGATGAGTGTGGCTTGAATTGACCTTGGATCGTGCACTTGCCCAGGGTACCATGCACTTGCCCAGGGTACCGTGCACTTGCCCAGGGTACAGTGACACCTGCCATACCGTAACCTTATTTTCAGATTATTTACCATAAAGTGGAGACAAGCAAGTATAGTTACTCACCTTTACTCACAAATCAGCTCCTTTTCCTGTGCCCAGAAGGGAGTTTCCTAAGGGTTATGTAAAACATTCATAATTCTCCTGAGACGGATGGATGTCAGAGACGGGCTTCATCCCGCTGCTGCTGGTATTAACCCAGTGGAGGACAAGGGGAAATGAGAGGGAGAACTGCCCATGTAGGAAGCATGATGGGGAAATCATGCTGTGTTTGATTGCGGGGTCCTGAGATAGGGGGCTCTCTTGTTCAGCGCCTGATTAAAGGACCCAGCATTGGGGACAGCGGATACCTGCTGAAAGCCACACCCTGCCCTTGTATTGACTCACCTTCCCTGCAACCCTCACCCCATGAGCCCTTCTCGCCATCGCTCACCTGTGCAAACTCCTTTCTCAATCCTAGTCCTTGGGTAGATGTAGTACCAGCAGCGGCCACCAACATCCCAGTGTAGCTGCTGTGCACAGGAGGCCTGCTGGCCTCTTATTGGCGCTGGGGTCTTTGATCCCAGGGAAGGCTGGCCAATCAAGTGCCTGAGTGACACAAGAGATGGCGCGCTTCCCCCACAGGAGGTGATGGGGGTGTCTTGTCTGCTCTGCAGCAGGCAGCTCCTTGTCACCTCCACCCTTTGATTCCAACAATGAGGATTGTTTGACAACAACATGATTCGAGCAGAAGGGAAGCAACAACAACACCAACAAATAGCATTTACATTCATTCATGTGTGCTTTGCCCAAAGGCAGGTCCTTGGCTCATTGTCTACTCATGCTTCATCCTGAGCTGTTCTCTTGTCAGTTTCTGCCAGTGGTGGTTTGCCATTGTCTCCCGCGCTCAGGGGCAGGGCAAGGAGGCATGTCCGGAGTCCACCTCAGCCGGAATTGGAATGGTACCCGCGCTGTTCGTGCTAATCTGAACCACACGCTGGCCATCTAGCCAACTGTCTGTGTGGTGTTTGCATGTTCTCCCCATGTCTGCGTGAGTTTAGGCCGAAGATGTGCAGGTCAGGTGGGGTTCCGTGGATAGGACGGGTGAATAGGGCGCTCGTTCGGAGGGTGGAGCTGCAGAACCGATGGGCCGAATGGCCTCCTTCTGCACTACGGGAATTCGATGGAACTCAACTAATCTAACCAGCCCCCTTGCATTTACATAGCACCTTTAAGAAAGCAAGCATTCCATTGCAGGTCACAGGAGTGCTACCATATAACACTTGACACCGAGAAATTGAGGCCTATTGAAAAGCAGTAAATTTTAAAGTTCCTCTTAAAGAAAGGGAGAGAGAGAGAGGCGGAGAAATGTTGGAGGGCATTCCAGAGCTTAGGGCCTAGGAAGGGGAAGGCACCGGTGCCAAGGGCAGAATGATCAAAATTGGGAATCCAGATGAGGCCAGAATTGGAGAAGTGGAGAGATGTCAAGAGTGGTGTAGGATTGGAGGATAAAGGAATGTCCCAGGTTTGATACATGCCCTCCATGGGCAACAACGAGAGCATTACCTTTGACCTGGGTTTCCCTTGGCCTAGGAAGGGCGAAATATACATCAGGTAGGCTTCCCACATCTATTTCTATATCCTGTGATGTTCTTTCACACCCCACTCTGCCCTTCACCCACCCACCTGCCCCCACTGGCCCCAGGCTCCAAAGTCAGGAGCAGAGAGTTGGCATGAACGTCACGTGAGAACCGGACTAAATTCCGCTGCGATGCACCATGTAGTTGAACAGCCCTGCCAAAACCCATCGTCTCGATGCAGACATGAAGAATGGGCAAGGTGTTGGAAGGGAGAAGGAGGGAGTGATTGGGAAACAAAACAGTCATATGTAAATACTTATGCAGAATTTAACACAAGGAGTAAGGCATGCCTGCGCCAGTTATTACATACCAGAACCCTGTTACTAACAGCAGTGACTGGGAGAGGTAACAAACGGAGAAAACAAACCTCATTAAAGGAGCTTTCCTCTAAAGGGACCCTTTGAATCCGAAAACTATTGAATTAATTACCATATTGGTACCTAATGATCCCAGGATTTTTTTTTAATGAAATTAATTTGTTAAATAAACTAAACACTGTTCCTTGTAGTGTATGACATCATGGAGTATTACCTATGCAGTCCTCAGGGAGTTAATTTAAATCGGCGTTGCCATAGAAACTTGGCATCACTCAAAGGCTGAACAAGGCCTTTTATCACCTCCGCTGCTAAAAGCGGAATAAGATTAACGTTAAAGATCATCATGCAAATTTATTCAATTTTATAGTGCTTAATTACAGGGCAAAGGAGCAAAAAAAATGGTTTGATCAAAAAAAATCCCAGCCAATATTCAGTTAATTTGTACAGCTCCTTACAACCAAATATTACCCGTGATGTGTCTGTGACAATGAGAACGGCGTTCTGTTAGTTTACAGATAGACGATAGTCCTAAAGGATGTCTCCGCACTAATGTTCAACACTTCTGTTGTGTATTTTTATTGAAGGAATTAATATAATTTTCTCCAGCCTAATGACACCACCTCCCAATTTCTGCATTCCTCTAACTCAGGCCTCTACTGTTTCTCCCTGTTCCCTTCACTGCCCCATGGATGACTGTGCCTCCAGCCATATAGGTCCCACGCTAAATCCCTCTGGCTTGCCGCATCCCTGTTTTCCTTTTAGATCTTCCATAAAACCCACCTCTTTCGGTTACGCCCTCCTAATATCTCCTTTGCTTTGGCGCCCGTTCTGTCTCTGTGAAGTGCCATATGGGGCGATTTATGCTTTTCTACATTAGGTGTGCTGTACAAAAGCAAGGTGTTGGTGATGAGTTATCAGAGGAATCAGTTTCCTGTTTTGGGATGCAGTGGCATGTTCTACTTCCCAATCCCGTGATTTCCCCAACCTAGAAGGACAAGGGCAACATCTTCATGGGAACACCACCGCATCAAAGTTCCCCACCAAGTAGCGCACCATCCTGACTTGGGCATGAGAGGGCAGCAAGGTAGCACAGTGGTTAGCATTGTTGCTTCACAGCACCAGGGACCCGGGTTCGATTCCCGGCTTGGGTCACTGTCTGTGCAGCGTCTGCATGTTCTCCCCGTGTCTGCGTGGGTTTCTTCCGGGTGCTCCGGTTTCCTCCCACAAGTCCCGAAAGATGTGCTCGTTAGGTGAATTGGACATTCTGAATTCTCCCTCTGTGTACCCAAACAGGCGCCGGAATGTGGCGACTAGGGGCTTTTCACAGTAACTTCATTGCATTGTAAATAAATTAATAATCTTTATTGTCACAAGTAGGCTTGCATTAACACTGCAATGAAGTTACTGTGAAAAGCCCCTAGTTGCCACATTCCGGCACCGGTTCAGGCACACGGAGGGAGAATTCAGAATGTCCAAATTAGCGAACAGGGACTTGTGGGAGGAAACGGGAGCACCCGGAGGAAACCCACACAGACATGGGGAGAACATATAGAGTCCGCACAGACAGTGACCCAGGCCGGGAATCGAACCTGGAGCCCTGGTGCTGTGAAGCAACAGTGCTAACCACTGTGCTACCGTGCCTCATAATGTTACTGTTAGTGTAAGCCTTCTCGTGACAATAATAAAGATTATTATTGTTGTATGTTGACCATTCCTTTACCATCTGTGGTAAACCACTGTAATATATAATCTGTGTATTGTGGTAAACTGCTACTGTATTACATGTAATGTGGTGAACCACTGCCCGATGGTTCCGCCTCCCCTCGGGCTCAGTATAAAGGTGGCTGGTCTCCGCCTCTGCCCCAGTTCGGGATCAGAGGCCAGGAGGCTTCCTGTTTAGTTTATTAAAGCCTCAGTTACGTTCACTACTCGTCTTGTGTTCATTGATGGCGCATCAATTTAATAAGCTAAACTTCTAAGATGAATTCATCGCTCAAGCCTGATCGCCTGGACCTGGACCCACAGATGCCACTGCAACATTTGAGCACTGGCTAAGCTGCTTCGAAGCGTACCTCGGATCCTCCACCAAAGACTTCACCAACCTCCAAAAGCAGCAGATACTCAACGCACGGGTGAGCCCTCAAGTCTTCCTTCTCATCAGGGATGCCCCCTCGAATACGGAGGCGATAATGCTGCTGAAGGGACAATATGTAAAGTCTGTAAACGAGGTGTATGCTGGGCACCTTCTTGCCACGAGGTGACAACGCCCTGCGGAATCACGAGCCGAATTTCTGCGTGCCTTGCGGGTACTCGGCCGGAACTGTGCTTGCCAGGCGGTATCGGTGACCCAACACACGGAGCTGTTGATCAGGGACGTCTATGTTGCAGGCATTAAATCGAACTACATCCGCCAGCGATTGCTAGAAGGGGGTACCCTCGGCCTCCCAGAGACAGTGCAGCTCTCAAACTTACTGGAGGTGGCCTTCCAGAACATGGAGGCTTATACCTCCGACCGCGCGGCACCCTCGTGGACCTCGTGGGCGCCGCCATCATCCGACCCGAGTGCGGCGCAAGCCTGTGCCGCGCAGCAGCCCGCCAATGCCAGAAGCCCAAAGTGCTACTTTTGCGGCCAGGGTAAGCACCCCAGACAACGCTGCCCTGCACGGAACGCAACTTGCAACGGGTGTGGGAGGAAGGGCCACTTTGCGAAAGCCTGCCAGGCCCGATCTCTCCCTAAAACTCATAGGCCCAGCAACGTTGCCTGCTGCCTGTCAGGGCCGCCCCCAGCTGCCGCGCCACCCGCCATGTGCGACCCGTGGGCGCCGCCATCTTAGCCGCCATCTTGTACTCCACCCGCCAGACGCGACCCATGGGGGCCACCATCTTGGGACCACTCCGCAGCCTCCCGGGAGCCCTGCTCACCCGATCGTACGCTGCCCGCCGCTACATCCAACCGGCCTACCCAGCACCTTCCGAAGCTCGCCTCCATCACGCTCAACCAGTCCCGGCCTCATCACCTCACAGAATCTACGATGACCGTCCAGATCAACGGGCACGAGACGGCCTGCCAAATCTCCCTGGCTTCCGGATCACATTCAGTAGAAATCCGGGGGTACTGGGTCACGACCCTTATGGTACAAGGCGTAGAAAACACTAACTTTAAGCTCAACGTCCTTCCCCATCTCTGCGCTGCCCTATTACTGGGGCTCGACTTCCAGTGCCACCTCCAAAGCCTTATCTTAAAGTTTGGTGGACCCCTGCCCCCCCCCACCGTCTGTGGCCACGCGATCCTTAAGGTCGCCCCACCCTTGCTCTTCGTTAACCTCACCCCGGACTGTAAGCCCGTCGCTACTAGGAGCAGACGATACAGTGCCCGGGACAGGGCCTTTATCAGGTTGGAGGTCCAGCGACTCCTACGAGAGGGGATCATTGAGGCTAGTACCAGCTCCTGGAGAGCCCAAGTGGTCGTCAAGACTGGGGAGAAGCACCGGATGGTCATCGACTATCGTCAGACCATCAACCAGTACACACAGCTCGATCTGTATACCCTCCCCCGCATATCTGACATGGTCAACCAGATTGCACAGTATCGAGTCTTCTCCACAGTTGACTTGATGTCCGTGTACCACCAGCTCCCTATCCGCCCGGAGGACTGCCAATACACTGCCTTCGAGGCAGATGGCCGCCTCTATCACTTCCTCAGGGTTCCCTTCGGCGTCACCAATGGGGTCTCGGTCTTCCAACGAGAAATGGACCGAATGGTTGACCAGTACGGGCTGCGGGCATCGTTCCCGTACTTAGATAATGTCACCATCTGCGGCCATGACCAGCAGGACCATGACGAAAATCTCCGGCACCTTCTTCACATCGCTAAACTTCTGAACCTCACCTACAATAAGGAGAAATGCGTTTTCCGCACAACCCGCCTAGCCATCCTTGGCTACGCTGTGGAAAACGGAGTCCTAGGGCCCGACCCTGACTGCACGCATCCCCTCCTGGAGCTCCCCCTCCCCCACTGCCCCAAGGCCCTGAAGAGATGCCTGGGGTTCTTCTCTTACTCTGCCCAGTGGGTCCCCAATTATGCGGACAAGGCCCGTCCACTTATCAAATCCACCATTTTTCCCGTGACAGCTGAGGCCCGCCAGGCCTTCAACCGCATCAAGGCAGATATTGCCAAAGCCGCGATGCACGCTGTGGACGAGTCCATTCCGTTCCAGGTGGAGAGCGATGCGTCGGACTTTGCTCTGGCCGCTACCCTCAACCAGGCGGGCAGGCCCGTGGCTTTCTTCTCCCGTACCCCCCATGCCTCCTAAATTCGACACTCCTCCGTCGAAAAGGAAGCCCAAGCCATTGTAGAGGCTGTGTGACATTGGAGGCATTACCAGGCCGGCAGGCGATTCACTCTCCTCACTGACCAACGGTCGGTTGACTTCATGTTTAACAATACACAGCGGGGCAAGATCAAGAACGACAAGGTTCTGAGGTGGAGGATCGAGCTCTCCACCTACAACTACGAGATCTTGTACCGACCGGGGAAGCTCAATGAGCCCCCAGATGCCCTATCCCGCTACATGTGCCAGCGCACAAGTAGACCGACTTCGGGCCCTCCACAATGACCTCTGTCACCTGGGGGTCATCCGTTTTTTTCACTTTATGAAGGCTCGCAACCTGCCTTACTCTATCGAGGAGGTCAGGACCGTGACCAGGGACTGCCAGGTCTGCGCGGAGTGCAAACCGCACTTCTATCGGCCAGACAGCACGCACCTGGTAAAGGCCTCTCGCCCCTTTGAGTGCCTCAGCATCGACTTCAAAGGTCCCCTCCCCTCCACTGACCGTAACGTGTACTTCCTCAACGTTGTTGACGAGTACTCAAGATTCCCCTTTGCCGTCCCATGCCCTGACATGATCTCTGCCACCGTCATCAAGGCCCTGCACAGTCTCTTCACCTTGTTCCGTTTCCCCACCTACATCCATAGCGATCGGGGTTCCTCCTTCATGAGCGACGAGCTGCATCAGTTCCTGCTCAGCAAGGGCATCGCCTCCAGCAGGACGACCAGCTACAACCCCCGGGGCAACGGACAGGTGGAGAGGGAGAACGCGACGGTCTGGAAGGCCGTCCTCCTGGCCCTACGGTCTAGACGTCTCCCAGTCTCCTGCTGGCAGGAGGTCCTCTCCGATGCGCTCCACTCCATTTGGTCGCTCCTGTGCACTGCCACCAATGAGACTCCTCACGAACGTATGCTTGCCTTCCCCAGGAAGTCCACCTCCGGGGTCTCGCTCCCGTCCTGGCTGACAGTCCCAGGGCCCGTCCTCCTCCGGAAGCATGCGAGGAGTCATGAATCAGATCCCCTTGTCGAGAAGGTCCTGCTCCTCCATGCCAACCCACAATATGCCTACGTGGCACATCAGGACGGGCGACAGGACACAGTCTCCTTCCGGGATTTGACACCTGCAGGTTCCCCAGCGACCATCACCACCACCCCCGGCCCTACACCGTCTCCCTCCACCACTACCCAGCTACTTCGAGATCTGGCACCCGCAGGCCCACCGGCGACCATCACCACCACCCCTGCCCCCCCCTCCACCGACTCAACTACTGGGGCTGGTTTAGCACACTGGGCTAAATAGCTGGCTTTTAAAGCAGACCAAGGCAGGCCAGTAGCACGGTTCAATTCCCGTACCAGCCTCCCAGGACAGGGTCCGGAATGTGGCGACTAGGGGCTTTTCACATTTCATTGAAGCCTACTTGTGACAATAAGCAATTTTCATTTCATTTTCATACTCGGTGAAGAAGAGGACGACACGCTCCCGGACGCGCAGGCCTCGACACCGGTGCCCACACCACAGCCGGGACTGAGGCGATCACGGCGGAAAGTCAAGGCCCCCAACAGACTTGATCTTTAAGTCCACTTCACCCCCGCTGGACTCTTTTTTTTTTAACAGGGGGTGAATGTGGTAAACCACTGTAATATATAATATGTGTATTGTGGTAAACGGCTACTGTACTACAGGTAATGTGGTAAACCACTGCCCGATGGCTCCGCCACACCTCGGGCTCGGTATAAAGGTTCGGGATCAGAGGCCAGGAGGCTTTCTGTTTAGCTTATTAAGGCCTCAGTTACGTTCACCACTCGTCTTGTGTTCATTGATGGCACATCACCATCACTGGGTTAAAATCCTGGCACTCCCGTCCTAACAGCACTGGGTGTTCCTACACCACATGGACTGCAGTGGTTCAAGAAGGCAGCGCCCCAGGTGCTTCTCAAGGGCAATTAGGAATGGGTACCAAATGTTGACCGTGCTCATGCCCTGAAAGGGAATTTTTAAAAATGCAGCTCATTGACTCGACTTGGAGTGATGGATCTAATTAAGAGAGCGCAGCCTTGGGTTTAGTAACGTGAGGGACCAAATAGAGTTAAACTGAAGAAGCCTTTTCCTGTCCCTATCCGGTACCTGGGAGTCCTGCAGAACACTTATTGCACAAACATTCACAAGGGTATGTGTCAGTTTTAGCCACTTAATGTGGCTGAGGAGACTGCATGGGAGCACACCTGTTCTCATTAAGAAGGATAATTTGCCAGTCGCGCAGTGTTTCTTTGGCTTGTAGAACGTGGCAAGTGGATGTGAACTGAGCTCAGCCAGTCTTGCTCTGCGTTGAAGAAAACACCACGAGGGACACTTGAAAGGCAAACCAGGAAGGCCCATTTGCCCCCTAGTTATCTGTATATTAATTCCAAGGAATATTTAGCGACAATGAAACATGAGAGACACACAAACCCTTTTCTAGTACTAGACACAGTGGAACATAAGATCATGAAGGTTGTTAATGGCCTCAAGGCAGAAGAGGCTGATGTTACTGGAGTTTATTGAATTGATTGAAGAAGTTGCCTCCATGGCCCAGGCCATAGGCCGGAATGAGATTGAAACGATCCATCCACTTAAGGTGAGGGGTCATCGGTGCTGGTGTTTTCGCCAGCAGGACAGCTTAACCTTCTGACTGGGACCTCACAACCTGTGGAAAACATAGTTAACCGTTTCAGTGCCACACCGAATCCCTCCCAACACGGCATGACTTGTTGAATTCAATGTTCCAACGATGCAGCCTTCCGGTTGCTTTCGTGGGGTTGGGTAATTTTGGCCCGGACGTACTTGAAAGAACGAACTTGCTTTTCGATAGCACCTTCCACCATCTCAGGACCTCCCAAAGCGCTTTACAGCCAAGGAAGGATGCTTTGGAAATGTAGTCGCTGAGGGAACAGGCAGGAAACACAATGGAAAATCGACACACATCAGGATTCCACAAATGGAAATATGGTAAGAACCAGATCATCTGGCATTTAGCGATTTTCACAGGGCATCAGAAACATTTCCACTTGCAACTTGTTCAAATGTGTGAAAAAGGGCAAGGTTATACAATAGCAGCACATTTATACAGCACCTTCATTACAGCGCAACACCTTCGAAAGGCACGATCAGAATGGAATTTGGCACCAAGTCGCATGCGGACGGTTAGTGAAGCAGGTTCTGAGGAGCATCTTAAAGAAGGAAAGGGAGGTAGAGCGGTTTTGGAAGGGAATTAAAGAGTCCAGAGATTAGATCTTTTTTAAAAAAAGAAACTTGCAAACTGGATGAATGTACCCCCCGACGGAAATGATGCACGCCTCCAGATCGAGATCATTAGTTCCATTGTCGTCAATGCCCTCTTAGGGAATGATGTGCCTGAAGAGAGGGAGAGAGAGAGAGAGAGAGAGGGGGAGAGAGAGAGGGGGGGGAGAGAGAGAGGGAGGGAGGGGGGGAGAGAGAGAGGGAGGGAGGGGGGGAGAGAGAGGGAGGGAGGGGGGGAGAGAGAGGGAGGGAGGGCACCATGACAGCTGCAGGCATGGCCGCCAGTGGCAGAGTAATGAAAATGGCGGATGGTCAAAGGCCAGGCCGAAAGAGCGAAGAGGTCTCAGATGGTTGTCGGGCTGGGGGAAAGATGACAGAGTTTTTTCCCCCCTTCCAATTGAGGGGCAACTTAGCGTGGCCAATCCACCGCTTGCGGGGGAGGAGGGGGGGGGGGGTCAGACCCATGCAGACACGGGGAGAATGCACAAACTCCACACAGAGAGTGACCTGGGGCTGGGATCAAACCCGGGTCCTCGGCGCCGTGAGGCAGCAGTGCTAACCACTGTGCCGCATAAACAAGCAGAAAAGGTTAAGAGTTAATGGTGGATTAGGTCATGGAGGGATTCGACAACAAGGATGAGAATTTTTAAAATTCCAGGTGGGAGCTAATGACTATGGGTGCTAACTATCAATGTTTTAATATCGTGGGTGATATTTGTGGGTCAAACCACAGTGCCAATAATAACGATCATTAAAAGCAAGATCCCCTGTAGCAGTCAAGCGGTTAACTATGTTGTGTAATGACAGATATCTCCAGGGGAGGGAGCCTGTTCATGGTAACTTTATTCCATTAGTTCCTGATCGGAATGTTGCACAGCAACACTTCAATAGAGGGATGCTGAATGAAGACGAGGACACTTCTACCTCTCCAGACAGGAAAATCACTGGATCAGATGGAATTTATCCTTTTACACAGTTGTTATAGCCTCAGTGGAGATCACAGTGTGAGGCCTATCAGATTCCTCATGGCCTCCACAGAATATGAACTTCCCCGGTAACGCGCGGGGGGGTTCCCCCTTAACAAGGTGAAACCTCACCAGTATATAAACACCAACCTGGGTACAGGTCGGGCGGGGGGGGGGGGGGGTGGAGAGACCCTTCAGGGTGTGAAGGTTTTTGTACATCGAAATAGACCCAGGGTGGGATTCTCCATCCCGCCAGCCCCGTTTTCTGGCGTGGTGTGCACCCACCGGTAGCGGCATCCTCCGTTCCCGCAGCCGGCGAACGGGGTTTCCGTCAGGAAGCCCGGGGGCGTGGCTGCCCTGCCGCCGAGGCAGAGGATCCCACCGACAGAGAATCCCGCAGCCAGTCGTTTTTTTTCTCTGCTTGTTTATGCGTACTACTTTGGCGGATTCTACACTGGCGACGAGAATAAAGTGGAGCTTGCCGTTGGTGCCGAGTACTACTCAATCGAGCCACTTTGGCTCGACCTTGAGATGCCTCACGTCAATCCACTGAAATGCCGCGTATTGGGAAACTGGAGCCGTTTCAAGCAGGTATCGATGACTGGGGCAGTATGTGGAACGCATGCAATTTTCCTTTGAATAATCGGGATCCTGGGGGATGAATGGCAAACTGCGGTTTTGCTGACGGCTTGCGGAGGGGCCTTGGTATCGCCTCACAAGGAGCCTCACCCATCATGATGCGCCGTTGGCCATTTTGGTGGCCTTCGTTGGGGAGCATTTTGACCCAAAGCCACCTTTGATCGTCAGGCATTTCAGCTTCCACCCCCCCCCCCCCCCCCCAGGGTGAGCCGGAACCTACAAACGACTTCCTGGCCCGCCTCCGAGAATTGGCTGAGACATGTGAATTTGGCGCTGCGCTCAACTGCGAGACCGATTAGCGTGTGGAATCCACGATACCGACACGCAGAGAAAACTGCTGGCCGTGACTGAACTGACCCTGCAGTGCACCGTGGAAATAGCATTCTCCCGGGAGATCGCTGAACAAGGGCTTCCAAGGAGCTCCAGGGAATGGCGGTGTTGAGCCATGGCCGTCAAAACGTACCCCCCTCAAACCCCGCCCAGGAGGTGGTCCCCCAATAGTGGGACGCATTCCACAGAGGCGCTGGTTGGCGCCGCCGTGGCCCAGAGCGCTGCCAGGCGTTCCCCCTGACCGCAAATATCCGGAGTACGGGTACCGACCAGCGGCCACGGGGCGCAGAATCCCAGAAAATGGCCGATCCCAGGAAAGCCCACCTCCCCACCAGGCGCGACCATCGACCCAGGGACCAGGCCCTCTACTTAGATGACCGCGATGGTGCCTATCGCCAACTGCACTGTGTGGCTTCACCTCGGCTCACCCCAATTCAACTGGCATTACAGGTGAGTGGACATTCCATCTGCATGAAGTTAGACAGGGGAGCAGCGCTATCCATGGTCAGTCAGCGTACTTCCGACCGGATCCGGCCTGGCCTCCAGATGCTGGCCCTTCAGGACGCCAATATCCTCCTCGCCATGTCCACAAGAGAGCTGTTGGCGATTGCAGGTACTCCATGGATATAGGCAGCAGATGGCACACCTACCTTGGTGATGGTCCATGGCAGTGGTCTAAGTTTGTTGGGGTGCGATTGGCTGCACCACCTCCGGTTGGACTGGCAGAGGGTTTGCAGATGTACCCACATGGCCCTGAAGAAGTCCTGACCAGTTTCCCGTCCACATTTCAGGACGCGGTGGGTACCATAAAATGGACCGTGGCCCGTATTAGCGTGGACCCATTGGCACAACCACGCTATTTTCACGCCCGATCTGTCCCGTATGCGTTACGGTCCAAGGTGAACGCAGAACTGGACTGTCGCGAGGGTCTGAAGATTATCCGCCCCATCCAACTTTCCGACTGGGCAGCACCGGTGGTGCCAGTCATGAAACCCGACGATTCCACCGCCTCTGTGGGGACTATAAGATGACAGGTCCACCGCGTCTCACATTTGGATCGCCACCCCCCGTCCCTTGCATTGAGGATCTGTACACCAAACTCAGTGGTGACCGATCATTTTCGAAACTAAACATGAGCCACGCGTACCTCCAGCTGCCCCTGGCTCCGGATTCCAGACAATTCGTGAACAACATGCACCGTGGGCTATATGAATACACCCGGCTGCCCTCCGGAGTTTCCTTCGCTTGCACCATCTTCCAGCGGGTGATGGAGAACATTCTGCGCGGACCCCCACGGGTAGCAGTGTACCTTGCCGATGTGCTGATCACGGGACCGTCTGACCGGGAGCACCAGGAGAATTTGGCTGAGATCCTCCGGCATGTTGAGGACGATGGGATCCATCTCCAGAGAGAGAAGTGTGTATTCAATGCGGCCAAGCTGACTTACCTGGGTTACCGCGTGGACTGCCATGGTTTGTACCCAATAGAAGAGAAGGTACAAACGATCCGCCGGACCCCAATTCCCAATGGCCCAACGGAGCTACATTTGTTTTTCGGCCTTGTCAACTATTATGGCAAGTTTATACCAAACCTCGCCACAATGTTGGCCCCCCTCCACTGGCTGTTAAAGAAAGGACAACATTGGGACTGATCCCAGGCCCAAAGGCTGCATCGCATCGGTCAAGAAACAGCTGTCATCGTCCCCTCTGCAGACCCACCTAGACTCGCCAAAACCACCCTTGTTGACGTGCGATGCTTCCCCCTACGGGATCGGGGCTGACCTCGCCCACCAAAGGACGACGGATTAGAACGCCGCTCCGCTTTTGCATCTCGAACGTTGGTGGACACCGAGAAAAACTATGTGCAAATCGAGAAAGAGGGGTTGGTCACTGTATTTGGCATAAAGAGATTCCATCAATATGTCTGCGGACATCCTTCCACCGTTTTCACAGATCACAAGCCCTTATTGGGATTACTTGAGGAGGAGCGGGTGATTCCCCCCATCGCCACTGCCAGGATCCAGCGGCGGGCACTGCTTTTAGACGTATCTGAGTACGTGTTGGAACATCGTTCCGGGGCCATGGTTCTGCATGTCGAGCATTGAGCCACCTCAGCAGTGTCAGCCGATGAGGTCGTTGCCGCCCTTCATTTTATGGACTCCCTGCACCGGTCATAGCATCGGACAGACTCAAACAGACCCGCAGCTGTCCCGAGTGCAACATATTATCCTATATGGGGCTCAGCAACGCGTCTTGTCGGGGAACTTGAAAGCGCACATCAACAAGATGCCCGAAGTGAGCATTGAGGACGGGGTCATCCAGTGAGGGGAAGCGCGTGGTTCTGGGTGCGGACACGAGCCACTTTTGCAGGGCGTCTACAATGGGCACCCACGGTGTCCAAAATGAAGATGCTGGCCCACAGCTACATGTGGTGGCCAGGGATTGATTTGGACATCAAATTTGGGTCGCTGCCTCTGCACCCGATTGAGTTTAGTTATCCCGGGCCTTGGCAGGAATGTCCGCCAGGGCCAGGACAGGACCGAGGCTGACACAGGGCGCACATTCGCCCTCGAGGATCCGGTGTATGGGCGGAACTTTTGCGAAGGGGCCCCGCGGATCCCTGGTATTGTGTTGGCCCAGACTGGACCAGTTTCGTATCAGCTAGCGGGCCCAAGGATGCAAGTCAAATCAACATGTGGACCATCTCCACAGCCGCTTTCTGGATGCCCCGGGTGGTCCCTGCCCAAGCCTGTCCGCTACCCGTATTTCCACCTCCACCGCAGTTGCCACCATTGCCCCGGGTTATGCAAGCCATGGAGAAACCTGATTCGGACGTTGAGGATGCCGAGATGCCAGAAGAGGTCCAGCCCAGCTCTGATTCCCACTCGGATATGAAATGAACTGAAAATCGCTTATGGTCACAAGTAGGCTTCAAATGAAGTTACTGTGAAAAGCCCCTAGTCGCCACATTCCGGCGCCTGTTCGGGGAGGCTAGTACAGGAATCGAACCCGGGCTGCTGGCCTGCCTTGGTCTGCTTTAAAAGCCAGCTTTTTAGCCCTGTGCTAAACCAGCCTCTTCAACTGGATATGGATGTGATGCCACCGCCGGAGCCCATCGCACCAACCCCCCACGGCTGCCTTGGGTTCGCCAGCCTGCCAGGCGCTCCACGCGAATGGGCCGCTCCCTAGTTCGGTACACACCCCCTGTTTCCGTCCCTGGGCAAAGAAGGTGAGGGTTTCCTTGGACCCCTCCTTGGAAATGGATGTTTCCCTGATTTTGGGGAGGGGTGGGGGGGGGGGGGGGGAAGGTGGAGGAGTGTTATAGCCCCAGTGGAGGTCACAGTACAAGGACTATTAGATGCACCGTGACCTCCACAGAATATGAACTTCCCCTGTAATGG
This sequence comes from Scyliorhinus torazame, assembly GCF_047496885.1. NCBI lineage: Eukaryota > Metazoa > Chordata > Chondrichthyes > Carcharhiniformes > Scyliorhinidae > Scyliorhinus > Scyliorhinus torazame. Next base: position 263,706,986 of record NC_092714.1, on the reverse strand, counting down.
GGTGTGATCAACAAAGCGAACGCTCACGAGTCTATACACCCCTTCCTGTGTGCAGGTCGGAGAGGGAAGCCTTTGGGGAGTGGAAGTTATTGTAGATCGACACCAACTCAGTCTATGTTTTCTACCTGCGTGGTACTTTGGCGGATTCTGCAATATTGCTCTCCACTGAGTTCAATAGGGAGTAAAGTTGGGCAAGTAATAAAAACAATGCTGTACCGATCCTGCCAGCGACTCAGCTAAAATATGCTCCTTAAGGAGTGACTTCTCTTCAATATTGGTCAAAATCCTTTTACACACAGGAAGGATCACTGCAGCATCTCAAAGGGCAATGAGGATTACGTACACGGGATATGCGCACAGAAACAGGCCTCTCGACCTAACCAGCCCTTGTCGGTGTTTATGCCCCACTGAAGCCTGCTCCCACCTACCTCATCCAAATGAATGAAATGAAATGAAAATCGCTTATTGTCACAAGTAGGCTTCAATGAAGTTACTGTGAAAAGCCCCTAGTCGCCACATTCCGGCACCTGTTCGGGGAGGCTGGTACGGGAATTGAACCGTGCTGCCGGCCTGCCTTGGTCTGCTTTAAAAGCCAGCGATTTAGCCCAGTGTGCTAAACCAGCCCCAAATCTGTCATAACCGTCTATTACAATCTCCATCATCTGATTTCCCCTTCCACTTTTCCCTTCACCATATCTACACTGTTCTCTTCAACTATTCCCTGTGATAGCGAGTTCCACGTTCTGTCACGGCGACAGGAAATTCGACCGAGTGATCAATTGACAATGTCGCAAGCGAACCAAAAACATACAGAACTGTTTAAATGGGGCCTTTTTCCAAAGACAAAAAAATACACTGACTAAAAATGGCTGCCACGGGTCACCTGATGTTTGGAATTGTAAGTTGACCACTAAGTTATCATATGGGTTGCACTGCCTTTATATAGTTGCTACTACAGTATGTTACTGGATATCTTATATCTCCAGTAACATACTTCCCCACAGGAGGAAACATTATATCTGTATCCCCTCCATCATAACCTTTCAGAATTTGAAAGACCTCCATTAGTTCACCCCTAAACCTTGTTTTATTCAGGAGAAAAGAGACCCGGCCTGTCAAAACCTTCCTGATATGTATGCCCACACATTTCTGGTATCATCCTTGGGAAATAAATGCTGACCTTGCAAGCAATGATCACATTCAAATAATTAATAAAAACCAGATGGACTATTGGGGAAGATGGCAGCCCCATTAATCTTTATCTTGATTAGTGTCACAAGTAGGCTTACATTAACACTGCAATGAAGTTACTGTGGAAAGCCCCTAGTTGCCACACTCTGGCACCTGTTCGGGTACACAAAGGGAGAATTCAGAACGTCCAATTCACCTAACAGCACGTCTTTCAGGACTTGTGGGAGGAAACCGGAGCATCCGGAGGAAACCACATGCCGGCACGGGGAGAACATGCAGACTCCGCACAGACAGTGACCCAAGCCGGGAATCGAACCTGGGATCCTGGCGCTGTGAAGCGACAGTGCTACCCACAGTGCTACCGTGCCGTCCCAGAGTGGTGGATTGAGAATGGATTTCAATTTATTGAATTCCTTAATGGGAAGCAATGAAACCAAAAAATTAGTTGTGGGATGGAAGGGATAATTTGGTTAAAATGTGCGGTGGAAATTCAGTTCATGAAGTCCAGTCATGGGTTGTGGGGAGAATTTTAACCCTCCCATAACAGGAAGATGCTGGTCGGGGGGTTTAAAATGAAGCATCATGCAACACAAACCAAACTGTTACGTAGCCACCTATTGCCATGTTTAACAGTGGGGGGTTTGTGCAATCTATCTATATCCCACTCTGACGAAGTAGGACACCTCATTATAAGCCACGCCCAGCGTGAGGCTGGGAGTCTAATTTAAAGTTAATGGTAACTGATGCGGTTTAGGGTGGGGAAATCGAGCAACGAAATAGAGACAGGAGTAGCTGAGTCAAGCAGGTGATTGCTTTTTACACCACTGCTTGTGGGCCGATAGGAGCAGGGGGGGCTTCTCCCCCTCCCACTCCCCCCCACCCCCCTCCACCTCCGCCAATCAAGCCAAATCTTCAGCTGCGGCCATTGACCCCAATTTTTCCAATGCCAACTCCACCCCCGCCCTGCCCCGCCATTGACACCCAATCTTTTCTCAATGTCAGGGACTGACCCCAAATGATTCCCAGCTGGGATGTTCGCCATGGGCTTTCCCGCCTTTCAGCTTGACAGCTTGTCGATCTGAATACTATGAATATGAGGCGCTGCTGTTAAATTCAGGAGGGCCGCCATGTTACTGGTTCTTCCTCCACAAAACACGCTCAGCAAATATACGCTCCCACTCCTGCCCCACCTCTCCATATACATCCTGGGCCACTTTGATTGACTACTGAAAGTCCTGTTGAGTGATGGGAGGTTGTCTATTAACCCTGGAAGTTTAGTAAAATGTTTATTTCATAGAAATCAATCCAGGTCTTCTTCCAGGCGATCTACTGGTAGTTGTTTGGCAGTCTGAAGAGGAAATGTTTGACTCACAGGGACAGGGGAGCATGTTGATAGTTCTATTAATATATGAATGATTAAGCAGCTTCCATAATTCATTATAAAATAATTGGCGTGTAGTAAATGTATTCAAACTTATTCATGGGGTGATGATTAGTGAACAAGCTCGATTTCAATCTTGCGGCCCGCTGAGATGGAAGAAGGCCACTCCTGCGGCCCACTCACTAGTCTAGATTGCTGATTACTGTCCGGGATGTTAGTGGCCGTGGGTTTGAAAGATTCTGTGGGAGGAGCATTGGTGAATTCCTGCAGTGCGCCTTGTCGATGGCACACGCTGCTGCTACTGGTGTGTGGGTGGTGGAGGAGTGAATGATTGTGGAAGTGGTGTTAAGTGTTATCATAGAATTTACAGTGTAGAAGGAGGCCATTCGGCCCATCGAGGCTGCACCGGCTCTTGGAAAGAGCACTCTACCCAAGCCCACACCTCCACCCTATCCCCACACCCATAACCCCACCCAACACTAAGGGCAATTTTGGACACTAAGGACAATTTAGCATGGCCAACCCACCTAACCTGCACATCTTTGGACTGTGGGAGGAAACCGGAGCACCCGGAGGAAACCCACGCAGACACGGGGAGGATGTGCAGACTCCGCACAGACAGTGACCCAGCCGGGAATCGAACCTGGGACCCTGGAGCTGTAAAGCAATTGTGCTAACCACAATGCTACCGTGCTGCCCTCATCCAGGGTTGTTGGAGCTGCACTCATCCAGGCAAGTGGAGCACATTCCATTACACTCCTGAGTTGTGCCGTGTAGATGATGGAAAGGCTCTGGGGAGTCAGGAGGTGAGTTACTTTCGGGAAGGAAATCTGCAGTCCAGAGAATCCCTACAGTGCAGAAGGAGGCCATTTGTCCCATCAAGTCTGCATTGATCCTCTGAAAGAACACCCCACCCAGGACCACTCTCCCGCCCCATTTTCGGCAACCCCGTAACCACACAAACCTGCATATCTTTGGGCACTAAGAGGCAATTTAGCATGGCCAATCCACCTAACCTGCACATCTTTAGACTGTGGGAGGAAACCGGAGCACCCGGAAGAAACCCACACAGACACGGGGTGAACGTGCAGATTCTAGACAGACAGTGACCTGAGGCCAGAATTAAACCCGGGTCCCTGGCGCTATGAGGCAGCAGTGCTGCCCACCATGCCACCCCAGCCATTACCTGGTATGCTCTCTATGTGACTCCAGACCCACAGCAATGCGGTTGACTCTTAAGCGCCCTCTGAAATGTCTAGGAAGCCACTTAGTTCAAGGGCAATTAAAGATAGGATACAAATGTTGACCCAGCCAGTGACATCCCATGAATGAAATAACAAGGACCCCAAGCCTGCTCTTAGAATCATAAATCATAAAATCCCTGCAGTGCAGCAAGAGGCCATTCAGCCCATTGAGTCTGCACTGACCCTCTGAAAGGGCACCCTACTGAGGTCTACTCTCCCGCCCCAGCCCTATAACCTAACCTGCACATGTTTGGACAGTAAGGAGCAATTTAGCATGGCCAATCCACCTAACCTGCACATCTCTGGACTGTGGGAGGAAACCGGAGCATCTGGAGGAAACCCTCGCAGCCAGGGGGAGAACGTGCAGACTCCATGCAGACAGTCACCCAAGGTTGTAATTGAACCCTGCTCCCTGGCACTGTGAGGCAGCAGTGCTAACCATTGTGCCACAGTACTTATATGACTCGTCCAGTTGAGTTTCTGTTCAACGGTAACCCCCAGGATGTGGATTGTGGGGGATTCAGTGATGGTAATGTTGTTGAATGTCTTGACGTGATGGTTAGATTCTCTCTTATTGGAGATGGTCATTGCCTGGCACTTGTGTGGCACGAATGTAACTTGCCACTTGTCAGCCCAAGCCTGGATATTATCCAAGTCTTGTTGCATTTGTACGTGGACTGCTTCATTGTCTGAGGAGTTGCGAATGGTGATGAACATTGTGCAGTCATCCACAAACATCCCCACTTCTGAGCGTATGTTGGAAGGAAGATCATTGATGAAGTGACTGAAGATGGAAGCTCGTGGTCGTTATCCAGGAGGCAATCTTTAAGCATTCACTGTGCAGAAATCAGACACTGTCACGTCAAATTATTTAACCTCATCCAGCACCGCCGAACCAGAAGACACGGCCTCCACCCAGCGGGACGTGAAATCCGAACGAATCTGTGCTTTGGACGCAATGAGCATTCAGGTTGGAAATTGAGCCCAAGGCTGCACTTGGCTGAAAAATATTAACATTTCTCCTTTATCCGCCGAAAGGCATTTGCAAGATTTCCAGCTACATAATCTGCCAGAAACCAGCAACATCAGGCAGCACAATCTTCAAATTGTTTTGAAATGAAAACTGGCTCTCTGAAATATTCCTTGAAGTATGCTGGAAAATCTCAGCAGGCCTGGCAGCATCTGTAGGGAGAGAAAAGAGCCAACGTTTCGAGTCCAGATGACCCTTTGTCAAAGCTCAAAGAGAGAGAGAGAGAGATAAATGTTTTCCGCTGGGTGAAGGAGTACAACAACGAGAGCTCGGCCATTCAATGGTGATGTCAGGAACCACTTCCTCACACAAAGGTTAGTAGAAACCTGGAACACTCTCCCCTGGAATGGTGTTGAGGTTGGTGGGGGGGGGGGGGGGGGGGGGGGGGGGGGAGGGGGGGGGGGGTGATAGATAAGATTTTTGATGGAGACACCACAGAAATGGTTGTTTTTTTCTGGGAGTTCTGCCAAGCCCCTGTCAATGTCACATTGGGGTAATTGGGAAAATTCCTGTGAAACTTCGGTCTGTATTATTAAGAGTCCCTGTATTGTGTATCATGGACCCCCTCATGCGGCCCAATAACTAAAAGGACGACTGGCTTATTTGATAGGTTGTTCACAGGGACATGACACAAATGCAGGATACACTGTGGAAATATCTCTACTACCTCTAGACTCAGCTTTCCAAAGCTCTCCTGGTCAACCTCTCATCTATGCCCCTCAACAAAATTGAGATCATCCACAAATCTACTGCCTGTACCGTTACTCCCACCAACTCCCAGTCATCCATTGCCCCTGCTCTCACTGACCTACATCGGCCCTCAATCTGAGAATGTTAAAATTCCAATCCAGCTTTCATAGATACATATGGCCTCTCTCTTTCCTAGTAGCCTGTAGCCTCCTCTGGCCCTCCAGCCCTCCATGATCTCTGTGTTCCTTCAGTTCAGGCCTCTAGAACAATCCATGACTTCAATCACTCCGTTGGAGGCCATGGCTGCCCAGCATCTAACGTCTGGAATTCTATCTCTAAACTTTTCCACTTCTCTAACTGACCCTCTTTAGACCTGGACCTTCCCATGAACCTTCTAATGGCGCATGAGGTAGACAAAGTTAGCCGGTCGCCAGAGGCTATAGCTTGAGGGAGACAACTCCACATCAAGCATGGCTGACCAGGGGTCTCTTCCACTCTTAGCACCTGCCACGGGCACAGTGGAAGGATTTACAGCTTGATAATCGACCTGTTTTGCCACATTATGGACGCACCTTCCATGGGCATCAGGTACTGGACTAGGACTTGAACCAGGAGCTCCTGATTTAGAAGCAGGGGCACAACGCACTGTGCCCCAAGACCCCTTTCTCACCTCCTTCCAACCCTACTTAAAATCTTCCTCTGTGACTTTGCCCTCGCAACCCCGCATGTGGCTTGGCGTCAGATAATGTTTGATAATGCTCCTGTTAAACACCATGGGATGTTTAAAAGGCACTATATAAAGGCAGGCTGTTGTTGAGGTTATGGAGTGAAGCAGATTGAAATCGGCCTGTGTGACATTAATAATCTGTATATATAGGATGCCCCAGCCTAGTGTTTTGACAGAAGGATTAATCTGAAATAGGTTAACATCAACTTTACAATAAAGAATGAAGGAATTTAGCATATGTCACCCAAAACTCATGACACGATTTCAACCCATGTGAGGAGCTGTTTGGGTGTGAGGTGGAACCGGGGGGCAAAATGTTGATGAAGATGTGGTGGTGAGTTCTGGAGAATCTTCAATCTGTCAGAGAGACAGAGAGAGAGGGTCTGTGATTACCAATAGCAGGGCTGACAACTACTTTCTAATAAGATATGGACCTCCTAGTGAGAAACTGTAATTCTGACCTAAATACACTGGATTTGTCATAAATGAGCGGTTATTTGTGACACCGTCTGACCCAAGATCTACTGGCCTTGTCTGTCTAAATCTAATCTACAGAACGCTCAGGATTAGTTAAGCATCAATTTAGCAAATTGCAATATATTGGAAGTTAATGCATTGTGATGTTTTTGACTAATGCTTGAACATTTCCCATCACATTATGATCTGAGGAGGCTGAGGGTAGGTTTCATTGAAGCGTATAAAATGATGATGGGCCCAGATAGAGTAGGTAAAAAGGCCCCATTCTCCTTGGCTATGGGCTCCAAAATCAGGGGGCATAGATTGAGGGTCAGAGATGGGAGGTTTGAAAGGGATTCTAAGGAAAATGCTTTCACCCAGAGAGCGGTGATCATCTGGAACTCACTGCCTGAAAAGGAGGCAGAAACCCTCAACGCATTCCTGGATATGGGGCGCGATTCAGCTCACGCTTCACTGCCAGGGTGTCACTGCCAGACTGGCAAGGGCACCACCAGGGTGCCAGGCTGGGAGAGCCAGGGTGCCAAGTTAGCACTGCCAGGGATCGGGCCTGGGGGGGTCGGGGCTTACCAGGTAAAGGGGGGAGGGGCGTTTTCGGAGGCCTCCCCAATGTTGGGGTGGGGGTAAGGGAGCGGGAAAGATTGGGGGAGCATTCCAAAATGGCGAACAGGCCAAAAGAACATCAAAATGCCACTGAATAGCGGGGTGTTTCTCAGCACTGCAGGCACCAAGAACCACCCCGCTAAACACGCCATTCAAAGGACTTTAACTTAGGGCGGCATGGTGGCACAGTGGCTAGCACTGCTGCCTCACGGCGCCGACGGCCCGGTTTCGAATCCCGGCCCCGGGTCACTGTCCGTGTGGAGTTTGCATATTCTCCCTGTGTCTGCGTGGGCCTCACCCCCACAACCCAAAGAATAGCTGGGTAGGTGGATTCGCCGCACCAAATTGCCCCTTAACTGGAAAAAAAAAGAATTGGGCACTCTAAATTTATACAAAAAAACCCTCAAGTCCGCTGAATGACGTTCATGAGCGACAGACTACTGAGCAGGAATTGCAAAGTGGGGTTAGGCTGGATGGCTGGTTGCTGGGTGGCACAGATTCAATGGGCCGAATGGACCTTCTTTCATGCTGTAAATTTCTATGATTCCATGATTTCTGTTAACCTCAGTGAAAATATAATGGGAAGAGATACAAAATGGGCTGCCAACTCACTTCAAATGTCACTGAAACAGATTATCTGGCAATCATCAATTGGCTCCCCATTTCCCATGTTACAACAGTGACTATACTTCAAAGAGCGCTCCATTAGATGTACAATGTTTTGGGATGTTATGAGGTCCTGAAAGAGGCTGTCTAAATGCAATTTTTAAATTTTATTTCACACAATTGCACAAAGTCACAATCCTATCCCCAACTTGTGGGACCTTCACACACATGCATGGTGTAGCGAGGAGGCATTTGATACAGGAATGTCTGTTTCACATATAGGCTGTGTTACAATGCAGGTTACTGAGAGGGATGTGCACTAAGCTGAGTATGTTACAGCAGGGAACACCTATTATCGAACGGCGAATATGTTATAAAATAGATATTACACAGAGAGGAAATAGTTTCTCTTCACCTAACCTCCCAAATCCTTTGAACATTTTAAACGCCTTGGGTGAGTGAGTTGTCAGATGAGGAAAACATTGAGCAGACGAGGTCTGAATTCTCTGGAATTTCGAGGAATGACAGACAATCTCATTGATACAAATAAAATTCTTAATTGACAGGCTAGATGCTGATAAATGTTTTCCCTGGCTGGGGAACCGGTAGCACACGATTGGGGCGGGATTCTCTGATCCCCCGCCGGGTCGGAGATTCGCTGGGGGGGGTGGCGTGATTCCCGCAACCGCCGGCTACCAAATTCTCTGGCACTGGGGATTTGGCGGGGGCGGGAATCACGCCGTGCCGGTCGGCGGCAGTGGCCCCCCCCCGGCGATTCTCTAGCCCGCGATGGGCCGAGTGGCCGCCCATTTTCGGCTGGTCCCGCCGGCGTAAATTAGAGTAGGTACTTACTGGCGGGACCTAGCTACGCGGGCGGCCTCCGGGGTCCTCGGGGGGCCGCAGGGGGATCTGGCCCCGGGAGATGCCCCCACGGTGGCCTGGCCCGCGATCGGGGCCCACCGATCCGCGGGCGGGCCTGTGCCGTGGGGGCACGCTATTCCTTCCGCATCGGCCGCTGTGGTCCTCCGCCATGGCCGAGCGGAGGTGAACCCACCCTGCGCATGTGCTGGGATGATGCCAGCACACCCTGGCGCTCCTGCGCATGTGCCAACTCGCACCGGCCGGCGGAGGCCCTTCTGCACCGGTTGGCATGGCGCCAAGCCCCTCCCCTGCCGGCCGGTGCGGCGCAAACCACCCCGCCACCGGCCTAGCCCCCAAAGGTCCGACGGATTCCGCACCTTTGGGGCGGCCCGACGCCGGAATGGTTCACGCCACTCTTCGGCGCCGGAGTTGCACGCCCCGCCGATTCCCACAGAATCCCGCCGGCTATTATTTTGGACAAAGACGAGGAGAATTTTCTTCACTCAAAGTGTGTGGATCTTTGGATTTCTCGATTCCGAGGACTGCGGATATTCAGTCTTTGAATATATTCAAGGTGCAGGTTGATCAATGTTTAGGTGCTTAAGGGAATTAAGAGATATGGCGCTAGTGTGAGAAGGTGGAGTTGAGATAAAAGATGTGTAAAATGACAGGCGAATTGCCAAGAGCCAAAGTGTCCGTTTCAGCTCCAATGTTCTGGTGTTCCTCTATTCTCAAGGAAATACAAGACAAGTCCTCATGATTTAATCGTCTAATCTCCAGGGTTAGAAGAGGTTTACACGAGGGATTGTCTCAACACAGAGATCTGGTTCATTCCGATTCTCTTCATGCACCTCGTGGTGCACTCAGGCAGACTTTCGTCTGTTTTGGTAGCTAGTAATTCTTGGTTGCGAGTCTGTCGCCAGAGGCTTATAGCTTGAGGGGGCGCCACTCCACATCAAGTATGGCCGACCAGGAGTCTCTCCCGCTCTTACCGCCAGCCATTGGCGTTTTGGAATGATTTTACAGGTTGACACTGAACCTGTTTTGGCCGCATTATAAACGCACCTTCCCCGGCCGTCACGTCCTGGGGTGGGACTCCAAACCTGGAGCTTCCGGCTCAGAGGCAGGTACGCTACCCAGTGGTTAGCACTGTTGCTTCACAGCGCCAGGGTCCCAGGTTCGATTCCCGGCTTGGGTCACTGTCTATGCGGAGTCAGCACGCTCTCCCCGTTTCTGCGTGGGTTTCCTCCAGGGGCTCCAGTGTCCTCCCACAAGTCCCGAAATATGTGCTATTAGGTGAATTGGACATTCTGAATTCTCCCTCTGTACCCGAACAGGCGCCGGAATGTGGCGACTCAAGGATTTTCACAGCAACTTCATTGCAGTGTTAATGTAAGCCTACTTGTGACAATAAAGATTATTATTACCCACTGCACCACAAGATATCCAATGTAGTTCATGAAAGGTTGTAGAACTATAAAAGGAAATAGTTTTGCATCAGCAGCCCCAAATCATCAGGCAAGCCTATCCAAAATTGTGTCGTCTGTTCCTGAATACGACAGTTAAAAACTCAGACCTCCTGAAAAACCAGACCTGACCGATTCAGTTTCTGTTAGCTGGTGGCGGTCCTGTTGAATATTATGTGCAAAAGTGCTGCCTTTATGCTTTCACAGAAAGACAGGCTGGAGTGTGATTCCCAAAGCACTGATAAAAATCCTGGAATCTCATGTAATAAAAACCCAATTTGATTTATTTAATTTCCATAAACCAGTGTCTCCGCTCCTAAGCAGTTTTGTCCAGGTTCAGTGGCAGCCTGCTGATTTTTAATGCTCTACTTAAAATGCAAAATCGGCCAGCAAACCCTTGCAATAATTCTCTTTAATTTTATCTAGATGTTTTATAATAGCATTTACATTATCAGGAAAGCAATATGTGACTGTTTTATGAGTTATTTCTCACAATTAGACAGAGATGCTTCTCCTGAGGAAGGTAATATTAACTCTTTGAGGTTTATTTCACCATTTACGCCAGGAGATGAATTTTGATGGTTTTCTCTTCACTGCTTATTTCACTTTCTGGTTTGAGCACATGAAATGCATGATTATGGTTTTAAAGATTTTTTATTATTCCTCCACGGGTGTTGGCATCGCTGACTGGGCAAGCACTTGTTCCTGATTGACCTTGAGAAGGTGGTGGTGAGCTGCCTTCTCGAGCCGTTGCAGTCCATGTGGTGTAGGTACATCCATATTGCTGTTAGGGAGGGAGTCCCATGATTTTAACCCAGCGACAGTGAAGGAACGGCTGATATATTTCCAAGTCGGGGAGGTTATTTTATTCTCTAATTCTGAATAACGACTGTAGACTTCCAGTTAACACAAACACTTTATTCAAAGGGTTGTTCTGCTTCCAGAGCTCAACTAGATGTAAAACAGTCAAGAGGTATTGTTGCTAACTTTTGGTTGGCTCTTAATTCGTAATTTGCTCTGTTTGTTTAACCTTTGCTTGAGAGTCGCCAGGTATCTTTATGATACCGCCACGAGGTTCAAGTTCAAGTAATGATCAATAACTCAACACACCAATTAGTAAGATTCAAATCAAAACACATTTATTATACACAGTAAATCACTACTCATGCATAAACTCTACTTTCTAGGCTATTCCTATCACTAAAAGGCCTATACTTAGCTTCGGACTGGCCCACCAGGTCAGGGGAACAAATGGCCTTTCGTTCAGGTCCTGAGTCAGCAGGATTTAAAGCTGGTATGGACAGGTAGCTAGGAGCGCCTATCTCGTAGCGAGCGTTGACTCGAGACATACTTGGTTGGAGGCAGCGAGGCAGGTCACTCTCGCGGGTTGATTCAAGTTGCTGAGTGACCCTGCCAAAGAAGGATGATTTGAACTTGGGGGCTTTACTTTATGGTCCCCAGGGGCTTCCCGCCCTTCGGGGCGGACCCCGTAGCTGGTTCCAAGTGATTGGACTGCGTTCCGATCACGTGGATCGATTTCTCCAATACTAGAGTTGTTCCCTGATCGTTGGGCGGTCCCTAAATGTCCGTTGGCCTTCCTTTGTCTTGGCTCCTGCTGGCACCGAGGAGTCTGGCTTGGCTTTATTCACCTTAACTGTTGCGATTGTGCCTTGGAATCGCTCATTACTATGCAGATGGCTGCTGGTTTTAGTGCTGTCTGGTTCCTTACAGGTTTCAATACACAAGGGGCGAGATTCTCCGACCCCCCCGCCGGGTTGGAGAATCGCCGGGGGCTGGCGTGAATCCCGCCCCCGCCGGTTGCCGAATTCTCCGGCACCGGATATTCAGCGGGGGCGGGAATCGCGCTGCGCCGGTTGGCAGGCCCCCCCCCCCCATGATTCTCCGGCCCGGATGGGCCGAAGTCCCGCTGCTACAATGCCTGTCCTGCCGGCGTAGATTAAACCACTACCTTACCGGCGGGACAAGGCGGCGCGGGCGGGCTCCGGGGTCCTGGGGGCAGTACGGGGTGATCTGGCCCTGGGGGGTGCCCCTACGGTGGCCTGGCCCGCGATCGGGGCCCACCGATCCGCAGGCGGGCCTGTGCCGTGGGGGCACTCTTTTCCTTCCGCCTTCGCCACGGTCTCCACCATGGCAGAGGCGGAAGAGACTCCCTCCACTGTGCATGCGTGGGAATGCCGTCAGCGGCCGCTAACGCTCCCAAGCATGCGCCGCCCGGAGATGTCATTTCCGCGCCAGCTGGCGGGGCACCAAAGGCCTTTTCCGCCAGCTGGCGGGGCGGAAATTCGTCCGGCGCCGACCTAGCCCCTTAAGGTTGGGGCTCGGCCCCCAAAGATGCGGAGCATTCCGCACCTTTGGGGCGGCGCGATGCCCGACTGATTTGCGCCATTTTGGGCTCCAGTCGGCGGACATCGCGCCGATACAGGAGAATTTCGCCCATGATTTCTGTATTTGCTAGTCTTTGCCTGTGTTGGCTGAATTTCCCTTCAGCCTTTGCGGTTCTCCATTTTAAGTCGGGAAGTGGCCAACTCAGGTGGCTACAGTATCACCAGTGAAACTAAGGTAAGCTGCCTACGCTGAGCTATCCCTGTGTGCTGCTGCTCACTAGCTCTGTGCTTCTCAAAGAGGCGGATCCTGCCTTGGGCTCGACCCTTTATACCCGTCTCTGATGCTCCCTCTAGTGATGCTGGGGCTGTCACATCTGTGCTGCAGTCCCTGGTGTATGTGCAGATGTTTGTACAGATGTACAGAACACTACAGAGGTGAGTGACTCGGAGGGGAACCTCCAGGTGGTGGGGTTCCCATGAATCCGCTGCCCTTGTCCTTCTAACAAACCTGTTGGATTTTAACCTGGTGTTGTAAGACTTCTTACTGTGCTCACCTCAGCCCAACGCCGGCATCTCCACATCTTGTCCTTCTAGGCAGTAGTGGCCGCAAGGGTTTGGAAGTGGCGCCGAAGGAGGTTTCAGAGATAGGGAGGGGTTTGAAAACGAGGATGAGAATTTTATACTCAATGCCCTGGTTAAATCGCAAGCGTCCAAAACCACTGACACCAACAGGCCTTGGCCGGGATTTTCCCTTTCCCGCCCCGCAGCAGTTTCTCTGGTGACGGAGGAGGAGGCTCGCCATTGGCTGGCGGTGGGATCTTCCTGTCTTGTCGAAGACAAGAGTGTTTTCCATGGCTCGCCTGCCGTGTTGCCGGGGAACCCGCTGTGGGGGCTGCGGGAGGGGGAGGGGGGGGGGGACTTGTGTTTTGATTTGAGGTACATGAGGATGAAAAGAATTAGAAGGTTATACTGATAAAGTTAGATGAAGAATGATGGGAGGAGACACAAGCGAAGCACAAATACCGACATGGACTGGTTGGACTGAATGGCCTGTTTTTGTGCTGTACCGTCGATGACAGGGGGCTATATGAATTCAGGTTCTTGTTGATGTGTTTGGCCCTGTCATGTAGGGCAAACACTTTGTTTGTTTGGTGACCACGGCAGAGGGCAGTCACTCACCTACGAATGACAGTATATACAGAGCGGCCTCGTGCAATCAAGATGAAAGGAAATGTGCCTTTTTAAACTGTGAGGGCAGGAGATGAAAAATAACGATGCTTGACACAAAACGGCCATGTTATTTTTCATTTAAAGCCATCAGTGCACCATTTAACTCACTTTCAAATTTGGCATGGTCCTGAATGAGTTTTAATTATAGAATCCCTACAATGCACAAGGAGGCCATTCGGCCCATCGAGTCTGCAAGAGCACCCTGCCTAGGCCCAACCCCCACCCTATCCCCATGACCCCACCTAGGGGCAATTTATCATGGCCAATCTACCTAACCTGCACATCTTTGGACTGTGCGAGGAAACCGGAGCACCCGGAGGAAACCCACACAGACATGGGGAGGAAGTGTAAAGTCCGCACAGCAGTCACCCGAGGTCGGAATCGAATTGAAGGTTACAGATTAAAAAAGGGAAGAGTTTAGCACCTATTAGTATGAACAATGTATAATTCAGGTTGAATATATATAGCACTGCTGCTTCACAGCTCCAGGGACCCGGGTTCGATTCCCGGCTTGGCTCACTGTCTGTGCGGAGTCTGCACGTTCTGCCCGTGTCTGCGTGGGTTTCCCCCGGGCGCTCCGGTTTCCTCCCACAAGTCCCGAAAGACGTGCTTGTTAGGTGAATTGGACATCCTGAATTCTCCCTCTGTGTACCCGAACAGGCGCCGGAATGTGGCGACTAGGGGCTTTTCACAGTAACTTCATTGCAGTGTTAATGTAAGCCTACTTGTGAAAATAAAGATTATTATAATAATGTATATATTTGTGTGTTAAGAAAGGTAAATATATTTTCTGTTTCATTTTGCTGATGAACTTTGGTACCAGGGATTCTGGATAATCTTGTGACTGAAAGGCTTCAGGTCTCTGGATTCATTCCTGCAATATACATTTTTAATGACATTTACAACCCCTCAATTTAAAGGGATGTGTTAAAAGGGGTTGAACATTCAGTGGCTAAATACTTTACTGTTTCCTGGAGATATTGACCCAGAGTCACAGTTAAAGACAGGGATTGAGAGAGGGGCAGTTCAGTGTGTGTGCCAGAGAGGGGTGACAGCGATTCCGTAAACTCTCTGAGAAGATAAACTGCGAGGCTAGTGGGACAATAGGTCAACTGAATCATCAGCGATGGGACTGCGTAAAGTGGTCAGTTTAGCAGAGGTGCTATTGGAAGACTGAGTTTAGCGAACAGATTTGTTTGCTTTGCAACTGAAGAAACAGTTTGAATGCAGTTTTTGGGGTGTCTCAGGGAGAGATACGAGTTGGGTGAGAAGCATGAAGTGAATGCTCAGGAAGTCACTGGAAGAAAACCATTTGCACCTCTGCCAATCCTGAGCCTTTGTGTCAAGCTTGGGGTCTCTTCACTGGTTTCTTTGTCTGTAAAGATATTGCTGGGGAAAGAAATAGTGGGAATTTAAATCGTCTTCTTGCATTTGTATAGAGATCTTTCCAACCTTTGTTTTGGTGCAATATAGTTCATTTTTCTTGTTTTAATGAATATTTTATTCTTTGTATTAAATGTTTATCAGCAGATTCCTGTGAATTTGTTCAGTTACTTACCGCCCTTGTGTAAAAAAAAGTTGGTAACTATTGTTGTGTTCTATGGTTTCCCCTGGTCATGAAGACACGCATAGAACATGAGTGTATGGTTGTACCAAGTATTTATTCTTGACACGTAGAAAAGTAACCAGCAATTCTATATACAGACATAGCACATACAGTGGAGAAGGAGGCCATTCAGCCCATCGAGTCTGCACCAACCCACTTAAGCCCTCACTTCCACCCTATCCCCGTTACCCAATAACCCCTCCTGACCTTTTCTGGGGCACGAAGGGGCAATTTATCATGGCCAATCCACCTAACCTGCTCGTCTTTGGACTGTGGGAGGAAACCGGAGCACCGGGAGGAAACCCACGCAGACACGGGGAGGATGTGCAGCCTCCGCACAGACAGTGACCCAGCCAGGAATCGAACCTGGGACCCTGGTGCAGTGAAGCCACAGTGCTAGCCACTTGTGCTACCGTGCTGCCAATTATATCCAAGTTACTGTGGAGCTAAGGTGAGATGCAATTGTCTTGTTCTCCATCGCTGCTACCAAGCGCCGCCGTCTCGTTCATCCCGCGATGGCTCCATGTGTGTCTGGTTCCACCTATTGGCAGGAGGTCATAACTGTCACTACGTGTACTGTTCATCAGCTATATACATTGGTACTGTTATACACAGTTATATACATTGGTGCAACTATGTACTGTTACATACAGGTATGCGTATGTGCATATCACCACAACTATCAAGCCAGCTTTTAGTCTGGGACCTGACTTGTCCAGTATGACCATCAGCTGGGATCATAACACTATCATGTTCTCAGCATAGGACCTGTCTGGCAGAGAAGAGCCATCCTTCTCACTGACATCATCAGCTGCCAAATACAACTTAAGGGGGAAGTCCGACTGAGTAAAAGAAATGAAAACCCTGCAGGGATACACTTTTCATGATATTCCAAAGCTACTCACAGTCAATCACATATTTTTGGAGTGCAGCCACTTGAACAACCTGCTGACTCGGTATCAGTGAGCCAAGCTAGGCAGTCATCTTCAGGGCTCTGCTTCGTGTCAAGCACAAGATTACATTCAGATTTTTTCACCCAGCTTGCAGAGGATCAATATTAATCATTTAAACACGAGGAGAGACTAGTGCGTTTCCTCATAAAAGTACCATTAATTCCATTTTTACCAAATATAAATCTTGCTAAATGTGCCTAAGATAGTGAGAGACAGATCTTTAGTACTGCTCTTCAATCTTCATCTTACATTACCGTTCTCCCGCCAGTTTTGCCAATTTGGACTCATTCTTTAGTGCAGTTGAGTGTCAGGTGTGTGACAAATGGTGGGCCCCACAGGTCAGCCTCACGTCTAATAAAGGATAGACCTGCGTACAAACAGATATTGTGAAGACAGGAACCTCACTAATCAATTATATCGCCTCAGCGTGGATTCCGATGCTAACATTTGGTTCTTGAGACAAAATCCTGGAGGTGATTTTAGAGCAATGGCCGAATTTGACCGAATCATTCGCAAACTGTGCTGCCAGAAAGGGCTTTGTACCTCGTGATGCTTCAGCTGATACCTGTGCTAAAATTCAATTCCAATTTGTGTCTGCCTAACTTGCTGGGTGGAATTCAACGTCCTCCCCACCACGTGTTTCTTGGCGGAGGGAGGCGGCGGAGGGAGCGGGGGGGGGGTGCCATTTGCGGGCGGCGGGTGTCGTTGGTCCCGCCGCTGCCAATGGGAATTCCCATTGAAGCCGCCCCACATCGCTGGTGGGTGGCAGAGAAGCCCGCCGACGTGAATCCAGGTCGGCTGCTGTGCTCCCTGCATTAGCGAGTGAACATTTCAAACACACTCCATTGGCTGTAAAGCTCGGAGGGACACCTGGTGGTTGTGACAGGTGCTATAGAAATGCAAGCCATTCTTAGCGGTTTCAAAAGTCATCCTGGTCACCCAGTGATTGAATTTTATTGACTGACAGATGATCCACGGGAGCTATACAGGGGATGTCCCATTGGTTTTTGGATAATTTGTCTGTCAGTGTTGATAGTGAGAAGTGTAAAAATTCTCACAACGCCAGGTTAAAGTCCAACAGGCTTGTTTCTAATCTGGGCAGCACGGTAGCACAGTGGTTAGCACTGTGGCTTCACAGCGCCGGGGTCCCAGGTACGATTCCCGGCTTGGGTCACTGTCTGTGCGGAGTCTGCACGTTCTCCCCGTGTCTGCGTCGGTTTCCTCCGGATGCTCCGGTTTCCTCCCACAGTCCAAAGACGAGCAGGTTAGGTGGATTGGCCATGATAAATTGCCCCTTCGTGCCCCAAAAAAGGTCAGGAGGGGTTATTGGGTTACGGGGATCGGGTGGAAGTGAGGGCTAAGTGGGTCGGTGCAGACCCGATGGGCCGAATGGCCTCCTTCTGCACTGTATGTTCTATGTATGTCCAAAGACGAGCAGGTTAGGTGGATTGGCCATGATAAATTGTCCTTCGCGTCCAAAAACGTTAGGAGGGGTTATTGGGTCACGGGGAAAGGGTGGAGGTGTGGGCTTAAGTAGGGTGCTCTTTCCAAGGGCCCGTGCAGACTCGATGGGCTGAATGGCCTCCTTCTGCACTGTAAAAAAGGTTAGGAGGGGTTATTGGGTCACGGGGATAGGGTGGAAGTGTGGGCTTAAGTGGGTCGGTGCTGACTCGATGGGCCGAATGGCCTCCTTCTGCACTGTATGTTCTGTACGTTCTATACTAGCTTTTGGAGCGCAGCTCCTTCCTCAGGTGAATGAGGGAATCACAGTGAGAAGCACACAGCTGAAGGTTTTAGTGTTTTAAATGAAATTCTGCTCCCATTCTGTTTTGTTTTTGAGGAGTTGTCGGTGACGAAGGCTCCGCCTTGCCCAATTCCAGCTCTTACTGATCCATCTTCTGTCTCTTTACTTGCCTCATTTACCATGTCATAGAATCGAAGAGACGGCCCATTGTGTTTCATGCCAGCCAGGTTTAAGAGCTATCTTACCTATTCCTGCTACCGAACCCCGCTCTAGAGACATTTAGATTATGAGACTTAATATCATATAGAAGTGTTTTTTCTTAAATGTGATGAGGGTTTTTCTGCTTCAACCACCCTTTCAGACAATGAGTTCCACACCCAGACCACACTCTGGATGAAGAAAATCCTCCTCAACCCCCTTCCAATCCTTCTCCCAGCTACTTCAAATGTATATCCCTGTCTTGTGTCTGTCCACTTTTATCTCGTCTGCCTCACATCATCATTTATTTTGATGTGGAGATGCCGGCGTTGGACTGGGGTGAGCACAGTACGAAGTCTTACAACACCAGGTTAAAGTCCAACAGGTTTGTTTCGATGTCACTGGCTTTCGGAGTGCTGCTCCTTCCTCAGGTGAATGAAGAGGTCTGTTCCAGAAACACATATATAGACAAATTCAAAGATGCCAGACAATGCTTTGAATGCGAGCATTAGCAGGTGATTAAATCTTTACAGATCCAGAGATGGGGAAACCCCAGGTTAAAGAGGTGTGAATTGTCTCAAGCCAGGACAGTTGGTAGGATTTTGCAGGCCAGATGGTGGGGGATGAATGTAATGTGACATGAATCCCAGGTCCCGGTTGAGGCCGCACTCATGTGTGCCCCCACCATCTGACCTGCGAAATCCTACCAACTGTCCTGGCTTGAGACAATTCACACCTCTTTAACCTGGGGTTACCCCATCTCTGGATTTGTAAAGATTTAATCACCTGCTAATGCTCGCATTCCTAGCATTGTTTGGCATCTTTGAATTTGTCTATATATGTGTTTCTGGAACAGACCTCTTCATTCACCTGAGGAAGGAGCAGCGCTCCGAAAGCTAGTGACATCGAAACAAACCTGTTGGACTTTAACCTGGTGTTGTAAGACTTCGTACTGTGATCATTTATTTTGTCCTTTAATCTCTCCCACCTTCCACCCTATTAGATGCCTTCCCTAGAGCCATACCGCCATAGAGTCACACAGTACAGAAGAGACCCTTTGGTCAATCAAGCCTGCACCAACCAAACAACACTAAATCTACACGCATCCCACTTTCCAGCACTTAGCCTTGAATGTTATGACATGCTAAGTGCACATCCGCTTACTTTTTAGCGGCTGTGAGGTTTCCCGCCACTACTCCCCTCCCAGGCAGTGCATTCCTGATTCCCACCATCCTCTGGGTGAATTTCTGTTTTCTCAAATCCCCTCACCTTGGGTGCAATTCTCCGACCCCCCGCCGGGTCGGAGAATCGGCGGGCGCTGGCGTGAATCCCGCCCCCGCCGTGTCCCGAATTCTCCGCCACCAGAGAATCGGCGGGGGCGGGAATCGCGCCGCGCCGGTCGGCGGGCTCACCCCGGAGATTCTCTGGCCCACGATGGGCCGAAGTCCCGCCGCTGTCAACCCTCGCCAGCCGGCATGGATTGAACCACCTACCGTACCGGCGGGAGCAGACGGCGCGGGCGGGCTCCGGGGTCCTGGGGGGGGCGCAGGGCAATCTGGCACCAGGGGGTGCCCCCACGGCGGCCTGGCCCGCGATCGGGGCCCACCGATCGGTGGGCGGGCCTCTGCCGTGGGGCACTCTTTTTCTTCCGCCTTCGCCATGGTCTCCACTATTGCGGAGGCGGAAGAGACCCCCTCCACTGCGCATGCGCGGGGATGCCGTGAGCGCCCACTGACGCTCCCGCGCATGCGTCGGCCAGCGAAGTCCTTACGGCGCCGGAAGGAATGACGCCAAAGGCCTTTCCCGCCAGCCGGCGGGGCCGAAATCACTCCGGCGCGTGCCTAGCCCCTCAAGGTAAGGGCTTGGCCCCTAAAGGTGCGGAGAATTCCGCAGCTTTGGGGCGGCGCGACGCCGGAGTGGTTCCCGCCACTCCATTACTCCGGATTCCCCCACCCCGCCGGGTAGGGGAGAATCCCGGCCCTTAAAATTATCCCCCCTTCTTTTTTTTTTAACAATACAGCGCAGTACAGGCCCTTCGGCCCACGATGTTGCACCGAAACAAAAGCCATCTAACCTACACTATACCATTATCATCCATATGTTTATCCAATAAACTTTTAAATGCCCTCAATGTTGGCGAGTTCACTACTGTAGCAGGTAGGGCATTCCACGGCCTCACTACTCTTTGCGTAAAGAACCTACCCCTGACCTCTGTCCTATATCTATTACCCCTCAGTTTAAGGCTATGTCCCCTCGTGCTAGCCATTTCCATCCGCGGGAGAAGGCTCTCACTGTCCACCCTATCTATCCCTCTGATCATTTTGTATGCCTCTATTAGGTCTCCTCTTAACCTTCTTCTCTCTAACGAAAACAACCTCAAGTCCATCAGCCTTTCCTCATAAGATTTTCCCTCCATACCAGGCAACATCCTGGTAAATCTCCTCTGCACCCGTTCCAAAGCCTCCACGTCCTTCCTATAATGCGGTGACCAGAACTGTACGCAATACTCCAAATGCGGCCGTACCAGAGTTCTGTACAGCTGCAACATGACCTCCTGACTCCGGAACTCAATCCCTCTACCAATAAAGGCCAACACTCCATAGGCCTTCTTCACCACCCTATCAACCTGGGTGGCAACTTTCAGGGATCTATGTACATGGACACCTAGATCCCTCTGCTCATCCACACTTTCAAGAACTTTTCCATTAGCCAAATATTCCACATTCCTGATTTTCCTTCCAAAGTGAATCACCTCACACTTCTCTACATTAAACTCCATTTGCCACCTCTCAGCCCAGCACTGCAGCTTATCTATATCCCTCTGTAACCTGCTACTTCCTTCCACACTATCGACAACACCACCGACTTTAGTATCGTCTGCAAATTTACTCACCCACCCTTCTGCGCCTTCCTCTAGGTCATTGATAAAAATGACAAACAGCAACGGCCCCAGAACAGATCCTTGTGGTACTCTACTTGTGACAGAACTCCATTCTGAACATTTCCCATCAACCACCACCCTCTGTCTTCTTTCAGCTAGCCAATTTCTGATCCACATCTCTAAATCACCCTCAATCCCCAGCCTCCGTATTTTCTGCAATAGCCTACCGTGGGGAACCTTATCAAACGCTTTGCTGAAATCCATATACACCACATCAACTGCTCTACCCTCGTCTACCTGTTCAGTCACCTTCTCAAAGAACTCGATAAGGTTTGTGAGGCATGACCTACCCTTCACAAAGCCATGCTGACTATCCCTGATCATATTATTCCTATCTAGATGATTATAAATCTTGTCTCTTATAATCCCCTCCAAGACTTTACCCATTACAGACGTGAGGCTCACCGGTCTATAGTTGCCGGGGTTGTCTCTGCTCCCCTTTTTGAACAAAGGGACCACATTTGCTATCCTCCAGTCCTCTGGCACTATTCCTGTATCCAATGATGACATAAAAATCAAAGCCAATGGTCCAGCAATCTCTTCCCTGGCCTCCCAGAGAATCCTAGGATAAATCCCATCAGGTCCCGGGGACTTATCTATTTTCAGCCTGTCCAGAATTGCCAACACCTCTTCCCTACGTACCTCAATGCCATCTAATCTATTTACCTGGAGCTCAGCATTCTCCTCCACAACATTATCTTTTTCCTGCGTGAATACTGACGAAAAATATTCATTTAGTATCTCGCCTATCTCTTCAGACTCTACACACAACTTCCCATCCCTGTCCTTGACTGGTCCTACTCTGTCCCTAGTCATTGGCTTATTCCTGACATACCTATAGAAAGCTTTTGGGTTTTCCTTGATCCTTCCTGCCAAATACTTCTCATGTCCCCTCCTTGCTCGTCTTAGCTCTCTCTTTAGATCCTTCCTCGCTACCTTGTAACTATCCATCGCCCCAACTGAAACTTCACACCTCATCTTCACATAGGCCTCCTTCTTCCTCTTAACAAGAGATTCCACTTCTTTGGTAAACCACGGTTCCCTCGCTCGGCACCTTCCTCCCTGCCTGACCGGTACATACTTATCAAGAACACGCAGTAGCTGATCCTTGAACAAGCTCCACTTATCCAGTGTGTCCAAAACTTGCAGCCTACTTCTCCACCTTATCCCCCCCAAGTCACGTCTAATGGCATCATAATTTCCCTTCCCCCAGCTATAACTCTTGCCCTGCGGTGTATACTTATCCCTTTCCATCCTTAACGTAAACGTCACCGAATTGTGGTCACTGTCCCCAAAGTGCTCACCTACCTCCAAATCCAACACCTGGCCTGGTTCATTACCCAAAACCAAATCCAATGTGGCCTCGCCTCTTGTTGGCCTGTCAACAAACTGTGTCAGGAAACCCTCCTGCACACACTGTACAAAAAACGACCCATCTAATGTACTCGAACTATATCTTTTCCAGTCAATATTTGGAAAGTTAAAGTCTCCCATAATAACTACCCTATTACTTTCGCTCTTATCCAGGATCATCCTCGCCATCCTTTCCTCTACATCCCTAGAACTATTTGGAGGCCTATAGAAAACTCCCAACAGGGTGACCTCTCCTTTATTGATCCTTCAACTAAGGGGAACAGATTCCTCCTATCCACCCCGCCCATACCCCTCACAATCTTATACACCTCGGTTTGGTCCCTTCTCAGTCTTCTTCTCTAAAGGAGACAACCCAGCCTATCCAGCCTGTCTTCAAAGCTCAAGTTCTCCATCTGAGGCAGTATCCTGGTAAATCTCCTCTGCACCCTCACCAGTGCAATCATATCCTTCCTATAGTGAGGTGGCCAGAATTGTACGCAGCCCTCCAGCTGTGCTCTAAGTTTTGTACAGCTCCTACATAACCTCCCTGCTCTTAGAATCTACGCTACAATTGATAAAGGCAAGTGTCCCGTATGCCCTCTTAACCACCGCATCTAATGAAGGACGTGCTGGCCTTGGAAAGGTTCCAGAGGAGGTTCACAAGGATGATCCCTGGGGTGAAGAGCTTGTCGTATGAGAAGCGGTTGAGGACTCTGGATCTGTACTCGTTGGAGTTTAGAAGGATGAGGGGGGGAACTTATTGAAACTTACAGGATACTGCATGGCCTGGATAGAGTGGGCGTGGAGAGGATGTTTCCACTTGTAGGAAAAACTAGAAGCAGAGGACACAATCTCAGATTAAAGGGATGATCCTTTAAAACAGAGATGAGGAGGAATTTCTTCAGCCAGAGGGTGGTGAATCCGTGGAACTCTTTGCCGCAGAAGGCTGTGGAGGCCAAATCACTGTCTTTAAGACAGAGCTAGATAGGTTTTTGATTAATAAGGGGATCAAGGGTTATGGGGAGAAGGCAAGAGAATGGGGATGAGAAAAATATCAGCCATGATTGAATGGTGGAGCAGACTCGATGGGCCGAGTGGCCTAATTCTGCTTCTATGTCTTATGGTTTTATGGACACCCTATTAACATGTCCTGCCGTCTTCAGGGATCTGTGGACAAGCACTCAAGATCCCCCTGTTCCTCTAACCTTCCTCGTGTCCTGCCATTCACTGAGTACTCCCTTGTTTTGTTACTCCTTCCAAAGTACATCACCTGGCACTTGCCTGTTCCTGTTTGTTCCTGTTTCCTTCTTCCCAATCCCTCCTTCCCCTGCCTTTGTACCTGCTGAAGACTTGTTTCACCCCCACCTTTTTCAGTTCGAATGAAAGACGACGGCCCTGAAATACTGACTCTCTGCTTCTCCCACCACGGAATCAGCCTGACCATCTGAGCATTTCTAGCGTTTCCTGATTTTATTTCAGCTTTCCCGAATCCATCTGTTTTATTCCATTTAATCCCGTGTTTTGTGACCGGAAGGGAAGAGATTCTGCCAAACCTTCGCCGGCAGCCGAGGACAAAAAAAATGAGAATTCAAGTCGTACTCTGACTCCCCATCTTATTCTGCCCCTATCTGGGTCTTCGATCTGCCAGAAATCCTGTTCATCTTTCAGTTTTAAAAATTAATCCTGTGCTACGCCGAGCCTTTCAGGGTATCGTCTGCCCTTGCACTCAGGTGAGGGAAGATAGGCTGGCTTGGGAAAGAACAAATGAAATTGGGAAGCCAAAGTGGTTATCAGACCTGAGCAATATTCTAACTAATCCCAGGGTGTCTAACGTCTTTAAATCACGGTCCCATTTCATAAGATTTGTGAGGGCAAAAAATAACCCTTGACACTAAAAAACTCAATTTCAAATCAACTGTAGCTTATGATGTTCATTAAATTATTAACTGGGGAGAAGAAAGCTCATATAAGTGTGTTTACATAAGACTCAAAAAAGAGCATTCCTCAAATTGCTTTGGACTGAAGTGCGTATTGTGTTGGGAATGGTTTTCTGTTAATGCTCAGTTCCTGTTGTGTGCTTTACCCACGTGGTTTTGGCTCTTAGGGATCCATCAGGTCCGCCTGAACCTCAGTTTTAAAATTCTCATCCTTACTTACAACACTCTTGGAGGACGACCCTTGCCTTTTCCTGTAACCTCCTCCAGCTCCGCGTCCTCAGTGATCCCTGCACTCGTCCATTTTGGGCCTCTTGTGGGTTCCCGCTTTTCATATGTGCAGGTTAGGTGGACTGGCAATGTTACATTTCCCCTTTAGTGTCCAAAAGGTTAGGTGGGGTTACTGGGTTACGGGGATAGGGTGGAGGTGTGGGCTTAAGTAGGGTGCTCTTTCCAAGGGCCGGTGCAGACTCGATGGGCCAAATGGCCTCCTTCTGCACTGTAAATTCTATAATTTTATGATATTGGTAGCATATTGGTTAGCACTGTTGCTTCACAGCGCCAGGGTCCCAGGTTCAATTCCCGGATTGGGTCACTGTCTGTGCGGAGTCTTCACGTTCTCCTCGTGTCTGCGTGGGTTTCCTCCGGTTTCCTCCCACAAGTCCTGAAAGACGTGCTGTCAGGTAATTTGGACATTCTGAATCTCCCTCTGTGTACCCGAACAGACACCGGATTGTGGTGACTGGGGGCTTTTCACAGTAACTTCATTGCAGTGTTAATGTAAGCCTACTTGCGACACTAAAGGTTATTATTATTATTACATGCTGCACTGATGTTGGTGGCCACGCTCGAAACTCTGAGAATCCCACATGAGACTTCTCAACCTCTCTCTGCTCCTTAAAACCTACCGGGCGGGATTCTCCGTAGCCCAACGTTGAAATCGTAATTGGCGATCGGGCAAAGAATCCCTTCCGACGCCCAAATTGGGGGTGCCGCCGGTTTTCTTGTTTCCGCCCCCTCCGGAGTGGCATCATCACGTTGCGCGACGGAAGCTGTTGGAATGTCGTTGGCGCGTCATCAGAATGCCCTCGCCAATGCTCCGCCCCGATGGGCTGAGTTCCTGAGTGTGCGGCTGAAGTGCGGTCTGAGCGGTCGGGAACCTGCGTGGTGGCTGCGGACTGTGTCCAGCGCCGCCACGAGAGGCCGGGATCCGTGCCCGCTGGCCGGGGGTGCGTGGGCGAGGAGGGCAGGGGCCAGGGCTGTAGGAAGGGGGGGGGGAACTGGTGAGGGGTGGCCAGGGGGTGGCCAGTGGGGTCGCATTTGGCCGGTAGGGTCAGCGCACCGCCGCTGCCATGTTGTGCGGCGCGACCGCTACAGGTCGGCGCCGTGCACATGCGAGGCCACGGACCCGGCAATTCCCCGGCCGTTTTAGGCACGGGAGCAGGAAGTTTCACCCGGCTCTGCTGCTCGCCCCTCACCAGTCCTGGAAACGGTTAGGGTTTGGCGCCGATTTTGGCGTCGTTAAACACCCACAAATTCTCCGTTTAAGCTGGCACTTAGCCGCTGAATCCAGCCCACCATTTTTTGCTCTGAATGACCATGGCGGTCAACCGTTTTAGCCACTCGCCATCAGATCTGGCTGGACCACAGGAAGCACTTTGGGGTCTGGCTACCCTGATCTAGAAACGTCCACAAATTCAACGGTGACCCCTGAGTCCTTTTATCTACTCTTCAAAAACCCATCCTCCATCTTCACCTCCAAAAAGGAGAAGAAATAGGACTCCAATTTATATAGACTCCTGAAGTGCCCATCGAGTCTGTATCGGCCCTCCGAAATAGCACCTTACCTAGGTCCACTCCCTGCCCTATCCCTGTAACCCAGTAACCCCACCTAACCGTTGGACTTTAAGGGTAATTTGGCATGGCCAATCCACCTAACCTGAAGATCTTTGGACTGTGGGAGGAAACCAGAGCACCCGGAGGAAACCCACGCAGACACGGGGAGAACGTGCAGACTCCGCACAGTGACCCAAGGTCGGAATTGAACCCGTTTTACTGGCGCTTGCGAGGTAGCGATGCTAACCACTGTGCCACCCTGCTGTCCACTTAACACTTTCCCACGTGTTTTACAGTCAGTTAAGTACCTTTAAAGTACGGTCACTATTGTAATGTCGGAAATGTGGCAGCATTTGCACACAGCAAGACCCCACAGACAGCAATGTGATAATGACCAGATCATCTGTTTTTGTGACGTTGATTGGGGGATAAACATTGGCCGAGACACCAGGAATAACGCCCCTGTTCTTCTTCAAAACAAAGTCATGGGACCTTTTACTTCCCCCCTTTTTATATTCCAGTATTTTCTGCTTTTATTTCAGATTTCCATCAGCTCAATATTTTGCATTTGTTCTTTTACATCCCTGAAGTGGTAAACAAGGCCACTCATCTCATCCAAAACACAGCAACTCCAACATTGCAGCAATCCCTCGCTACTGCATTGAAGCTCTTTGTGCTCACCCTGAAGTGGAACGAAGAGCTAGAGGGAGGGGAATGCCAACAGAACCACAGATCACACCTATTGACATCTCCTCCAATGGCAAGAGCGAAGAGCTCGTGGATTTTTCTGTCACCAAAATTGAGATTTTCCAAGCAGCTGTCTCCGTCACTTCCCTCTCTTCCCCCGGCCCAGTGGTCCCAGCTTTCCTCCCCGCCTGCCCTAGTCCTGAACTTACATCCATCTCTAGTTTCTCTCCTATCTCCCCTCAGGCCTTCTCCGACCTCCTGCTCTCTCAATCAATGACCAAAAAAACCTCCCTTCCTGGCCACTAAATATGTTGACGCTGCTTACCAGTTCTCTTACCTCAGATTCTGTCCCTCTCTCCTTCAAATTTGCCATCACCATCCCTCTCCTCAAAAAGAAAAACGACCTGGGTCCTTTCGTCCTTGAGAACTATCGCGACATCTCCAGCCTCACTTTCCTCTCCAAATTCCTTGAATGTCCTGTCACCTTCCGAATCTGTGCCCATCCACCTTTGCTGGGACTCCAGGTTTGAATCTCTCCAATCAGATTTTCATCTCAACCTTAGTACAGAAACTGCTCTTATCAGTCGCAAAGCACACCCTATGTGGCGGCGTCAAAACTATTCCTCCTCCTCTAACATAACCTGGCTCCAGCCTTTCAAACGGTTTACCACACCATTCACCTCCAATGCCGCAGCTGTCATCTAGTTGGGTACTGACCTGGCTCCACTCTTACCAATCCAAAGGTACCATCATTTTGGTCATCTCTTTCCATTCTTGAACAATTGCCCAAGGATATTGTTAAACGAGAAAGAGTGCAGAGCAGAAGAGATTTACGAGGACGCTACCAGAACTTGATGGTCTGAATTATAAGGAGAGGCTGGATAGGCTGGGACATTTTTCCCTGGAGAGTAGAAGGCTTAGGGGTGATCTTATAGAGGTCTATAAAATAATGAGGGGCATAGATAAGGTTTATAGTCAACATCTTTTCCCAAAGGATGAGGAGTCTAGAACTAGAGGGCATAGGTTTAAGGTGAGAGGGGAGTGAACCAAAAGAGACCAGAGGGGAAATTTCTTCACACGGAGGGTGGTGAGCATCTGGAATGGGCTGCCAGAGGCAATGGTAGAGGCGGGTACAATTTTTTCCTTTAAAAAGCAGTTAGACAGTTACATGGGCAGTGTGGGTATAGAGGGATATGGGCCAAATGCGGGCAAGTGGGACTAGCTGAGTGATCAAAACTGGGCAGCATGGACAAGCTGGGCCGAAGGGCCTGTTTCCATGCTGTAAACATCTATGACTATGACTCTGGTGTCCCCCAAGGACCTATCCTTGGGCCCCTCCTATTTCCCATCTACATACTGCCACTCAGTAACATCAACCAAGAACACAATATCAGTTCCGGAATGTATGCTGACAACATCCAGCTTGAGTTTATCACCGTTTCTCTAAATTGTCAAACTACTTGGCTGATATCTGGTACTGGATGAATAGAAATGTCCTCCAATTACATGTTGGAAAGACTGATGCCATTAACTTCGGTCCCCACCGTGATCTCCAATCACAAACCACCGATTTAATCTCTCCCTGACAACTGGCTGAGGTTCAACCAGACTATTTACAACCTCAGGGCCCTACTTGAGCTTCTGACCACATATCTGCTGAGGCCACCTATTCCTAAGATTGGGAGCGTGTCCCGCCATGACCTTTTACATCAGTTCACTGCTCATCCCTTCTCATTACACAATGTTCCGTTTCCAATCATCCTGTGCTTACCCCAGCCCATCAAAAAATATTCCTGTTCAATAATCCCTTCGCAAATCCCAAGCAAATTTCAGGCCTTAATGCAAGGCCTCTGCATAGCAACCAACCCCCAGCCCATCACACGAGGGTTTTGCATAGCAACCTCGTGTTCATCCAAGCCCATCATACAGTACTTCTGCATAGCAACCCCATGTCCTGTCCATTCCATCTGACAAGGGCTCTGCATAGCAACCAAAGTGCTCATCCCAGCCCATCACAGAAGGCCTCTGCATAGCAATGCTCTGCCTTATCCTTCCCATCGAACGAGCGCTCTCCATAGCAACCCAGTGTCCATCCCAGTCTCCCTGTTTTATTAACCACAATTTGAGTTATTTGTGTGACACATATGAGTGTGGAAATCTCCATCTAATGTTAAAATATGCCATATTAAATATCGTTTTATACACAGCGCATCCACTTAATTAATGCAATGGGCAAAAATCTGCTTGGAGCTATGAACGTGAGGTAAAACTATTATTCTTTAATTTAGCAGCCTCCTGTTTTTTTTAAATCACAGATGCGTTGTACTAACCGTGTCAGGTTGTCGCTACATTTCTCCTATGAGGGGGGGGGAGGGGGTAGTGTTGGTGAGGATGTGATTTTTTAATGCATTGAAACACCAGGGAATCGGACCTGAGACAGGAACAAAATCAGAGATTCAGGGATGTCACAGTCAAAAACGAACGTCTGCGAGCGAGGAAGCGTCCAGATAATTTCTAATTCTCCGTCACATGAAGCAACAAGATACAGCCACCCTTCGAGGAGTGTAACCCTACAGCCGTATAATATTTTAAGGATTCATTCAGTGGACAGTTTAGTTCTGTGTGTACGGATGCTCGATGCATTGGTATCAACCTACTTTGCACATGCTCGTTTATCAGAGGTGTTAGCACTTCAACGGGGGTGACACCTGCATTAAAATATTGGGCAAAGGGATATGATCTGGAAGTTTCAAGAACTTATATAACATGATGTAGTTTCTTAGCCCTGAATTACCGAGAGTGCAGTGTTTTTGAAAATAAATCATGTCCATTTTTTTAAAAAAAGCATGTACTTTATAAAAGACATTGAAAGAAAGGCCATCGATCTGCGATTACAAGGTAAAGAAGGGGTCTGAGGCGAATCGTGCCGGAGATATGATGTGATAATTAATTAGTTAACATCGCACTCTTTGAAAGCTGCAGCCATTGCTCAGTGCTGGCAGCTCACGTCCTATGGGGTATTAGGAATTCAGATCACATCCTACTGTCTGAAAAGCCAGACTGGGATGATGTTAGGAAGCAGCGGAACAGCAGTGATTGTCTGATCAACCTTACATAAGAGCTTGAATTGAATAATATGAAAACTTAAATATCTGCTCACCAATCAGCACTCACAAAGTGCCCAAGGACAGTTACCCTGTCATCCCAGAATACCTGGCAGATCGGCAATCAGGGAAAAGAGAACGAGAGACTGAGAATCCTTACACGCTGGGTGCTGGTAAATTAACCCTTGCGTTGCTGGCACTCCTCGTTCTTTCTCCATCCACTTTCAAGAGTGGACGCGACAGAGGCCTTTACTCAAACCTTGATTGTTAGTGCCCAAAGCTGACTCCTCGTTACGGTACTGAGGGAGTGTCGCACTGTCAGAGGTGCTGCCTATCGGATGAGACCTTAAACTGAGGCCCTATCCGCCTGCTCGAATAGATGCAAAAGGACCCAAGGTGGTATTGTTACTGGACTAGTAATCCAGAGACTCAGGATAATGCTCTGGGTTTGAATCCCACCAGGGCAGATGGTGGAATTTGAATTCAATAAAAATCTGGAATTAAAAGTCTAATGACAACCATTGTCGATTGTTGTAAAAACCCATCTGGTTCACTAATGCCCTTTAGGGAAGGAAATCTGCCATCCGTATCTGGCCTGGGGCCTACATGTGACTCCAGACCCACCGCAATGTGGTTGACTCTTAAATGTCCCCCGGGATGGGCAATAAATGCTGGCCGAGCCGGCAACGCCCACATCCCATGAACGAATAAAGAAAAAAATAATTATTTCAGAGAAGGGCAGGTGAAGTCATCCCCAAGTGTCCTCAATCAGATAATCTGGTCACTCTCACATTGCTGAATGTGGGAGCTTGCTGTGCGCAAATTGCTTGCTGCGTTTTCCACATTTCAACAACTTCAAAAAGAACTTCATTGGCTGGAAAGTGCTTTGAGTTGTCCGCCGGTCGTAAAAGACACGATACAAATATATGTCTTTTTCTTAAAACGATGATGGGGTGGGTGTAGGAAAAATGCTTTTCCACTTGTAAGGGGCGGACTAGGAACCATAAATACGATATAGTCACCAAGGAATCCAAAAGGGAATTCAGGAGAAACGTCTTTACCCAGAGAATGGTGAGATTGTAGAACTTGCTGTACCACATGGAACAGCTGAGGCAAATAGCAATGGTGTCTTCTTTAAGGGGAAGCTGATTAAAAATGTAAGGGAGAAAGGAATAGAAAATCATGTTGATGGTGTTGGTGAAGTAGGGGGGAGGAGGCTCATGTGAAACATTGACCCCAGCATAGATCAGTTGGGCTGAATGATCTATATCAAACTTTCTTCAGTTCCCAGGCACTGCTGCGGTTGTTGGAACAGCTAGGACGGTGCAATTGGCTTTGATGTCCTCGGATAGGAGTAAAAATAGCTGGGATTGTTCTCCTTTGAAAAGGTTTTGGGGAGATTTGGCAGAAAGTGTTCAAAATTATGAAATGTTCTGATAGTTCTTAAAAACACCTTTTTTGACGGAATGTGGGTGTGATTGGCAAGATCTCTAATTACCCTTGAACTGATTGGTTTGCTCAGCCATTTCAGAGGGCAATTAGGATTCAACCACATTGCTGTGGATCTGAAGTCACATGTAGGCCAGACCGGGTCAGGGGGCAGATTTCCTTCCCTAAATGACATTAGTGAACGAGATGGTTTTTTAAAAACAATCGATGATAGTTTCATTGTCACCTTTACTGAGACTAGCTTTACATTCCAGATTTTGTTATTAATTGAATTTTAAATTCCACCAGCTGCCACGTCCCAGAATTCGTCAGTGTCTCTGGATTAATAGTCCAGTTAAATCACCAATACACCATCAGCTGCTCCCAGTTGTTAACAGTGTGGCTAACCAGAGGACACAGATTTAAAATAATTGTCAAAAAAATCGGAGGGATGATGAGGATATTCTTTTTACTCAGCGAGTTGCTGTGACCCAGAATGCAGTGCCTGAATGCCTGGTTGAAGCAGATTCAACAATAATTTTCAAAAGGGTAGATGAGGATAGGATAGGGTGGACAGTGAGAGCCTTTTTCCTCAGATGGTGATGTCTAGCACGGGGGGGACATAGCTTTAAATTGAGGGGAGATAGATATAGGACAGATGTCAGAGGTAGGTTCTTTACTCGGAGAGTAGTAAGGACGTGGAATGCCCTGCCTGCAACAGTAGTGGACTCGCCAACACTAAGGGCATTCAAATGGTCATTGGATAGACATATGGACGATAAGGGAATAGTGTAAATGGGCTTTAGAGTGGTTTCACAGGTCGGCGCAACATCGAGGGCCGAAGGGCCTGTACTGCGCTGTAATGTTCTATGTTCTATGAGATACGTTTGAAAATGAAATTGTTTCGGGACCATAGAGATTGAGCAGAGGGAGGGGACAGCTTGGAGGACTTTTTCAATGACCAAACCCAGATATGATGGGCTGAATGGCCTCCTTCTGCTTTGTATGATGCTATGCTCTGGACAAGCTCCACTGCTGTGTTCTTAAAGGTGTGGGACATCTGCTCTACGCCATGCAAATTAATCCATCTCTTTACCTTGAGGAAGGATCCGAAACCTCCCCTGATTTGGCTAGAATCCATAGAATCCCGACAGTGCAGAAGGAGGCCATTTTGGTCCATTGAGTCTGCACCAACCCTCTGAACGAGCATCCTACCTAGGCCCACTCCCTTTTGGGGAGTCCTTTTTTAAAATAAATTTAGAATATCCAATTCATTTTTTCCAATTCAGGAGCAATTTAGCGTGGCCAATCCACCTACCCTGCACATCTTTGGATTGTGGGGGCGAAACCCACGTAAACACGGGGAGAATGTGCAAACTCCACACGGACAGTGACCCAGAGCCGGGATCGAACCTGGGACCTCGGCGCCGTGAGGCAGCAGCGTTAACCACTGCGCCACCGTGCTGCCCATTGGGGACTCCTTTTTGACACCAAGGGCAGTTTAGCATGACCGATCCACCTAACCTGCACATCTTTGCATTGTGGGAGGAAACCGGAGCCCCCGGAGGAAATCCATGCAGGCAGGGGGAGAAAGTCACTCAAGGCCAGAATTGAACCCGGGTCCCTGGCGCTGTGAGGCAGCAGTGCTAACCACTGTGCCACCCTCTCGCCCTACATCAGAATTCACCCTTCTGTTTGACTGCTGACATGAGTGGCCCTATTTGAACTTTGACCCCTTGCTGTCAAGTATCACATACATGTGGTCTGACAGACAAGGTATAAAACGGTCTCCACTCCTTAAAGGCAAATGTTATTCTGAGATTTGGAATTAAGCACATAAGGACTAGTGACATATGGGAATTTATGTCTCTGTGGCTCATTATCAGTGTTAATGGTTATGAGTGTCAGCTTAGCCCAGTGACAGTATTCTCAAAAGAATCAAAAGGTTCGGGGTTTAAGCCTCACTCCAGCAACTTCTCCCCATAGCCAGTCTGACGTGCAGTACTGAGTGAGTGCCGCACTGTCAGAGGTGCCGTCTTTCTGGTGAGGTGTTAAAACAAGGGCCCCCTGAGATCAAGGTAAAGGATCCTACAGGCAAGCCATATCGGAGAAGAGCAGGGGAGCTCTCCTGACCAACTTCTACCCCTCACTAATATCACCGAAACTGATTATTTGATCATTGCTATGTTGCTGTA
Organism: Scyliorhinus torazame; assembly: GCF_047496885.1. Classification (NCBI taxonomy): domain Eukaryota; kingdom Metazoa; phylum Chordata; class Chondrichthyes; order Carcharhiniformes; family Scyliorhinidae; genus Scyliorhinus; species Scyliorhinus torazame. The sequence goes on along the minus strand of NC_092714.1, from coordinate 263,673,159 downwards.
GGACAACCCACAAGACTACAGGGACTAGACATCAAAACGTATTTCACTGGCTGTGAAATGGTTTGGGGTACACTGAGACTGTGATATTGGACAGATACTCGATGAACCATCGGATTGCCAGTCCGGCTGTACTTCCCTATAGCTGAACACTGCTCCGTATTTCTGTCCCGCTATTCCGAGCCCAGCTTCTCTAGAAATTCCGAGTGTGCAGTCCATGAGAAAGCTCCATCACAGTGGAGTAGCCTCAAAGGGAGACTGGACATGCCCCTTGTAGCACTAGCTGGAATAAAAATAATAATCTTTATTGTCACAAGTGGGCTTACATTAACACTGCAATGAAGTTACAGTGGAAAGCCCTTAGTTACCACATTCCGGCGCCTGCTCGGGTACACTGAGGGGGAATTCAGAATGTCCAATTCGCCTAACAGCACGTCTTTCGGGACGTGTGGGAGGAAACCGGAGCACCCCGAGGAAACCCACGCAGGCACGGGGAGAATGCGCTGACTCCGCACAGACAGTGACCCAAGCCGGGAATCGATCCGAGGACCCTGGAGCTGTGATCCAACAGTGCTAACACTGCTAACCACTCTGCTACCGTGCCGCCAAAGTAAGTTTAAATATCCACTGTGAAAATAAGTGAATTGGTGAACGGATAAATGAGTGAAAGAATAGGGTGGTACTGTGGGCAGGCGAGTGAGGTAAATGGGTGAGCGGGTAGGGTGGCAGGTAGACAAGGTGGGTAGGTGGATGAATTGGGCGGGGGGGGTAAGTGGGTGAATGGTTAGATGAATCGAAGGGGGAGCTGGGTCAGGTTGGGAGGGGCTAGTCAGGTGGGGTCAATGGGGTAGCAGGTGGTGGAGGGTGGTCAGGTCTGGTTGGGGGGGTTGGTGGTTGGGGGTAGGTGTGGCCGGGAGGGGTAATCAGGTTGGGTCAAGGGGGGGGGGTCTCAAAGAGCATCTTGGGCTGTATATCCAGACTCCAACAATCCAGAGATGTGATGATCTGGGGCCATTATTTATTCAAAAATATCTGAAAGCTGTTTGACTGACAGTGAGGACTCGTCCAATCAAGTAATGAAGATACAACACATTTTCTGATTGAAATGAAAAATGCTTATTGTCATGAGTAGGCTTCAATGAAGTTACTATGAAAAGCCCTTAGTCGCCACATTCCGGCGCCTGTTCGGGAATTGAACCGTGCTGCTGGCCTGCCTTGGTCTGCTTTAAAAGCCAGCGATTTAGCCCAGTGTGCTAAACCAGCCCCTTGGCTATGGGAAGGTGAGGAACTACATTGCTGGACATGTTGGGTGAAGCATTTCAAGAGTGTCGGGCAGGACGGTTCAAGTAGGAGTGCCGACTAACAGAGATGGCTGAAATATGATCAGGCTGAGGGGCAATTTAGCGTGGCCAATCCACCTAACCTACACATCTTTGGGTTGTGGGGGTGAAACCCATGCAGGCATGGGGAGAATGTGCAGACACGGACAGTGACCCGGGGCCGGGAGATGAGTCCCCCAACTTAAGGTCCAGTAACCACCAAAGCTCCCTCCCTCCCAGGTCTCACCTCCGAGGCCGCGGTGTCCCTTTTGTGCTCCCCCCCCCCTCCACCCCCCCCCCCCCCCCACCCCCACCCCCACCCCCCAGTCCTCTGCACCTCTGGTGGCCAGGCGCAGGGTGCAAACTAACCGAATCGCGTTTAGCCGGGTGTTTCCCGGCACTCGCAGCTCCGAACAAGACCGCGCTATCGAACGGGACTCTTGCAAGCCAGGGCCTCAGCGGGGACACCCCGCCAAGGCCGCACTTAGTCCCGTTTCCTGCACTGAGGAGCTCCGCTCGCCAGAACTCCTGAAAGCAGGAGGAGATCGGGATGCCATTTTAAAATGGTGCCCTGATCTCTCAACCTCCTCCAGACCACCCAAAGCCCCAGCTCACCTATAAGGGGGTCCTCGGGCCCCTCCTCACTCAACTTCATACAGGCAGGGCACCCCCGGAACCAAACCCTGCCACAGTCACAATGCCAGCCTGCAACCTTGGCAGTGCCAGAGTGCCACCACTGCTCAAAGGACCACCACATGTGGGCCTCCAAATCCACGGGAGACCCTCCCAAGTGTCGTTCCACCTGATCCCTATTTATGGGTACCAGTACTGAGCAGCGCTCGCCTAAGGTCTCTGAGGCAAAGGGGTTAGAATCCAACGCCTCAGCTAGGTCAGGCAAGCTGCATATTAGAGTGACACTAGCTACTCACTCTAATATGCTGATAAATCAAATATGATCCCGCCCACTGTGGACATCTCGCCAAATCCCATTAGATCTCGTGAGGCATGGCGAGCCAGTTAAATCCTGGAAGAGGCCTCTGCTCCCACCGGCCGCGTCGCACCCCTCTTCGGGCGGTGGTAGTTCGCGCCCTTAGTCTCATGCATCCTCCTGCATTTTCCTCTTCTGTCCACTGCCGTGCTGTTGCTGCAAGGACTGGAGAGCTGCCGGCCAATCTAAGGCAGGACATCCTCCCGAGCGAGGGATGTAAGTCCCACCTACAGCCACTTAACGCTCAGTCGAGCATGTATTAGCTCCGGGGTACTCGGAGTAAGGTACACGGGGTTCCTCATAGATCAGTCGCCTCAGTACCCAACGAGGACCAACCTGTGCCCTGCTGCTGTTGCCGGATTTGGGGTTGCTACCTTCACTCGTGAGGCAAGTTCCATGGGCTGCTGATTTAATACAGATCTTGCAAAGAAAGACGTGTGTTCAGGTATCGCCTTACATTTTCACCAGACGTCCCACACATCACTTTCTAAAGTACCTCTGAAGTACAGTCAATGTTGCAATCAATTGTGCTCATGACCAAATAATCTGTTTCTGATTGAGAGAGAAATATTGGCCAGGGCGCTTTGAAGGCGTTACATAAATTCCAGCTCTTGCTACTCTCCCTGTTCCCTGAACGAGGCACTTTCCTCATTTCATTGACAGTCCATACTTGTGATGCTGCTGGCGTGGAATACCGATGAAATGTTGACATTCCGAAATATTGTCCGGCCCCGATTTATTGACTGCCACGACAACAATGAGGCCTATGAACTGGAGCCATGATCGGGCCTCCAGATGTCTTCCTTTATTGTACAATTCAGGAGAGAACACTTCACCCTGAATGAGAAATTTGCACATCTTAGTTCCCAGCAAAAGAAATGAAAGCACACCAGGGGCGAAATTCTCCGACCACCCGCCGGGTCGGAGAATCGCCGGGGGCTGGCGTGAATCCCGCCCCCGCCGGTTGCCGAAGTCTCCGGCACCGGAGATTCGGCGGGGGCGGGAATCGCGCCGCGCCAGTTGGCGGGACCCCCCGCTCGATTCTCCGGCCCGGCTCTAAAATGCCTGTCCCGCCGGCGTAAATTGAACCACCTACCTTACCGGCGGGACAAGGCGGCGCGGGCGGGCTCCGGGGTCCTGGGGGGGGGCGGGGGGCGATCTGGCCCCGGGGGGTGCCCCCACGGTGGCCTGGCCCGTGATTGGGGCCCACCGATCTGTGGGCAGGCCTGTGCCGTGGGGGCACTCTTTCCCTTCCACCTCCGCCACGGTCTCCACCATGGCGGAGGCGGAAGAGACTCCCTCCACTGCGCATGCGCGGGAATGCTGTCAGCGGCCGCTGACGCTCCCGCGCATGCGCCGCCCCGAGATGTCATTTCCGTGCCAGCTGGCGGGGCACCAAAGGCCTTTTCCGCCAGCTGGCGGGGCGGAAATTCCTCCGCGCCAGCCTAGCCCCTCGATGTTGGGGCTCGGCCCCCAAAGATACGGAGCATTCCGCACCTTTGGGGCGGCGCGATGCCCGTCTGATTTGCGCCGTTTTGGGCGCCAGTCGGCGGACATCGCGCCGTTTCCGGAGAATCTCACCCCAGATAGCTGGGTATAAATCTGACACACTGAGAGTGTGGTAAACTGGCCAGTTGGGACTTAAAAGCTGATTAAATATCGGCATTGGGCCCAATATGCATTAACCTCCTGTTTCAGCCTGCCTTCTCCCTCCGTGCACAAAACCAGGACCGAATGAATATTCCTGGTGAGTCGTGGAAATGTATGGGAGATCGGGATTCTCCCGAATCGGCGCGATGGCCGGACGCTGGCGTAAAAAACAGCGCGAACCACTCTGGCGTCAGGCCAACTGGAAGTTGCGGAATTCTCTGCACTTCCGGAGGAGTTGGCGCCGCGCCAGCCGGCGCCAAAGGGACTGCGCGAGTTAGCGCATGCGCAGAACCGCAGGCGTATTCTGGCGCATGCGCGGGGGGGGGGGTATCTTATCCACGCCGGCCATGGCGGAGCCCTACAGGGGCTGACGCGGAAAGAAGAATTGCCCCCACGGAACAGGCCCGCCCACCTATTGGTGGGCCCCGATCGCGGGCCAAGTCACTGTGGTGCCCCCCCCACCCCCCCCCCCCCCCGGGGTCGGATCCCCCCACGCCCCCCCCCCCGAGGACCACACCAGCCGACTTACCTGCCAGGTCCCGTTGTGTGGGACCATGTCTAATCCACGCTGGCGGGACTGGCCACAAACCGACGGCCGCTCGGCCCATCGGGGCCTGGAGAATCGCCGGGGGGGGCGCTGCCAACGGCCCCCAACCGGCGTGGCATGATCCCCGCCTGAAAACCGGCTCTGGGGAATACGGCAGCCGGCGTCGGAGCGGCGGGGCGGGATTCACGCCGCCCCCTGGGGATTCTCCGACCCGGCGGGGGGTCGGAGAATCCCGCCCTTGAATGCAAATCAGGAGACTTGTGGGAGAATCTTCTCGACTGGAACTTACCATACTGCAACTGTGCAATCTGAGGCGATCTGGGCTTACCTTTGCAATCTCACACAAGGAGGCTGCAAGGACGTGGGCCGTTTGGTTGAATACGTCCACCTCCTTTTTTGATAGATTGTAACCTTTACCGCGTTGCTCAATCATTCTCAACATATCACTCAATCTTGCTGACAGCGGCACATCTAATTGCTTCCTCAGCCGATTCACAATGTCTGGTTTGATGGGAGGTATCAGAGGGGGTCCTCTGATGTTGGAACATGGCAATGATGCTGGGATGGAGCCGATCGAAGAATGTCTTCCCTTGGGCCTTGCTACGGAAGCTGACCTCAGAGAGCTTCGGGCAGACATTGTGTGATAAAGGACGGTCAAATGGACGTCCTCTATCTCCGTGGTGGACACAGAATTTAAAAAGTATATATAATTAAATTAAATTGATGGGACTAGTGAGGATGCATTGAAAATGGGAGTACAGCTGTCAAAGGAATGATACTTGTGCAAGGGTTTATAGATAGCAAGGAGCAGACTGGCAGCATTGACAACCAGTGGACACAGCATTAAGATGAGTGGAGCCAGAGGGGAGATGCGGGGGATTTATTTTGCGCAGCAAGTTGTCACGTACAGTTGCCCTGGATTTGCTGCGCAGGATGAGGCCTTTCGGCCCACCTGGTTTATACCGGTTTTTACACTCCATTGTAACGATTGACTGGTTGAAAGGGAAGCAGATTCGATGGTAGCTTTCAAAAGGAAGCAGGGAGGGGGAGGGGGCGGGGTGGATCATGGAGCTTGCAGGCTACGGGAAGATTGAGCTGGGCTACGGTCCTTACTGGGAGGCTTTTTTAGAGGGCCAGGATTGGCATCGAGGACCGAACAGCCTCCTTGTGCACCACATGATTCCGTGACCGTACAGCAGTTTGGAGCTTGGGTGGTTTAACAAAACCGGCCGGCGGCTACTGAAGAGGTCCCTTGCAGTGGTTAGCCCTGTTGCTTCACAGCGCCAGGGTCTCAGGTTCGATTCCCGGCTTGGGTCACTGTCTGTGCGGAGTCTGCACGTTCTCCCCGTGTCTGCGTGGGTTTCCTCCGGGTGCTCCGGTTTCCTCCCACAAAATCCCGAAAGACGTGCTTGTTCGGTGAATTGGACATTCTGAATTCTCCCTCCGTGTCCCCGAACAGGCGGCGGAATGTGGCGACTAGGGGCTTTTCACAGTAACTTCATTGCAGTGTTACTGTAAGCTTGCGTGTGATACTAATAAAGATTGTTATGATGTCAGAAACGTGGGACGCGGAGAAGCTCAGAGCTTGGGGGGGACCACGAGGACATGAAGAAAGAAACAGCTTAACACGAACTGCCACAGCAGCCAGCTTAACAGCAGCTTCCGATCTCCAGCTCATTTCTGCCACGTTCCCTCCCTCAGCACCCGCCCAAAAATAAACGGCACTGCGATTGTCAAACCAATTTCGAAGGGATAATTCAGGAGGGGAGATAGAAGAAACACAAAGAGGAGGGGGAGGGAAGAAAAGGAAAAAGCGAAAGGGAGAAAAGGAAAAAAATAAATTTAGAAAGAAGCGAAAAGCAAAAAGGAAAGCCTCCTTCTGACGTGTGGAAACCAAACACTGACCTCTGGAAATCTGAAGTGAAAACTGGAAACCGGCAGCAACAATCTCTGCCTTTTCTGTCTCAGAAAGGTGACATTCAAACCAGACAGCGCCCGAGGATGGGCAGCTGGGAATTTTATCGGCAGCCGGCTTTCGGGAAGACTGATTGTGTGAGGCACCGGCCGAGAAAAGCGTTCCATCTTATTCTGCGTGAGCTGCAGCTGCTCCCACAGTTCAGTCAGCGGATGAGGAGATCGGGAATGATGGACAGCTAGGGGAGAAAGGACCTGCATTCCCCTAGCCGCCTTTCATGAGCACAGGGTTTGCCCCAAAGCAGCCTGCCTCCAATAACGCACCTTTGAAGTGTCGCCAATTGTTGGAAAGTAGGGAACGTGGCAACCAGTTTGCGCACAGCAATCCCCCCACAAACGGCAAAGCGATAATGGTCACGCCATCTTTTTAATGTCATGTTGGTTGAGGGATGAACATCGACACGGAGAATTCCCTGGCTGCTCCTTGAAATGGGATCACAGAATCCCGTGTGTCCATCTGTAGAAGCCAAGTATTTCAATTACAACTAGTATCGGTAAAAGATAGCTGTTTAAGCATAAATGTTGAGCCCCAGTTTTAATACCCATTTATACAGCATAATTCACTTTTACTGAAGTCCGTTGTTCTGGCAAATGCATATTTTCAAAGACAGTGTGACATTAAAACAGCACAGTTGCAAGATAATTTGACACTGTCTTGTGCTAATTGTCAAGGTCAAGGGATTGAATACACAGCAACATGAAGGCACCATTGTTCACAATGCAGATAACAGCTAGGTCAGAAAAGCTGATGTTGCACATTGAAGATGGACGGCTTGCCATCAAATCAAATGTGTTTGAGTCTAACCCAAACCAATTAGGATTATATTGGGGTGTAATTAGACGATTTAAGACAGATATGAAAGTGTATAACTAAAAAGTTTCTCCCCGCCATTTTGGGTTTTGTTGTCTTTGTGAGTATTGTCTTTGTGGGTTTAGTTTTTAGTGTGTTGTCTGTGGTGTATTGTCTTTGGGGGTGTGTTGTGCTGTGTTGTCTTTCTGTTAGTTTAGTGTTTTTTTGCCTTTGATTCTAGTCTCCATTTTAGTTTATGTCTTTTGGGGGTTGTCAGCCTAACAGTCTGTGTCAGTGATGTTAGTTCACTTTTGACTTTGAGTTTGAGTTTTGCTGAAGATTAGCTTTCTCTCTCTCTTCATGTTTCATTGCCAGACTTTGACCTTTTAAAAGTTACTTTCGAGCTGTCTGCCTAAGCAAAGAAAGATAATGTCTGTAATTCTCTGATAGCTTCGAATTGTCTACGAATTGCCTTTTAAATGACTTTCAAATTGTAATCAAGCGACTACAAATAAAACAATTCTTTTTGGCACCTGAGGAGTTTATACTGCAAATTTCTGCTGAGTTCCAGTATTCGCAAAGTGCTACTGATAACCGAATAGCAGAGATGATATAAATTCCTTCAACTATACACAGTCGAATAATACAAGGAATCAAACAACTTAACTCAGTCCACAAATATTACAAATCTTACAACTTGTCGTATTGCGCCAGAACTTGATTCATCAACTAAGTTTCCCCCAAACTTGGCGTGGTTCGACAGGTTAAGATCCCTATAAATTAAAGTTTCCTTTAATTTGGCGAGCCAGCCAGGAGTCGAACCTAGAATCTTCTGATTACAAGTTATTCCTATAAATTAAAGATTCCTTTACCATCTGAGAGGGCGCATGGTGCCTCAGTTTAATTTCTTGGGCTCGATCGAACCCCCTCGTCGCCGCGACTCAGTGACGCGACGAGGCCGCTAAATCTGGCGAGACCTCGGTGCGGGATTTGTGATGCTCGGAATGCCTTGCATGATCTCGCGAGACGTCGCGATCTGGATCTTGCTCGGAATTCCAGGTTTAAGTGACCAGTTAGGCTCATTTCAATATGTCTGCGCCATGTTCCCCCTGAGGCCCAGAGAACGAACGCCCTCACCTGGGAGGCCTCGCCATGGTACCATTTAGTCCTGGTCCACACAAACGGGGAGCATGCGTAAGGGCACCTGGCGGGGTCTCCAGGTCATCGGAGGCCCCCGTGGGGTCAGGCTCAGGGCAGGGTGCTACCCTGGCACTCCCGCTAGCATCCAGGCATCTTGACACTGCCACCTGGGCTCCCTTGGAGTGCTGCCCAGGCACTGGCAGGGTACCCAGGTGGCAATTCCAGGCTGGCAGGGGCACTTCCAAGCTGGCAGGGGCACTTACAGGCTGGCAGGGGCACTGCCAGGGGACCAGGCTCTAGCAGTCGCAAGGCACCCATGTGCCAGGTTTCCCATGCCAGTGATTGGACCAGGGGGTGCCCTGTCCTTATGAGGTGGGGTGAAGGTGAGCTCAAGGATCCCCTAACGGGTAAGTTGGAGGCTTTGTGGGGGTCCGGAAGCCGCGGGGGGGGGGGGGGGGGGCATCGCAAGATCGGGGCAGCATTTAAAAATGGAGCGCAGGGAACGAGGTAAGGGCGGCTCGGCGGGGCATTCCCCACCGAGGCTGAAACAAAAAACAGAGTCCCATTTGATAACGGGGTTGTTCTCGGTGTCATTAGAATGTCGCTTTAAGAAATGTTTGGCTGCTCATGTTACTGCAGTGACGTCAGAGTGTGGGTGGAGCTGAGCTCTGGCTCTGCTTTTTAGTTTCACTTTGAGAAAAGCTTGGGTGTGTCTGGGTTTTTGGTTTCATTTTTCAGTGTGTTGCAGCTGAAGTCAGCCAAAGCAGCTGTATTGCTGAGCTCTCTGCCATGAAGGACTATCTCTTAATCATTTGGTGAATTCAGAATTATAAATGTTTTCAGTATTGAATGTAAACTCTGATGTGCTTCTGTTTAGAGGTTTGTTAAGTCTTTTGGATGTTAAAAGGACAGCTTACAGGTTACTTAGTGTTGTATTCTTTGGGGGATGTATTTGATTTACTGGTTGCTAAGATATTCACTGTTTGTTTTAAAAAGGTTAACTTGAGTCCATAGAATAAACATTGTTTTTTAAAAAAAATACTTTTCCATTTCTGCTGTAACACACCTGTAGAGTGGGCCGAGTGCTCCCCATACCACAATCTATTGAAAGTTTTGGGTCAGGTGAACTCCATACTACACTTTGGGGTTCTCTAAACCCTGACCCATAACATGGGGGAAACATTCACGCTAAATGCACCCAAAACAGGGCTCTGTTTCTTTGGGCATTAAATCGTACCCCTCATCTTAAAGACAGCACTTCTGATAGTGCAGATGGGTGGGCTAGAATAAAACACTGGATTCCCTTGAACGTGTGAACTGGACTCCAATCCAGAGTTTGAGGCACATCATGAACTTTAGGTGAAATAGTTTGCAACATTCACCTAACCCCTAAGAATAAAGTGAAACAAAAGCAAAATGCTGTAGATGGTGGAAATCTGAAATAACAACAACAGCCGGTGGAGAGCACTTTGCAGTGATGAGGCAACATCTGTAGAAAAATAAATATTGTTGACGTTTCAAGATTGGTGGCCTTTCATCAGAACCTATCACTTTCCTCTGAGCTCTTCTGATCTCCAGCACTGACTATTCCAATGTTCTTTTGGTCGGCCTCTCATCACCCAGCCTCCAAGAACGTAAGTACATCCAAAGATCTGTTGTACGTATCTCAAATTGTATCAAGTCCCCTTCACCCCTCTCCCCTGCCCTCACTGACCTACATTGGTTTCCAGTGTCTGGAAGCCTCCTTATAAAATTCACATCCTCATGTTTAAATCCCTCCATGACCTTGCCCCTCCTCTGGCCCTACAATCCTCCGAGACCTCTGCGCACCTCCAATTCTGTCCTTCAATCCATTCCCACTTTGTTCACCCATTGGTGGATGTGTCTTCAGCTGCCCAGGCTCTTGCCCTCCCCTAAATCTCCCCTCCTCTCTCTCTCTCTCTCCCCCCCCCCCCCTTAAGACACTCCTTAAAAAGCTACCTCTTTGACCAAGCTTTTGACCATCTGTCCTAATATCTCCTTATGTGGCTCAGTGTGAAATTTTAACTGATAACACTCATGTGAAACACTTTAGGACCTCTTACTATATTGAAGATGCTATCTAAATGCAAGCTGTTATCGTTCTTTTCAGGACGTGCTCTAAATGGGTGCCTCCTGAGATTAATTAGAAGCTAATTGCTGTTTTTGGAAATTGTTCCAGATTTACAGCTATTCTCCTTGAAGAAACGAGGTCATATCAAAGTCAGAAAATCTAGTGGGCAACAGCTGGCATTTTCTTTCTTTCAGTTATATGTTAAGTTCTGTTCGCTCATGCTGAAGTTTGCAGCAGACATGCCCGACGCAAACCATATTCAATCTGGAAATTTAATAGGAGCATCCGTAATCGTGGGGGTTTTTGATAAGAGTAAAGAAGAATAGGTTGTCACCGCCGTCATGGTGACCAGGTGACGCAGATTTGAAGCAATGGCATTGGGAACCATAGCAGGAATAAGGAGAATTAGTTTTACTCATTGAGTTACGATCAGGAATGCACTTCCTGAGTGGGTGCTGCAAACAGTCTCAATGGTAACGTTCAAAATTAAATTGGATAAACCAATGAGGAAAGAGCAAGGGTGTGGCTCTCGTTGGAAAGGTAAGAGTTGGCACAGGTACGGTGGCCTGAGTGACCTCCTTCTGAATGATAAGATTCAAAACATTTAGTGGATCACCTGTGGCATTGCTTATGTTGAGTCACAGGCTGCTTTCTCGGAGGATGGTGAGATGTAATCGCGGACAGCATCATTGTGAGCAATGCCAATGATGCTTGGATTGATTCCAGACATAATTGTCTCTGCCGTCAGGGGTGGGATTCTCCCCTACCCGGCAGGGCGGGAGGTCCCAGCGGGACAGAGTGGCGTGAACCACTCCGGCGCGGGTCACCCCAAAGGTGCGGATTCCTCTGCACCTTTAGGGGTGAGGCCCACCCTGGAGTGGTTGGCACCCCGCCGGCCGCCGTGCAAGGCCTTTGGCAACACGCCAGCTGGGGCCGAAGGGACTCCGCCGGCCTGCGCGAATCCGTGCATGCGCGGGTGCGTCAGAGGCTGCTGACATCATCCCCGCGCATGCGCGGGGGGGTCACCTACGCGTCGGCCATCGCGGAGGCCTACATGGCCAACGCGTAGGAAAAGAGTGCCCCCCCCGGGGCCAGATCGCCCTGCACCTCCCCCCCCCCAGGACCCTGGAGCCCGCCCGCGTCGCCAGGTCCCGTCGGTAAGGGACCTGGTTCAATCTACGCCGGCGGGATCGGCATAGAAGCAGCGGGACTTCGGCCCATCGCGGGCCGGAGAATCGCCGAGGGGGGGGGGGCCCGCCGACCGGCGCGGCACAATTCCAAGTCAACCCAATGTGGGTCTCTAACCCAGCACCTTCCAAACCCACAATCTCTACCACCGCCAAGGCAGCAGCAGCAGATGCACAGGAGCACCGCCACTTCCCCTCCAAGTCACGCACCACCCCGACTTGGAACGATATCGGCCGTTCCTTCACTGTCGCTGGGTCAAAAGCCTGGACCCCCCCCCCAACAGCGCTGTGGTGCACCTACATCATGCGGACTGCAGCGGTTCAAGAAGGTAGCCCTCCCCCGCCTTCTCAAGTGTATTAGGGATGGTCAATAAATGCTGGCTCTGCCAGCAACGCCAACATTGCATGGAAGAATTACAATAATTGGTATTTTGCACAGGTTGCCTCAGGATGCTGTTTGGCTCCTGTATAAGTCTACGCAAGGGGTCTAGCACTCACGTTGGGCCCTTACAACTCCTCGTCCACCAGATTGGAAGCTTAGGTGCCCGTTTTATGCCTGAAAAATGGACTCTTAACGCCCTCGGAATTCTAGGTTACTGCACTTTTGGAAACATTCTGAGTGCCCACTCTTGTCCTGTCCCCAGGTGACACGGCAAGTTGTCATACCAGCTCATTGTGCCACCATGAGCATCATGCCACCTGTACTGATATATCCTCACGTGGCCTAGTGTCAAATATTGCTTGACAAGTGCCCCTGTGAAACACTGCAAAGCCCACCTCCACTTCCTGCTCGAAACTCTGACCATTCTGTCCTCGTCTGTGCCCCAAAAGGCAGCAACATCGAACCATAGAATTCCTGCAGTGCAGAAGGAGGCCATTCGGCCCATCCAGTCTACACCCACCCTCTCACAAGGGAAATAAAGAAAAGCTTACTGCAGCTGGTTCAGAGTGCTGAAGGTCTGTGAAGATTATGCCTTGTATATTTCCCAAGCCTCGAACCCAAACGATCCTCAGCATAATGAAATGGGAGAGGGAGCAGAGAATCAGTCACTGACTTTGTGACACAAACGGCATTCCAAGTATTGATTGGGATGGCGCCATTGAGAGTCTGGGAGTCTCTGCCTCATAAAAGGCCTTTGAACTGGGAGTTTGAGTCCCCGGGTTATGATAGGCCTGTCTCTCCAAGTTATGATAGACCTGTCTCTCAAATTTAGGATGCTCCTTCAGAATTGAGCTCAAGGGCCTGATTTCGCAGAACTGGTTTTGAAGTTTTTTGCGCAATTACGGATCCATGTAGCTGCGTATCGAGAAACATGGTTGAGCCTCCAACCCTGACATCCCCTTTTCACTTCAACAACAACCTGCATTTATATAACCACTGACCCACTAACATTTTTAGGAAGGATGTGGAAGCTTTGGAAAAGGTGCAAAGGAGATTTAGAATTTCATAGAATTTACAGTGCAGAAGGAGGCCATTCGGCCTATCGAGTCTGCACCGGCTCTTGGAAAGATCACCCCACCCAAGGTCAACACCTCCACCCTATCCCCATAACCCAGTAACCCCACCCAACACTGAGGGCAATTTTGGACACTAAGGGCAATTTATCATGGCCAATCCACCTAACCTGCACATCTTTGGACTGTGGGTGGAAACCGGAGCACCCGGAGGAAACCCACGCAGACACTGGGAGAACGTGCAGACTCCGCACAGACAGTGACGCAAGCCGGAATCGAACCTGGGACCCTGGAGCTGTGAAGCAATTGTGCTATCCACAATGCTACCATGCTGCCCCAATTTACCAGGATGTTGCCTGGAATGGAGAGTAGGTCTTACGAGGAAAGGTTGAGGGTGCTAGGCCTTTTCTGACTAGAACGGAGAAGGATGAGGGGAGACTTGATAGAGGTTTATAAGATGATCAGGGGAATAGATAGAGCAGACAGTCAGAGACTTTTTCCCCGGGCGGAACAAACCATTACAAGGGGACATAAATTTAAGGTGAATGGTGGAAGATATAGGGGGGGATGTCAGAGGTAGGTTCTTTACCCTGAGAGTAGTGGGGGCAAGGAATGCACTGCCTGTGGAAGTAGTTGAGTCGGAAACATTAGGGACCTTCAAGCGGCTATTGGATAGGTACATGGATTACGGTAGAATGATGGGGTGTAGATTAATTTGTTCTTAATCTAGGACAAAAGTTCGGCACAACATTGCGGGCCGAAAGGCCTGTTCTGTGCTGTATTTTTCTATGTTCTATGTCCCAAGGTGCTTCACGGGCACAATGTCAAACAGAATCTGACGCCAAGTGTAAGAGGATGCAAAGGCTTGGTTAAAGGGGTAGTTTTAAGGAGCGACGAGGAGAGGGAGGTGGAGAGGTTTGTGTCAGAAGGTTAGATGGGGCAGCACGATAGCACAGTGGCTGGCATTGTTGCTTCACAGCGCCAGGGACCCTGGTTCGATTCCCAGCTTGGGCCAATGTTTGTGCGGAGTCGGCACGTTCTCCCCGTGTCTGCGCGGATTTCCTGCGGCTGCCCCGGTTTCCACCCACAGTCCAAGAATGTGCGGGTCAGGTGGATTGGTCACGCTAAATTGCCCCGTAGAGTCCTAAAGTTAGGTGGAGTTACGGGGATAGGGTGACGGTGTGGCCTTAGGTAGGGTGCTCTTTCAGGGGCCGATGCTGACTCGATGGGCCGAATGGCCTCCTTCTACACTGTAGATTCTATGATTCTATGTTTAGAGAGGGAATTCCAGAGTTTTTACAGCCGAGGCACTTAAAGAGCATCCAATGGTGGAGTGATGGTAATCAAGGATTAAAACCCATCCCTTTGACTGAGCTCTTGGTTTAATTGTTCTAAAATATCCTCATGTGGCTCAGTGTCAAATATTGCTTGGTAAGTTCTCCTTGGACATTTTATGACATCAAAGGTGCTTTGTAAATGCAAGTTGTTGGTGTTTTTGTGAAGCAGACACCTGTGGATGTTGGAAATCTGGGGCGAAATTCTCCGACCCCCTGCCGGGTCGGAGAATCGCCGGGGGCTGCCGGGAATCGCACCACGCCGGTTGGCGGGCCCCCCCCCCGCTCGATTCTCCGGCACGGATGGGCCGAAGTCCCGCCGCTAAAATGCCTGTCTCGCCGGCGTAAATTAAATCACCTACCTTACCGGCGGGACAAGGCGGCGCGGGCGGGCTCCAGGGTCCTGGGGGGGGGCGTGGGGCGATCTGGCCCCGGGGGGTGCCCCCACGGTGGCCTGGCCCGCGATCGGGGCCCACCGATCCGCGGGCGGGCCTGTGCCGTGGGGGCACTCTTTCCCTTCCGCCACCGCCACGGTCTCCACCATGGCGGAGGCGGAAGAGACTCCCTCCACTGCGCATGCGCGGGAATGCTGTCAGCAGCCGCTGACGCTCCCGCGCATTCGCCGCCCGGAGATGTCATTTCCGCGCCAGCTGGCGGGGCACCAAAGGCCTTTTCCGCCAGCTGGCGGGGCGGAAATTTGGCCGGCGCTGACCTAGCCCCTCAAGGTTGGGGTTCGGCCCCCAAAGCTGCGGAGCATTCCGCACCTTTGGGGCGGCGCGATGCCCGTCTGATTTGCGCCGTTTTGGGCGCCAGTCTGCGGACATCGCGTCGTTTCCGGAGAATTTCGCCCCTGAAGTAGAACAGAAAATGCCTGAAGGTTTCGGGTCTCTGACCTTTCATCACAACTGGGAAAAGCACCTATCCTGCTGGAACGTGCTGAACCCTTTCCAGCATTTTCTGTTTTTGTTATATTCTCTCGCTAAACCCCTCCGCCTGGCTTGTCCGTCAAGACCCTCCTTAAAGCTCACATCCCTGCCCAAGGATCTTGCAACCACGTCCCACCCCCAGCCGTGCGGATTGATCAACCCAGACCCCTTTTCGGGATTGCGTCTCTGTGAACGGCCTGGGGACGTTTCTCTGCCGCGGAGGCACGATACAGAGGCAGGCTTGTCACCCCGCTGCCCGTCTCGCTGTTCTCTTGAGCTCTTGTACGTGGTTCAAGTGCAGACCTTCCGCTCCCGCAATAGGCAGCTTTCCTGCCACCTATAAACCTTCCTTTGGGTTCTGAGGCTAGAATGCAACAGACAGAAGACTGAGAAACAGGGAAGCGAAAGCAATGGACTAAAGATGAATGTTCTGCCCCTTTAAAAACATCATTCCTTCCCTTATTGTCCCCTCGAATTGGACAAGTGGACAATTGTGTTGTGGGGGCTCTGCAATCCATTATCTCACTCAGTTCTTGCCCGTGTTCTCACTCTACAGGCTGGCTGCAGTGCTGTGTGAATTGGCAAGTCAAGGTTAAATTTAACGGACGCAATTTTACTAAAAGGGAACAAAGTTCCATAGCGAGCGGGTTTAGCCGCGTGTTACCCGGTGCTTACAGTGCACAGAAACGCACGGTAATAAAAAGCTACTCGCGTCAGGTAAGGGGCCACAGCGGGGAACATGTGGCTGAGGCTGCACATAGTCCCGTTTTCTATACAAAGGAGCTGTGCTCGCCGGAACTCCTCAGTGCAGTGAGAGATCGGGACGCCATTTTTAAATGGCATCCCAATCTCCAAGGCCCCCAAGGCAGCCCTCTACCCCCCCCCCCCCCCCAAGCCCCAATGCACTACCCCAGCCATTCCCTCCCGCACATCCCAAACACCTACGCAAGGCACCCCTGGCCCGGTCGCCAGCGCACAGAAATTGCCAGCTTGGCACAATGGGCAGTGCCAGGCTGGCACCCAGGTGGCACTGCCAGGGTGCCAGCTTGGCAGTGCCAGGGTGCCACCCTGCCCAAAGGGCATGCACATGGGGGCCTCCGATCCCCTGGGAGACCCCCACAAGTGCCATTTTGTCTGGTCCTCATTTCGCCGAGGGGAAGGAGATTGATCGCACCCCTCGGGTAACTCGGGAATCTGCACATTAAAGTGAGACTAGCTCGCTCTCGCTTTAATATTCAGATTTGCTAAAAAGGTGATCCCGCCCGCAATGGGTGGGATTGACACTGCAATGTCTCGTGAGATTGTGTTAGATCTCGTGAGGCATTGCGAGCCGAGTCCGGGTAGATCCTGGGAGCAGAGTCTCCCGGCTTCTACCAGCCACGCTGCAGCGTGGTGAGCTGCTTTTCAGCCACAGTGTGGCGGTCAATCGCGCCCAATGTTTTTAACATACTTCAAATACAGTCCTGGAGGACATACCAGGACTAGATAAGGAAGATTAGAAATCGGTGCCCGTCTCGAAGTGCTTCCAGACACACCTGTATTTGAACCTCCTGCGCTCAAATTGGCCAACTTGTTTTCTTCCAATGTAACATCGAACAAACAAAAAGTACTGCAAGGTGCTTTGGGATGTCCTGATGTCAAGGAAGAAGCTACAGGAATGCATGTTCTTCTGTTCTTTCACTGCCTGAATGGCCTTGCCACCTCTACCAAACCAAACAGCAGAAATTGAACTCTACCATTGCTCCATCAAGATGCTGCCCATACCTACCCACTATCTGCACCCGCTCCCTCCCCACCCACAATACCACCCCCCATATCATTTCAAGCATTGGAAATCAAATCAAGGTTAGGACTGGACCTGGGCGACACGGTGGCGCAGTGCTTAGCACTGCTGCCTCACGGTGCCGTGGATCCGGGTTCGATTCCGGCTCCGGGCCACTGGCCGTGTGGAGTTTGCATATTCTCCACATATCTGCGTGGGTCTCACCCCCACAACTCAAAAAGATCTGCAGGGTAGATAGATTGGCCACGCTAAATTGTCCCTTAATTGGAAAAAAAATAATTGGATACTGTAAAATTGGACCATCAAACGAGGGATGCTGATTGGACTATGAGATGGCCTCAGTGTTATAAAACGATGTTATTATTTTTGCAAGAGTCTCCATACTCAGAGGTGAGATCTCAAAGGACCAGGCACTGCTCCCTAGCCCAGGTGATGGTAAACTACCCCCAAAACAGGCAGCGACATATCTCACTATTGTGGGATTTTTCACCTGTTTTATATTTGGAAGTACAGCTGAGCCAACTCCCCCAGCTTGTTGGAAAGCAGGAATACCCTCAATGAATGGGGGCTCGATCACTGCGAGCTCAATTCGATAATGTTTTTAAGAAACAGATAAAGGTGAAAGGGTGGATTTATTTATTTGTTTGTTCTGATTGTTTCCAGTCAGGGGCTAGCTGCACCAAAGGAATCTCCCTGAATTTCACCTCAAGGGTTTATTACTCGATTACCTCTCACTCACAGTTCTTCGATATGATAGTAAACCAGCATTTTACGGGTTAATCAGCACCGGGACTGGACTTCCCATCCTGCAGAATCTCTAGAAGACAATGTGATATATTCAATAAGCTTGCTGCTCATTCCCTATCATCCTCCAACAACATCCCCAGACCCTTTCCTTAATCTCCACTCTGTACCCCCTCAATCTGACATCATTCTGACTCCCACTCCTTCATCCTTCTGCAACCCCTCCCTCGCTCCCCTACCTCCACTGTTCCCACTCCCTACCTTACTCACACTACAGTCCTCCCTTGCTTTTTATCCTCCCTCACTCCATTTTACCCTCCCTCACTCCCACTCCCCTCACTCCCACAAACACTCCCCCTCCTTCACCCTGCTGTCCAACCTTGACCCCCCCAATCCCCCTCCCTCACCTCACTCCCTGAACCTCAATCCATGTCTACTATCGCTCCCCCAATCTTCCTTTCTCTCCCACACTCTCCCTCACATGCCACCATTCTCCTGCCCTCACCTATTTCCCTTCCAGGCCCCCAGTCCACCTGCCTTTCCCCCACTCTCATTACCTCACTCCAGCCTCTCTCAATCTCCACCCCCCCCTCCCTTTTCCCACTTCCCCTCCCTCACTCCGCCCTCCCGTGCACATCCACTCCTCCTCCATCTCCTCCACTCCCCCTCCCTCGCTCCTCCTTCCCTGAATCCCACACCCCCCTCGCTCTCTCCGCTCCTGTTTCTTCACTCTGCCCTCCCTCATATTCCCACTCCACCTCCATCTCCCTCTTTCCCGCCTCACTCTGCCCCCCCTCACCCCCACTCCCCCGCCTGCTCGCCACTCCTTCTCCTTTCACCCTCCCTGACCCCTCTGGTGAGCCACATATGGCTATTGTATATACTCACTGTTGTTCTATTATTACTAGTGTCATCGACATCCACTATTGTATATACTTACTGTTGATGCTGTTACTGTTGCTGTTGAATTGTTGTGTTGATGCTGCTGTGGCTCCGCCTGTGGCTCCGCCCCTCTGAGGAGGTATATAACCGGCCGATCTGAGACAGGCTCTCAAGTGCGGGAGAAGCTACAGGTTGGCACACATCTAGTTGATTAAAGCCACTGTTCTTTGGTACAAACTGCCTCGACTGAATCGATGGTCATCAACGCCCACCCCCCTCCTCCTCCCCCACTCTGCCCTCCCTCAGCCCCCCACTCCCTTTCCCTCTCCCCGACCCCCTCCCCCACTCCACACAGATTCTTTGCTTCAGGATTCAAGGCTGTGTGTCAGAACACAGTCCGCCATGCTTTGTAGCACCAACCACCTCCTTTTCTGTTTCCATGGCTTGCGATTTCATGTCATCAAGCGAGGGGAAGGAAGAGTGAAAAGGAAAAACAGAGGAAGTATATCGGGATGGCAAAACACTTCGTAAAAAAGGATATGTGTTGAAGGAACATCGGACGCCCAGTAATCCTCCGAAGGTGAGTATTCAGGAACGGTTTGACTTCACCTACGAATATGCCAGTGCAACAGCACACAGCTCCCTCGCTGTTGCGTAGCCAGGACCTTCAATACTTCTGTGCAACCAGGAGAATCACCTTTTATATTTTATATATATACACACACACACGGAAGACATTGAAGTAGGTCAACAATGCGTAGATTTTAACCGTTAAAAACATCCAGACGTGGATGCCACTTTAAATATCTGTGACTTGCACTGCAGTGCCTGACCGGATTCCTTCTGGGTATCAAAGAGTGTGTGAGTGTGGCAGAGAAGAGCAGGAGAGAATGAGAGAGAAGGCGACAAGGCAGGGAGTGAGAGAAAGGGGGAGAGGGAAAGAGCGAGAGCGAAAGAGAGAGAGAGCAAGAGCCAGAGGGAGGGAAAATAGTCCAGTTCCAGGACTGCCGTCCGCAAGCACAACCAGATTGTCCGTCCTCTCCTCGCGTCCACAGCCCCTCTCGTACCGATGTCCTTCACCCTGACAGGGATGTGCTTGGTAATGGGTGACTGCAGCCGATAAGCACAGAGCGATGAGAATATGGGACATGAGAAACAAAATCTCATTGTCACAAGCTATTCCTGTGCTATTAGGCTGCTGATGCATCTCTTTCCGCAGGCTGATTCCTGCCACTCGTTGGTGATAATCGCTCCAACAAGGCTTTACTGCTGAGATTTCACAAGCGTGCGTGGGTTTCCTTTCCATTCTCCTGTTTTCGGCAGAGCTCCGCGTGTGCTCCCGATCTGAGCACTGACACTGCGGTGCCTCCTCTCCGAGCTGCCTTGCCTCCTTGCTGCTGCTCTTCTTGCTGCACTGACGCAGAATATCTGCTGCAGGAAAGCTGAACACGGCCAGAGCTCTGGAGGAGCTAGCAGCACTGTGCGTGACATAGGGAGTCAGCTGATTTTCAGCAGTGTTGCTTCTCATCTGACCAGCGTCGCACCCCCCCCTCCATCCAAGTGCACAAACGTTTGCGCACACGCATTCCACCGCACACATACTCATGCAACTGTGAACAGTGTGTAAGGGTGGTTGTATGTGCGCGAACATGCATGACTGTGAGAGCGAATGTGTGCGAGTATACGTGAGTGTGAGTGTGTACATGTGATCTTTGTGTATAGAACATAGAACGATACAGCGCAGTACAGGCCCTTCGGCCCACGATCTTGCACCGGCATGGGAAGTCAAAAAACAAAGGCCATCTAACCTACACTATGCCATTATCATCCATATGCTTATCCAATAAACTTTTAAATGCCCTCAATGTTGGCGAGTTCACTACTATTGCAGGTAGGGCATTCCACGGCCTCACCACTCTTTGCATAAAGAACCTACCTCTGACCTCTGTCCTATATCTATTACCCCTCAGTTTAAGGCTATGTCCCCTCGTGCTAACCATTTCCATCCGCGGGAGAAGGCTCTCACTATCCACCCTATCTAACCCTCTGATTATTTTGTATGCCTCTATTAAGTCTCCTCTTAACCTTCTTCTCTCTAACGAAAACAACCTCAAGTCCATCAGCCTTTCCTCATAAGATTTTCCCTCCATACCAGGCAACATCCTGGTAAATCTCCTCTGCACCCGTTCCAAAGCTTCCACGTCCTTCCTATAATGAGGTGACCAGAACTGTACGCAATACTCCAAATGTGGCCGTACCAGAGGTTTGTACAGCTGCAACATGACCTCATGACTCCGGAACTCAATCCCTCTACCAATAAAGGCCAACACTCCATAGGCCTTCTTCACAACCCTATCAACCTGGGTGGCAACTTTCAGGGATCTATGTACATGGACACCTAGATCCCTCTGCTCATCCACACTTCCAAGAATTTTACCATTAGCCAAATATTCCGCATTCCTGTTATTCCTTCCAAAGTGAATCACCTCACACTTCTCTACATTAAACTCCATTTGCCACCTCTCAGCCCAGCTCTGCAGCTTATCTATGTCCCTCTGTAACCTGCAACATCCTCCCGCACTGTCGACAACACCACCGACTTTAGTGTCGTCTGCAAATTTACTCACCCACCCTTCTGCGCCTTCCTCTAGGTCATTTATAAAAATGACAAACATCAACGGCCCCAGAACAGATCCTTGTGGTACGCCACTTGTAACTGAACTCCATTCTGAGCATTTCCCATCAACCACCACCTTCTTTCAGCTAGCCAATTTCTGATCCACACCTCTAAATCACCCTCAATCCCCAGCCTCTGTATTATCTGCAATAGCCTACCGTGGGGAACCTTATCAAACGCGTATGTGAATGTTTTTTTAAAAAATTGTTCATGGGATGCAGGACGTCACTGGCTGGTGCCGCATTTATCACTTGTCTCTGAGGACATTTAAGAGCCAACCACATTGCTGTCACATTTAGGCCAGACCAGGTAAGGATGGCAGATTTCCTTCCCTAAAGGGCATTAGTGAAGCAGATGAGTTTTATGGGTCATCATTAGACTTTGAATTCCAGATTTTTATTGAACTCAAATATCACCATGGTGTGATTCAAACCTGGGTCCCCAGAATATGACCCTGGGTCACTAGATTACTAGTCCAGCGACAATACGAGCAAGCCACTGCCTCCCCTTGCGCACATTTGAGAGAAGTGGGAATGTGGGAAAGCGAGAAGTAGCAAAACCCAGACACCAATCAGTCTCCACATGTAGCAAAACCCAGACACCAATCAGTCTCCACCTGTAGCAAAACCCAGACACCAATCAGTCTCCACATGTAGCAAAATCCAGACACCAATCAGTCTCCACCTGTAGCAAAACCCAGACACCAATCAGTCTCCACCTGTAGCAAAACCCAGACACCAATCAGTCTCCACATGTAGCAAAACCCAGACACCAATCAGTCTCCACATGTAGCAAAACCCAGACACCAATCAGTCTCCACCTGTAGCAAAACCTGGACACCAATCAGTCTCCACATGTAGCAAAACCCAGACACCAATCAGTCTCCACCTGTAGCAAAACCCAGACACCAATCAGTCTCCACATGTAGCAAAACCCAGACACCAATCAGTCTCCACATGTAGCAAAACCCAGACACCAATCAGTCTCCACATGTAGCAAAACCCAGACACCAATCAGTCTCCACCTGTAGCAAAACCCGGACACCAATCAGTCTCCACATGTAGCAAAACCTGGACACCAATCAGTCTCCACATGTAGCAAAACCCAGACACCAATCAGTCTCCACATGTAGCAAAACCTGGACACCAATCAGTCTCCACATGTAGCAAAACCCAGACACCAATCAGTCTCCACATGTAGCAAAACCCAGACACCAATCAGTCTCCACCTGTGGCAAAACCCAGACACCAATCAGTCTCCACATGTAGCAAAATCCAGACACCAATCAGTCTCCACATGTAGCAAAACCCAGACACCAATCAGTCTCCACATGTAGCAAAACCCAGACACCAATCAGTCTCCACCTGTAGCAAAACCCAGACACCAATCAGTCTCCACATGTAGCAAAACCCAGACACCAATCAGTCTCCACCTGTAGCAAAACCCAGACACCAATCAGTCTCCACATGTCGCAAAACCCAGACACCAATCAGTCTCCACATGTAGCAAAACCCGGACACCAATCAGTCTCCACCTGTAGCAAAACCCAGACACCAATCAGTCTCCACATGTAGCAAAACCCAGACACCAATCAGTCTCCACATGTAGCAAAACCCAGACACCAATCAGTCTCCACATGTAACAAAACCCAGACACCAATCAGTCTCCACATGTAGCAAAACCTGGACACCAATCAGTCTCCACATGTAACAAAACCCAGACACCAATCAGTCTCCACATGTAGCAAAACCCAGACACCAATCAGTCTCCACATGTAGCAAAACCTGGACACCAATCAGTCTCCACATGTAACAAAACCCAGACACCAATCAGTCTCCACATGTAGCAAAACCCAGACACCAATCAGTCTCCACATGTAGCAAAACCCAGACACCAATCAGTCTCCACCTGTAGCAAAACCCAGACACCAATCAGTCTCCACATGTAGCAAAACCCGGACACCAATCAGTCTCCACATGTAGCAAAACCCAGACACCAATCAGTCTCCACATGTAGCAAAACCTGGACACCAATCAGTCACCACATGTAGCAAAACCCAGACACCAATCAGTCTCCACCTGTAGCAAAACCCAGACACCAATCAGTCTCCACATGTAGCAAAACCCAGACACCAATCAGTCTCCACCTGTAGCAAAACCCAGACACCAATCAGTCTCCACCTGTAGCAAAACCCAGACACCAATCAGTCTCCACCTGTAGCAAAACCTGGACACCAATCAGTCTCCACATGTAGCAAAACCCAGACACCAATCAGTCTCCACATGTAACAAAACCCAGACACCAATCAGTCTCCACCTGTAGCAAAACCTGGACACCAATCAGTCTCCACATGTAGCAAAACCCAGACACCAATCAGTCTCCACATGTAGCAAAACCCAGACACCAATCAGTCTCCACCTGTAGCAAAACCCAGACACCAATCAGTCTCCACATGTCGCAAAACCTGGACACCAATCAGTCTCCACCTGTAGCAAAACCCAGACACCAATCAGTCTCCACATGTAGCAAAACCCAGACACCAATCAGTCTCCACCTGTAGCAAAACCCAGACACCAATCAGTCTCCACATGTAGCAAAACCCAGACACCAATCAGTCTCCACATGTAGCAAAACCTGGACACCAATCAGTCTCCACATGTAGCAAAACCCAGACACCAATCAGTCTCCACATGTAGCAAAACCTGGACACCAATCAGTCTCCACATGTAGCAAAACCCAGACACCAATCAGTCTCCACATGTAGCAAAACCTGGACACCAATCAGTCTCCACATGTAGCAAAACCCAGACACCAATCAGTCTCCACATGTAGCAAAACCCAGACACCAATCAGTCTCCACATGTAGCAAAACCCAGACACCAATCAGTCTCCACATGTAGCAAAACCCAGACACCAATCAGTCTCCACATGTGTCAAAACCCAGACACCAATCAGTCTCCACCTGTAGCAAAACCCAGACACCAATCAGTCTCCACATGTAGCAAAACCCAGACACCAATCAGTCTCCACATGTAGCAAAACCCAGACACCAATCAGTCTCCACCTGTAGCAAAACCCAGACACCAATCAGTCTCCACATGTAGCAAAACCCAGACACCAATCAGTCTCCACATGTAGCAAAACCCAGACACCAATCAGTCTCCACATGTAGCAAAACCCAGACACCAATCAGTCTCCACCTGTAGCAAAACCCAGACACCAATCAGTCTCCACCTGTAGCAAAACCCAGACACCAATCAGTCTCCACCTGTAGCAAAACCCAGACACCAATCAGTCTCCACCTGTAGCAAAACCCAGACACCAATCAGTCTCCACATGTCGCAAAACCCAGACACCAATCAGTCTCCACATGTAGCAAAACCCAGACACCAATCAGTCTCCACCTGTAGCAAAACCCAGACATCAATCAGTCTCCACATGTCGCAAAACCCAGACACCAATCAGTCTCCACATGTAGCAAAACCCAGACACCAATCAGTCTCCACCTGTAGCAAAACCCAGACACCAATCAGTCTCCACCTGTAGCAAAACCCAGACACCAATCAGTCTCCACATGTAACAAAACCTGGACACCAATCAGTCTCCACATGTAGCAAAACCCAGACACCAATCAGTCTCCACATGTAGCAAAACCCAGACACCAATCAGTCTCCACCTGTAGCAAAACCCAGACACCAATCAGTCTCCACCTGTAGCAAAACCCAGACACCAATCAGTCTCCACCTGTAGCAAAACCCAGACACCAATCAGTCTCCACCTGTAGCAAAACCCAGACACCAATCAGTCTCCACATGTCGCAAAACCCAGACACCAATCAGTCTCCACATGTAGCAAAACCCAGACACCAATCAGTCTCCACATGTAGCAAAACCCAGACACCAATCAGTCTCCACATGTAGCAAAACCCAGACACCAATCAGTCTCCACATGTCGCAAAACCCAGACACCAATCAGTCTCCACATGTAGCAAAACCCAGACACCAATCAGTCTCCACCTGTAGCAAAACCCAGACACCAATCAGTCTCCACCTGTAGCAAAACCCAGACACCAATCAGTCTCCACATGTAGCAAAACCCAGACACCAATCAGTCTCCACATGTAGCAAAACCTGGACACCAATCAGTCTCCACATGTAGCAAAACCCAGAC
This sequence comes from Scyliorhinus torazame, assembly GCF_047496885.1. Taxonomy (NCBI): domain Eukaryota; kingdom Metazoa; phylum Chordata; class Chondrichthyes; order Carcharhiniformes; family Scyliorhinidae; genus Scyliorhinus; species Scyliorhinus torazame. Next base: position 263,647,504 of record NC_092714.1, on the reverse strand, counting down.
ACCAATCAGTCTCCACCTGTAGCAAAACCCAGACACCAATCAGTCTCCACATGTAGCAAAACCCAGACACCAATCAGTCTCCACATGTAGCAAAACCCAGACACCAATCAGTCTCCACATGTAGCAAAACCCAGACACCAATCAGTCTCCACCTGTAGCAAAACCCAGACACCAATCAGTCTCCACATGTAGCAAAACCCGGACACCAATCAGTCTCCACATGTAGCAAAACCCGGACACCAATCAGTCTCCACATGTAGCAAAACCCAGACACCAATCAGTCTCCACATGTAGCAAAACCCAGACACCAATCAGTCTCCACCTGTAGCAAAACCCAGACACCAATCAGTCTCCACATGTAGCAAAACCCAGACACCAATCAGTCTCCACATGTAGCAAAACCCAGACACCAATCAGTCTCCACCTGTAGCAAAACCCAGACACCAATCAGTCTCCACATGTAGCAAAACCCGGACACCAATCAGTCTCCACATGTAGCAAAACCCAGACACCAATCAGTCTCCACATGTAGCAAAACCCAGACACCAATCAGTCTCCACCTGTAGCAAAACCCAGACACCAATCAGTCTCCACATGTAGCAAAACCCGGACACCAATCAGTCTCCACATGTAGCAAAACCCAGACACCAATCAGTCTCCACATGTAGCAAAACCCAGACACCAATCAGTCTCCACCTGTAGCAAAACCCAGACACCAATCAGTCTCCACATGTAGCAAAACCCGGACACCAATCAGTCTCCACATGTAGCAAAACCCAGACACCAATCAGTCTCCACATGTAGCAAAACCCAGACACCAATCAGTCTCCACCTGTAGCAAAACCCAGACACCAATCAGTCTCCACATGTAGCAAAACCCAGACACCAATCAGTCTCCACATGTAGCAAAACCCAGACACCAATCAGTCTCCACATGTAGCAAAACCCAGACACCAATCAGTCTCCACCTGTGGCAAAACCCAGACACCAATCAGTCTCCACATGTAGCAAAACCCAGACACCAATCAGTCTCCACATGTAGCAAACCTGGACACCAATCAGTCTCCACATGTAGCAAAACCTGGACACCAATCAGTCTCCACATGTAGCAAAACCCAGACACCAATCAGTCTCCACATGTAGCAAAACCTGGACACCAATCAGTCTTGGGTTGATAAATGGCCAATTACATTCTTGCTACTCAAGTGCCAGACAACGTCCACCTTCCCTTAAAGTTTAATGGCATTACCATTGCCAGATCTCCCACTGTCAACATCCTGGGGGTTACCACTGACCAGAAACTTAACTAGACCAATCGTATGAAAAAGGAGATCGAAATTAAGATAGGGAAGAAAGAGTGTGCTTATGACAGGTGTCAGGTAGAAAATAGAGTTGAGATCCAAGAGGAACACAGAAGGTTCAGATGGAAGGTGACAAAGCAGATTGGAGAAGCAAAGAGGGATTATGAGAAAAGACTGGCAGGCAACATAAAGGGGAATCGCAAAATCTTCCCGAGGCATATAAATAGTAAAAGGAGAAGGAGGGAGCTGATTAGGGACCCAAAAGTGAAGTTACACATAATAATAATAATAATCGCTTATTGTCACAAGTAGGCTTCAATGAAGTTACTGTGAAAATCCCCCAGTCGCCACATTCCGGCACTTGTTCGGGGAGGCCGGTACGGGAATTGAACCCGCGCTGCTGGCCATGTTCTGCATTACAAGCCAGCTGTTTAGCCCACTGTGCTAAATGAGCCCCTTGCGACTGGGGGCACATGGGAGGCTGGGGGCATAGCTGAGTTAAATTAATACTTTGCATCGTCTTTACCAAGGAGGTAGATGCTCCCCAAGACATGGTGGCCGACGAGGAAACTCTGCCCCTGGAAGGGTTCACAATTGATCAGGAGGAAGTGTTGAATAGACTGTCAGTGCTGAAAGTAGACAAGACACCGGGAACTGGATGTGATGCATCAAAGGATATTGAAGGAAGTGAGAATGGAAATTTCAGGAGCCCTGGTCATAATCTTCCAATATTGTCTAAACTTATCGGAGGTGCCAGAAGACTGGAGAATTGCAAATGTTATGCGCTTGTTAAAGAAAGGTTGTAAGGGTAACCCCAGCAGTTACTGGCCAGTCAGATTAACATCAGTGGCAGGAAAGCTTCGAGAAGAAATTGTTCAGGATAGAATCAGTAGCCATATGGAAAAATGTGGATTGACTCGGAGGAACCAGCATGGGAAATTGTGTTTAACTAGCTTGCTGGAGTTTTTTTGGGAAGTAACAGGGCCGTTGAGGGTGATGCTGTTGATGTGGTGTACATGGTCTTTCAGAAGACATTCGATACAGTGCCACACAACAGACCTGTGAGAAAAGTTACAGCTCATGGAATAAAAGGGACAGCAGCAATGTGGATGCAAAATTAGCTGAATAATAGGAAGCAGAGAGTAATGGTTAATGATATTTTTCAGGCTGGAGGAAGGTTTGGAGTGATGGTCCCCGGTGGTCAGTACTGGGACCCTTGCTTTTCCTAATATATATAAATTATATTAATGATTTAGATCTTGGGGTGCACGTGACAATTTCAAAGTTTGCAGATGACACAAAACTTGGATGTAGTGTAAACTGTGAATAGGACAGTGTAGAACTTCTTAAGGACTTTGACAAGTAGGTGGAGTGGGCAGATAGGTGGCAGATGAAGTTAAATGTGGACCAGTGTGAGGTGATGTATTTTGGTAGGAAGAACATGGAGAGACAATATAAAATAAGAGGTAAAATTCTTAAGGGCGTGCAAGAATAGAGGGACCTAGGTGGATATGTGCACAGATCATTGAAGATCGCTGGACAAGTGGAGAGAGCAATTAATAAAACATATAATATTCTGGGATCTATTAATAGGGGCATAGAATACAAGAGCAATGAGGTTATGCTGAACTTATACAAGGCACTAGTTAGACCTTAGCCAGAATATTATGTAGAGTCTGGGTGCCACACTATGGAGGGAATTCTCTGTGACCACCAGCCAGTGGTAGGAGTCGCAACCGCCTACTGATCGGGCGTCGGGCAAAGAATGGGTTTCCTGTCTTAACCCCTTAAAACAGTCTGTCAGCATGCCACATTCAAAGATCGAGAGATGAAGGTAAAGAGATTCCCTTTAATGTGGTGGAAACCTTTTAAAGTGATTTTGTCACAGTGAATTTAATTGCCCTTTAAAGTATTGAATCCTGTTTCTGTGATAGAAGCCTAAAAGCTTTGAACTTCATAGTCCACATTCAATTTCATGAACCATTGCCTTTGACAAGCCTTTTGATTGACAGGTCCAGACAGTTTCAAAGGGAGAATTACTGTTGTTTATTTATCTAGCTCTACAGGAATCCATCAACTCTGAGCCGCAGGGGCAGCATGGTGGCGCAGTGGTTAGCATTGCTGCCTCACGGCGCTGAGGTCCCAAGTTTGATCCCGGCTCTGAGTCACTGTCCGAGTGGAGTTTGCACATTCTCCCCGTGTTTGTGTGGGTTTCACCCCCACAACCCAAAAGATGTGGGCAGGGTAGGTGGATTGGCCATGCTAAATTGCCCCTTAATTGGAAAAAATGAATTGGGTACTCTAAATTTACAAAAGAAAAGCAGCTGCTTTTCTACCGCAGTTTTTTTTTAAAGAAGCTGGGCGGGCTTTCCTCATCCGCCAGCTGTATTTTCCAGCGCGACGTGCCCCCTTCCAGCAGTGGGATTCTCCGTTCCCGCAGCCGGCCAATCGAGTTTCCCATTGTGGCCACCGCACGCCGTGGGGAAGTCTGTGGGGGGTGGGTGCGCTGCCGGTGGACCGGAGGACCCTGCCAGCTGAGAATTCCGCTGGCTGTCTTTTGTTCTCAAGAGCTTCCAGCTACTCAGAACAAAGAGAGAGCCTCGTTAAAAAAACTGAGCCAAATATGGGGGGTGGGGGGAACTGAGGGAGGTGGGGGGAATGAAGAATGGTCTGAAGGGAGGGCTGAGGGGGGGGGATGCTAAAGGGAGGACTAAAGGGAGCCCTTGCCATCATTCCAGGGGGGCTGCAGCAGCATTCTGACATTGAGGAGTCTTTTAGAATTGCCACCCCAATCTCTGAGGAATGGGACCTGTCAGAGAGATTGGGCCCAACCCCCTCAGGTCGATCAAAAACCCTGATCCTCCTTAAAAAATTTGCTATGTGCCATTGGAATGGCGCAAGAACCCCAAATAGAACCATAAAAGCTTTGAACTTCATTGTCCACATTCAATTTCATGGACCATTGCCTTTTACAAGACTTTTGATTGACAGGTCCAGACAGTTTCAAAGGGAGAATTACTGCTGTTTATTTATCTAGCTCCAGAGGAATCCATCAACTCTGAGCCGCAGGGGCAGCACAGTGGCGCAATGGTTAACATTGCTGCCTCACGGCGCTAAGGTCCCAGGTTCGATCCCGGCTCTGGGTCACTGTCCGAGTGGAGTTTGCACATTCTCCCCATGTTTGCATAGGTTTCACCCCCCACAACCCAAAAGATGTGTAGGGTAAGTGGATTGGCCACGCTAAATTGCCCCTTAATTGAAAAAAAATGTGTTGGGTACTCTAAATTTGCAAACAAAAACCTCTGAGAAGCAGCTGCATTTCTACCAGTTTTTTTTTTAAAGAAGCTGGGCGGGGTTTTTGCATCCGCCAGCTGTATTTTAATAAATCCCAATTCGGGTTTAATAAACTCTCAGTGACATTGCATCATACGTCAAATTCACACCTAGCGCCAACAGGTCTTGTAAGTGTGAAAATGTGTGTGTGATTGTGTGTGACAGCATGTCTGTGTGAGGGTAAGTGCGTGGGGGTGTGTGAGTGTGTGTATGTGTGAGTGTGACCATGTGTGTGTGAATGGAACGTATGTGTGAGTGGGTGTGAAAGTGAAGGTGTGTGCCCGTGTGTGTATGGATGAGAGAGTTTGAATGTGTGGGTTTTGAGGATGGATATTATTTAAAAAAATATTTTTGGGGCATATTGTGTTAATCAGTTTATGTTTTTAAATTATTTCATTAAGCTGGGGAAAGGTGAATGAAGACAACTTGTCTGGGAATGTTGAGAGATAAAAGGCGTAAAGGTGCTCAATGTATACATTTGTAATAAGGGGCCATGGTGAAGCAAATTTTTCAGCAAACAGATTAGGTTTAGAAATTTCTTTAGGAGATAGGGAGGGACTTGGCTTTTCAGCTGTTAAATTTCAAAGGCGAGTCGTGAATTTCTACAACTTACAAAGATTTCTTAAGTAAACGAGGAAGGTTATTGAATTTCATTTGACCCAGAAGGGGAGGCAATAGGAAAACATGTAAGATTTTTTATACTGGTGCATGGTAGGTGGATTGACCATGCTAAATTACCCCTTAATATAAAAAAAAATGAATTGGGTACTTTAAATTTAAAGAAAAATGATTTTTTATATTTAGGAAATGTTGAGTTTAGGGAAATGCTGAGGACAATGGAATCAAATATGAAAAGGGAACATAGATGCTGAAGGAGAGATGTTGAGCTGAGTGTTTTTGGTCGTGTGAGGAAGTTGTCCTGGAGACAGCCCTGTGCTGAGAGAAAGCCTGAAATCTGAAGCAAAAAAGTCTTTGTTTTCAGAAAGCAGTCTTGATTCTGATCTTTCTTGAATTTCCACAGCAGAGTGGAAGTGAGTGAGAGGTGGTGTGGTATACCTTTACTTTTTTTTAAATTTAGAGTACCCAATTCTTTTATTTTCCAATTAAGGGGCAGTTTAATGTGGCCAATCCGCCTGCCCTGCACATCTTTGGGTTGTGGGGGTGAGACTCACACAGACATGGAGAGAATGTGTCTATGTGGAGTTTGCACATTCTCCCCGTGTCTGCATGGGTTTCCTCCAGGTGCTCCGGATTCGTCCCACAGTTCAAGGATGTGCAGGTTAGGCGGATTGGCCATGCTAAATTGCCCCGAGCTGAGGTTAGGGGGTAGAATGTGGAATTGGGCTTAGGTCGGGTGCTCTTTCAGAGAGTCGGTGCAGACTCGATGGGCCGAATGGTGTCCTTCTGCACTGTGGGGATTCTATGAATTCTATGTGTACAATGCACATGGACAGTGACCCGGGGTTGGGATCGAACCCAGGTCCTCGGCGCCATGAGGCAGCAGTGCTAACCACTGGGCCACCGTGCCAACCATGGTATACTTTTACTAAAGTGACAGCAGTTTTGCCTTGGGTAATATTACAGGATTTTTAGAGAGCTAAAAATCCATAAGGAAATGTTGCGAGGAAAGTATTTACTTGTGTGTATGAACAAAGTGGATTTATGGGGGATGTTTTGTAAGGCTGTTTTAACTGTGTAACTTCAACCTTGTGTGTATAAGTATTTGCTTGTTAATAAATCTTTTAATTAAAAAAAAATATTGAACATGTTACTGAAATCCCATACTCCTAGGTTCAGTAAATTTTTCCCTTGTTTTCAGAAGAGAAAGAAAAGGTTATGACCAGTGAGATAGGTTTCCCTCTGAGGTTTGGCTTGTGGAGAAAATAACATGTACCATTGTTGTAACAGTGGTAAGCACTGCTGCTTCACAGCACCAGGGACCCGAGTTCAATTCTGGCCTCGGGTGACTGTGTGGAGTCTGCACGTTCTCCCCGTGTCTGCGTGGGTTTCCTCCGGGTGCTCCGGTTTCCTCCCACAGTCCAAAGATGTGCAGGTTAGGTAGGGTTATGAAGATAGGGCAGAGGAGTAGGGCCTAGGAGGGTGCTGTAGGAATTCTATAGACCAGGGTGTACCTATGAGTGACTGTGTGAGTGTGATTGAAGGTGTGTATGGGTTTGTCTTTGTGTGAGAGTGAAGGTGTTGTGAAGATATGAGTGAGTGTGAATCTACCTATGAGTGAGTGTGTGTGTGTGTGTGTACGTATGAGTGAGTGTGTGTACAAATGTGTGTTTGCGAGAGTGTTTTTGTGTGTGTGAGTGATGCACGATCAATTGAACAAAGACGAGAGTTGAATCCAACTGAGGCTTTATTGCTCTAAGATGTGTGGCCTCCCACAGCAGCTGGCAAAATGGCTGCTGAATGGAGGACACGCATATTTATACTCCGCCTACTGGGCGGAGCCAGCAGGCAGGGCCTACCGACGAACCTGTAGTAGAGGTCCTACCTTACATCACCTAATAAAGATGTAACAATGGTTTACCACAGTGAGCAAGAATGTGTGTCTGTGTGTAAGTGAGCAAGTATATGTGAGTGTGTGACTGAGTGAATGGTGTGTGGATTTCAATGAGTGACTGTGTGTGAGTCAGTGAATAAGTGAGTGAGTGGATTTGTGTCTCCATGAGTGTACGTATGAGTGAGTGGATGTGTGTCTGTGTGGCTGAGCGTAAGTAAGTGAGTAAATGTGTCTGTATGAGTGTGTGTGTAAGTGAGTGAGTGCATCTAATGTGAGTGAGCAAGTCTGTGTGAGTCAGCAAGTCTGTACGAATGCATGTGTTGTATGAGTGAGTGTGTCTGAGTGTGTGCCTGAGTGTGTGTCTGAGTGTGTGCCTGGGTGAGTGTGTGCCTGGGTGAGTGTGTGCCTGGGTGAGTGTGTGTGTGAGTGTGTGCCTGTGTGAGTGTGTGTGTGAGTGTGTGCCTGTGTGAGTGTGTGTGTGAGTGTGTGTGTAACTCTGTGTGTGAGTGAGTGAAGATATCTGTATGAATGTGGTTCTGCAGAGTGACACCAGCCGTATGGGTGTCCCCATCCATGGACCCCAATGGGGATGGGGGTGTGGCAAGGCACATGTGGGGGCAGAGCCCACAGTGCCACCCGGGGCCACCATGTAGCCCGGTGGACCTGGTAGGGCACGGTGCTATGCCACCACGCTGACATGTCGACCTTTCACCCCTGCAGACAATGGATATTGGAATACAACCAGCAATGGCGACCTTCCTGCGAGTCGCCACAGCCCTGGGGCTTGCCCTACAGTCGTACGAGCGGACGCTGCTCGAGGAGGAGGAGGAAGCTGCAGCAGCGGAGCGGGCAGCAGCGGAGTGGGCAGCAGCGAAGCGGGCAGCAGCGGAGCGGGCAGCAGTGGAGCGGAGCGTGCTGCAGCGGAGCGGGCAGCAGCGGAGCGGGCAGCAGTGGAGCGGAGCGGGCAGCAGCGAAGTGGGCAGCAGCAGAGCGGGCAGCAGTGGAGCGGAGCGTGCTGCAGCGGAGCGGGCAGCAGCGGAGCGGGCAGCAGCGGAGCAGAGCGGGCAGCAGCGAAGTGGGCAGCAGCGGAGCGGGCAGCAGTGGAGCGGAGCGGGCAGCAGTGGAGCGGAGCGGGCAGCAGCGGAGCGGGCAGCAGTGGAGTGGAGCGGGCAGCAGCGGAGCGGACAGCAGCGGAGTGGGCAGCAGCAGAGCGGGCAGCAGCGGAGCGGAGCGGGCAGCAGCGAAGTGGGCAGCAGCGGAGCGGGCAGCAGTGGAGCGGAGCGTGCTGCAGAGGAGCGGGCAGCAGCGGAGCGGGCAGCAGTGGAGCGGAGCGGGCAGCAGCGGAGCGGACAGCAGCGGAGTGGGCAGCAGCAGAGCGGGCAGCAGCGGAGTGGAGCGTGCTGCAGCGGAGCGGGCAGCAGCGGAGCGGGCAGCAGCGGAGCGGAGCGGGCAGCAGTGGAGCGGACAGCAGCGGAGTGGGCAGCAGCAGAGCGGGCAGCAGCGGAGCGGGCAGCAGCGAGTGGGCAGCAGCGGAGCATGCAGCAGCGGAGCGGAGCGTGCTTCAGCGGAGTGGGCAGCAGCGGAGTGGGGTGGGCAGCAGATGGGCAGGTGACAGCTGCCCAGGTTGGAGAGCCGGATGCCCACAGGCCGAGGAGGAGGAGGTGCCAAGGAGGCGCCTCGTGTGTACCCTGCCTGTCGTTCGAGGATCTGCCGGACTGGGCATGCCGTTGAAGTCTCTGGCTGAGCAGAGAGACGATGCGACATATCTGCCAGATAGCGGCACACCTGGCACCGCGAGGGTATGGGGGAGGACACACCCGCTCCCGATGGCCGTCAAGGTGACGGTCACCCTGAACATTAACGCCAGTCACCGAGTGGGGACCTGTCCGGGATCTCACAGACCTCCATGCACAGGTGTATCCATGCCATCACGGAGGCCCTATATGCCCAGGTGGATCAATACATCCACTTCAATGTTGACTGAGCCCATCAGGATGCCCAGGCAGCAGCAGCCAAACCCCGCCCCCCCACCCCGGGGTTTGGCTCCTGGCGACATGGATTATCTGCTGCGGTCGAGGCTGATGGCGCCTATCCGGAGGCCACAGACTAACGCAGAGTCCTGCTACAACAACACCTATACAGCGACCAGGCAGGCTCGGGAGGCTGCACGACATGAGCTCGGGACACTCTGATCGCCTCCAGGTTCACCGAACAGGAGGGCGGGTGGCGAGGGGACACACACCGCATCCCAACCCCAAAGTCCCTCACTCACCACCCCCCACCCCCACCCACCACCACCCGCCTGGGTCTGGCTGCTGCTCGAGTGTCCCAGGTGGCGTGGTGCCGCCTGTTCTGCCCTCTGCCCACCAAATGTGCAAGGGAAGGGGGGGGGGGGGGAGTCCGAGGTGCTGCGATGTACCGGCACATCCCCTGCGGGAGTCACCGGCACGGGCCCCATCATCTCCTCCTCCCTTGGCGTTCCCGATGGCCCACGGGCTACTCCATGCCGCCGACGTTCCAGCTATGGAACGTTCCAGCTACGGCCTGCTGTGACTGGGCCACGCTCAGCTCTGCGGCTGCAGTTCCACGATCGATAGGACTGTTCAAAACCCGCCTGAATAGCAGCTAGTCCCTGGGGTCGGCCCGCCCTCCGGCCGGCTGCCCCCTACCACCATCTGCTGTACCAGATTAGCTGTGCGGTGCGCACCAGAAAGTGTCCCAGGAGCCTCTTCACTGACATGGCCAACTGGGGTGAGTGTCTCTGGGATGGTGGAGGGTGTTGCAGACGGCTGTGACGGGCAATCACTGACATCCACCGACCCGAGCTCAGGGGTGCCCTGAGTCTCGGGCGGGGGGCTGGCGTCCGGCCCCGCCAGTGTTCGGCTCACGGGAGAGGGGGGGGGGGCTCTGGCGGGGTGCCCCGCCCCATCTGCAGTGGGCCCTGCAAGACACAAGACAAGACGCATTGATTGGACCCTGGGCGGAGGTTGGCGGTGTGGGGGTGAGGGTGGGGTGGGGGGGGGGGGGGGGGCGGGGGGGGGGATGAGGGTGGGGGGGTGGTGAGAGTGGTGTTGGCATGGTGCTGGTGTGGGGGTGAGGGTGGGGGGGTGGGGGTGAGGGTGGGGGGGGCTGGTGAGAGTGGTGGTGTGGGGGTGGTGTTGGGGGTAGAGGGGTTGACACACTTCTCACAGGGACTCCAACTCAGCAGGGCCTCACTTCCTCGCCTGAGCTCCACCTCGGTGTCCTCCCTTTCCCCCCGGGCCGCCGACCACATCCAGGGCCCTCTGCTCTGCCGTAGCGAGGGGCCGCAGGTCAGGCGGTCCCCCTCCTGTCTTCTCCCGCTCCCCGCAGTTGTGCGCGGCCTTCTCCTTGTGGGGGGGAGAACACCTAAAACGACAGGGTTAGACAATCCGACACATGCAGCCCAGGGGGTGGGTAGGTGATGGCCTCAATGGCCAGAGCACCCGGCCACGGCGGCGGGCACGGATGCCGGCATGATGGGAGTTTGGCTGCCCTCCGGAGGTGAGGGTTACGGGTGTCTGGGGCGGTGTTGGTGCCAGGGGCACGGTGCTGCCTACTCACCCTGGCCGCCCTGAGGAGGTGGGGTTAGGGTTACGAGTGTCTGGGACGGGGTCGGTGCCAGGGGCGCGGTGCTGCCTACTCACCCTGGCCGCCCTGAGGAGGTTGTACAGTTTATTCCGGCACTGCTGGCCCATCCGGATGGTGTTGCCCACGCGCTCACAGCCTCTGCCACCTGCGCCCAGGCCCGGCGAACGCCGGCCTCCTTCCTGGGCCGGGATACAGGGTGGCCTGCCGCTCCTCCACCGCGTCCAAGTGGGTCTCCAGTTCGGCGTCCGTGAACCTCGGAGCTGCTCTCCTCGCTGCCTCCTTGTTGGCTGGGATGGTGTGTGTGGGGGGAGAATTGTTTATATGCAGCTGCAGAGTGTCAGCCTTTGGGTGTCAATCGCGAAACCAGCGAATCCGATACCGCTTCTCGTTGGATTGGATTGTGTACGCCGTGCCACCGGTGCTGGCCCCTTGACGGTAGTGGATTCGATCCAGGTGCATCGCCGCTTATTCTGTCGTGAAAGTCCACGAACTCTGCACTGGCGGCAACATTTCGCCTCAGAAACGGAGAATCCCTCTCATGAGGTACGATCACCGGGGGCAGGATTGGTGGGGGTATGGGGTGGGGGGGGGGGGGGGGGGGGGGTGAGGTGTGGAGGAGGGGAGGAACGGAATAGCTCCCTTGTGGCTTAGTTCTCAGTGAACATTAGAAAATAGATCCCAGGTGGGTGACCAGTTTGCTATTACTTTGGAAAGCTCGGAATTCGGGATGGTACAACTGCCGCCTTTCTCATTTTCTTATTTTACAATCACGTTGGCCTCACCCCTCCCGGCCTCCAGAATCCGGCCCCTCCGAGATCCCTGTGTTACTCCAATCCTGGCTTCTTGAGCGTCCCCGGTGTTAATCACTCCACCATTGGCAGCTTCTGGGGCGACAGTGGTATAATGGTAATATCACTGGGCTAGCCATCCCAAAGCCCGGAGATCGCAGGTTCAAATCCCACCGTGGCAGTTTGTAAAGTTTAAATTTAATTCATAAAAATTCAATCCGTTAAAAACGTCTGGAATCTTGTGGAGACGACCAGGGTCTGGGCCCTCGGCAGTCGATAGGCCTGTGGCACGGATAGGTCGGGGTTCCTGCCTGCTGAGAGCTGCCAGCCAATTGGGGGCTGGTAGCTCAAAGAAAAATGCTGGGGAAAAAATCAGCAGTTCAGGCAGCATCTACGGAGAGAGAGAAAAGAGCTAAAGTTTCGAGTCTGTAGAGCTGAGAGAGAAATGTGATGGATTACAGACTGTTTGAGTGGGGGTGGAGCAAAATGGGAGGTCACAGGGGTATGTGTGAACTGGGAGAGATTTGGCAGAGATGCCATAGGCACAAAACAAAGAGAATGTCGATGGTCATGTCTAGGACTAAAGAAGATGCTGATAGTGGCTTAAACGTAAGATAGCAGAATGTGTTAATGGCAGGGCAAGTGCTTTGTGAAAGCAAATCTTAAGAAAAATTGACAGATGGCCCAGGGGCAAAGGGAGGGGAGGTAGCTTTGGGGGAAAAAAGGATTACAAAAAGAGGCGGGACGGGGGGGGGTGGGGGGTGAGGTCAAGATGGAGGAGAGAGTTCAGGGTCTGAAGTTGTCGAACTCACTGCTAAGTTCGGAAGGCTGTAACGTTCCTAATCGGAAAATGAGGTGCTGTTCCTCCAGATTGCGTTGGGCTCCACTGGAACATTACAGCCGATCAAGATCATAGATAGATCATAGATTTTACAATGCAGAAGGAGGCCATTCGGCCCATCGAGTCTGCACCGGCTCTTTTGGAAAGGGCACACTACTTAAGCCCACACCTCCACCCGTAACCCAGTGACCCCACCTAACCTTTCAGATACTAGGGAGCAATTGATCTCGGCCAATCCACCTAACCTGGCGGTATCGGTTTAGTGGCTAAACAGCTGGCTTGTAATGCAGAACAAGGCAGCAGCGCAGGTTCAATTCCCGTACCGGCCTCCCCGAACAGGCGCCGGTATGTGGCGACTAGGGGCTTTTCAGAGTAACTTCATTGAAGCCTACTTGTGACAAGAAGCGATTATTATTATTACCTGCACATCTTTGCACTGTGGGAGGAAACCGGAGCACCCGGAGGAAACCCACGCAGGCACGGGGAGAACATGCAGACTCTGCACAGACAGTCACCCGAGGCCAGAATTGAACCCGGGGCCCTGGAACTGTGAGGCAGCAGTGCTAACCACTGTGTCACCGTGCCGCCCCCAAGGATGGGTGTGTAAGAGTAAGATGGTGAGTTGAAACGGTGAGCGAGAGGAAAGTCGAGGCCCTGCTTGCGGACTGAGTGAAGGTATTCTGCAAAGCGGTCACCCAGTCTGGGTTTAGCATCCCTAACGGAGAGAAGGCTGGTAGCTCTTTTGTACTCAGCAGCGCCACTGGACAGGTGGTGGCTGGTGCTGATACTACACAACTGAGGCCTTTGATTGAGAAGCGACCCAGGCACATGTGAGTGATGGGGGAAGGGGGGGGGGGGGCAGTGGGGGAGGGGTGGGGGGAGCAAGTGCCGAACCCGGGTCCCTGGCGCTGTGAGGCAGCAGTGCTAAACGGCAAGGCCACCTAACCCCACTCAGCCAGCATCGCTGGTACACTTCTTCGCCCTCTCCCGACCCTCCTTCCCTTCCCGCTCACCAGAATTCAGACTGCTCCTTCCTTGCCTCCTGGTAACATCCGCCTGGTTCTCTTTTCCCTGTTCTTTACTCCTGAGCCAGCGAATCCACACAGCTTCAGTAACACTGTGACATAGATTTACATAGAATTTACAGTGCAGAAGGAGGCCATTCGGCCCATCAAGTCTGCACCGGCTCTTGGAAAGAGCACCCTATACAAGGTCAACACCTCCAACCTATCCCCAGTAACCCCACCCAACACTAAGGGCAATTTTGGACACTAAGGGCAATTTAGCATGGCCAATCCACCTAACCCGCACATCTTTGGACTGTGGGAGGAAACCGGAGCACCCGGAGGAAACCCACGCACACACGGGGACGATGTGCAGACTCCGCACAGACAGTGACCCAAGCCGGGAATCGAACCTGGGACCCTGGAGCTGTGAAGCAATTGTGCTAACCACAATGCTACCATGCTGCCCGTGACACCGTGTCACACCACAGTGGGTGAAAATTAAACCCATTGAATTTATTGTATAATCATTCCAGCTTCCCGAACAATATCCTTCACAACGTGTGTGTAAATTCTGTTTCATGAGACTTCCTGATCTGTCATTGATTTAACCCATCATTAATAAAATGCTGCCCCATTGCCTCTGATTTCAAAAAAGCAAAGCCTAGTTCACTCCGATTGACATTGTTTCCACTGACCTTCCAGAAACTTCTATAAAATGTTTGTTTGATTTGATTTATTAGTGTCACATGTATTAGTATACAGTGAAAAGTGTTGTTTCCTGCATGCTGTACAAACAATGCACACCGTACATAGGGAAGGAAGGAGAGACTACAGAATATAATGTTACAGTTACAGCAAGGTGCAGAGAAAAGATCAACTTAATACGAGGTAGGTCCATTCAAAAGTCTGATGGCAGCAGGGAAGAAGCTGTTTTTGAGTCGGTTGGTACATGACCTCAAACGTTGGTATCTTTTTCCTGACAGAAGAAGGTGGAAGAGAGTCTGTCCGGGGTGCGTGGGGTCCTTAATTATGCTGGCTGCCTTTCCGAGGCAGCGGGAATTGGAGACAGAGTCAATGGATTGGAGGCTGGTTTCCGTGATGGACTGGGCAACATTCACAACCTTTTGTAGTTTCCTGCAGTCTTGGGCAGAACAGGCTCCATACCAGGCTGCGATACAACCAGAAAGAATGCTTTCTATGGTGCATCTGTAGAAGTTGGCGAGGGTCGTAGCTGACATGCCAAATTTCCTTAGTCTCCTGAGAAAGTAGAGTCGTTGGTGGGCTTTCTTAACTATAGTGTCGGCATGGGGGGACCAGGACAGGTTGTTGGTGATCTGGACACCTAAAAAACTGAAGCTCTCGACCCTTTCTACTTCGTTCCTATTGATGTAGACAGGGACATGTTCTCCACTACGCTTCCTGAAGTCGATGACAATCTCTTTCGTTTTGTTGACATTGAGGGAGAGATTAGAGAATCCTTTGTGTTAATCGTTCAACCAGAACATTCACCACCCCCGCCCCCCCCATCCCCATCCGCCCCCGCAGCACCAACCACCATCTATCCCACAACAGTTTACAACAAATGCCTGTGGGATCTGACTGAGAACTCTCTGTTGCCACCTCGTGGTAATATGTTTAAGAGGTTGACATGATTGAACTGGTCATTTGAGGGAGTAAGGTCTGTATGAACAGGATAAAGGGGAAAATAAAAGGGAGAAGGGAAGTTATAGCACTTTTCACAATCACTGAATGTCTCAAAGTGAATCTTTGCATATCATTGGACTGTGGGAGGAAACCGGAGCGCCCGGAGGAAACCCATGCAGACACGGGGAGAACTTTTGAAATTTAGTCACTGTCATAGTGGAGGAAACCGACAGACGCACAGCAAGCTCCCAGAAGCAGCGTCCGGGTAACAAACCAGATTATCTGTTTCTGCGATGTCAACTGAGGGGTGAATATTGACCAGAGCACTGGAACTAGCCCCTCTGCTTCTCCTGAAAATAGTGCAATGGGATTTATTACATCCAGCTAGGATGGAAGATGGAGCCTTGCCAGTCAGCACCAGCAGCAGTGCAGCACGGGGGGTCAGCACCAGCAGCAGTGCAGCACGGGGGGTCAGCACCAGCAGCAGTGCAGCACGGGGGGTCAGCACCAGCAGCAGTGCAGCACGGGGGGTCAGCACCACCAGCAGTGCAGCACAGGGGGTCAGCACCACCAGCAGTGCAGCACTGGGGGTCAGCACCACCAGCAGTGCAGCACTGGGGCTCAGCAACACCAGCCGTGCAGTACTGTGGGGTCAGCACCAGCAGCAGTGCAGCACTGGGGCTCAGCACCACCAGCAGTGCAGCACTGGGCTTCAGCACCACCAGCAGTGCAGCACTGGGGAGCAGCACCACCAGCAGTGCAGCACTGGGGGTCAGCACCACCAGCAGTGCAGCACTGGGGCTCAGCACCACCAGCAGTGCAGCACTGGGGCTCAGCAGCACCAGCAGTGCAGCATTGGGGCTCAGTAGCACCAGCAGTGCAGCACTGGGGCCCAGCATCGGCAGCAGTGCAGCACTGGGGGTCAGCATTGTCAGCAGTGCAGCACTGGGGCTGAGCACCACCAGCAGTGCAGCACTGGGGCTGAGCACCACCAGCAGTGCAGCACTGGGGCTGAGCACCACCAGCAGTGCAGCACTGGGGCCCAGCATCGGCAGCAGTGCAGCATTGGGGGTCAGCAGTGTAAAACCGGGGCTCAGCACCACCAGCAGTGCAGCACTCGGGGTCAGCACCACCAGCAGTGCAGCACTGGCAGCACCACCAGCAGTGCAGCACTGGGGTACTGAGGGAAGCACGGTAGCACAAGTGGATAGCACTGTGGCTTCACAGCGCCAGGGTCCCAGGTTCGATTCCCTGCTGGGTCACTGTCCGTGCGGAGTCTGCACGTTCTCCCCGTGTCTGCGCGGGTTTCCTCCGGGTGCTCCGGTTTCCTCTCACAAGTCCCGAAAGACGTGCAGGTTAGGTGGATTTTACGGCCGTGTAAATTGCCCTTAGTGATCAAAAAGGTTAGATTGGGTTATGGGGATAGGGTGGAAGTGAGGGCTTGAGTGGGTCGGTGCAGACTCGATGGGCCGAATGGCCTCCTTCTGCACTGTATGTTTTATGTTCTACTGGGGCATCAGCAACACCAACAGCACTGCACAGAGGCGTCAGACCACCAACAGTGTTGCACTGGGGCATTGGCACCATCAGCAGTGTTGCAGTGGGGCACCCGCACGAACAGCAGTGTTGCACTGCGGGGGGCAGCACCATCAGCAGTGTTGCACTGCGGGGGGCAGCACCATCAGCAGTGTTGCACTGGGGGATCAGCACCATCAGCAGTGTTGCACTGGGGGGGCAGCACCATCAGCAGTGTTGCACTGGGGGGACAGCACCATCAGCAGTGTTGCACTGGGGGATCAGCACCATCAGCAGTGTTGCACTGGGGGGGCAGCACCATCAGCAGTGTTGCACTGGGGGGATCAGCACCATCAGCAGTGTTGCATTGGGGGGACAGCACCATCAGCAGTGTTGCACTGGGGGGATCAGCACCATCAGCAGTGTTGCATTGTGGGGACAGCACCATCATCAGTGTTGCATTGGGGGGACAGCACCACCAGCAGTGTTGCACTGGGGGGGGTGTCAGCACCATCAGCAGTGTTGCACTGGGGGGACAGCACCATCAGCAGTGTTGCACTGGGGGATCAGCACCATCAGCAGTGTTGCACTGGGGGGGCAGCACCATCAGCAGTGTTGCACTGGGGGGATCAGCACCATCAGCAGTGTTGCATTGGGGGGACAGCACCATCAGCAGTGTTGCACTGGGGGGATCAGCACCATCAGCAGTGTTGCATTGTGGGGACAGCACCATCATCAGTGTTGCATTGGGGGGACAGCACCACCAGCAGTGTTGCACTGGGGGGGGTGTCAGCACCATCAGCAGTGTTGCACTGGGGGGGGTGTCAGCACCATCAGCAGTGTTGCACTGGGGCATCTGCACCATCAGCAGTGTTGCACTGGGGGGACAGCACCATCAGCAGTGTTGCACTGGGGGGTCAGCACCATCAGCAGTGTTGCACTGGGGGGTCAGCACCATCAGCAGTGTTGCACTGGGGGGACAGCACCATCAGCAGTATTGCACTGGGGGGACAGCACCATCAGCGGTGTTGCACTGGGGGGTCAGCACCATCAGCAGTGTTGCATTGGGGGACAGCACCATCAGCAGTGTTGCATTGGGGGACAGCACCATCAGCAGTGTTGCACTGGGGGGACAGCACCATCAGCAGTGTTGCACTGGGGGGACAGCACCATCAGCAGTGTTGCATTGGGGGACAGCACCATCAGCAGTGCTGCATTGGGGACAGCACCATCAGCAGTGTTGCACTGGGGGGACAGCACCATCAGCAGTATTGCACTGGGGGGACAGCACCATCAGCAGTGTTGCATTGGGGGACAGCACCATCAGCAGTATTGCACTGGGGGAACAGCACCATCAGCAGTGTTGCATTGGGGGGTCAGCACCATCAGCAGTGCTGCATTGGGGACAGCACCATCAGCAGTGTTGCACTGGGGGGTCAGCACCATCAGCAGTGTTGCACTGGGGGGACAGCACCATCAGCAGTATTGCACTGGGGGGACAGCACCATCAGCAGTGTTGCATTGGGGGACAGCACCATCAGCAGTGTTGCACTGGGGGGACAGCACCATCAGCAGTGTTGCACTGCGGGGGGCAGCACCATCAGCAGTGTTGCACTGGGGGATCAGCACCATCAGCAGTGTTGCACTGGGGGGGCAGCACCATCAGCAGTGTTGCACTGGGGGGACAGCACCATCAGCAGTGTTGCACTGGGGGATCAGCACCATCAGCAGTGTTGCACTGGGGGGGCAGCACCATCAGCAGTGTTGCACTGGGGGGATCAGCACCATCAGCAGTGTTGCATTGGGGGGACAGCACCATCAGCAGTGTTGCACTGGGGGGATCAGCACCATCAGCAGTGTTGCATTGTGGGGACAGCACCATCATCAGTGTTGCATTGGGGGGACAGCACCACCAGCAGTGTTGCACTGGGGGGGGTGTCAGCACCATCAGCAGTGTTGCACTGGGGGGGGTGTCAGCACCATCAGCAGTGTTGCACTGGGGCATCTGCACCATCAGCAGTGTTGCACTGGGGGGACAGCACCATCAGCAGTGTTGCACTGGGGGGTCAGCACCATCAGCAGTGTTGCACTGGGGGGTCAGCACCATCAGCAGTGTTGCACTGGGGGGACAGCACCATCAGCAGTATTGCACTGGGGGGACAGCACCATCAGCGGTGTTGCACTGGGGGGTCAGCACCATCAGCAGTGTTGCATTGGGGGACAGCACCATCAGCAGTGTTGCATTGGGGACAGCACCATCAGCAGTGTTGCACTGGGGGGACAGCACCATCAGCAGTGTTGCACTGGGGGGACAGCACCATCAGCAGTGTTGCATTGGGGGACAGCACCATCAGCAGTATTGCACTGGGGGAACAGCACCATCAGCAGTGTTGCATTGGGGGGTCAGCACCATCAGCAGTGCTGCATTGGGGACAGCACCATCAGCAGTGTTGCACTGGGGGGTCAGCACCATCAGCAGTGTTGCACTGGGGGGACAGCACCATCAGCAGTATTGCACTGGGGGGACAGCACCATCAGCAGTGTTGCATTGGGGGACAGCACCATCAGCAGTGTTGCACTGGGGGGACAGCACCATCAGCAGTGTTGCACTGGCGGGTCAGCACCATCAGCAGTGTTGCACTGGGGGGACATCACCATCACCAGTGTTGCACTGGGGGAACAGCACCATCAGCAGTGTTGCACTGGGGGGACAGCACCATCAGCAGTGTTGCACTGGGGGACCGCACCATCAGCAGTGTTGCACTGGGGGTACACCACCATCAGCAGTGTTGCACGGGGGGGTC